>NC_140581.1:16027875-16485375 GCF_964204655.1 Triturus cristatus
ATAAACAGTACCGACGCGAACTAAAGGCCTTTTGGCCTCGACCAAATATTTTCCTAACTTGAGCTAAGATAGCACATCCGAACCCAATGGCGGAAAAAAACAATCTGAGGATGGAGAGGATGCCCATGCGCACTGTAGTCCAGGGGAGGAGTCACCTATCCAAGGATACTTCGAAGACTCTTCCAGGACAACAACGTGCAAACATCCGGACCCAACACTAGGCGGCGATCTATGCACAGATATGAATTCAGCAGCCCACATGCCTCGAACTAAAAAGTACTCAAATCTCTTTACTCACTTTTACCCACACGGACTTAAGGAAATCAGAACTACAGAAGACAAACTAGACAGGTGCTCATCAGAGCATGCAAGGTAAGCGGCTTTCAGAAAGTGTGTGGCCAAAGTGCCAGTCTCCAATGTGGCTTATTGGTTGGCTGCCCACAAATCTAGTCTGCTGCACTTCTTTACCCCATAAAGGACCTCATGTTCGGTAGCCAAGCTCATCTCTGTCCCTGGAAGAGGGGCCTCAGAGGCGAGGCTACTGATGGATTCAGCTTGTAATGGTCAAGGTCCTTCTCAGGCTCAAGACAAACCCCCCACACAAACAAGAGGCACAGGCTACAGTCGGAAGAGGGTGAGTGCATGACCTGCGCTCTACAGTCCCATCGGGGTGTGACGGATGTTGCGAGGTCTTCCATTAGCTCAATAGCGATGCAACAGTCAATGAGTCACTAGAGGTCGCTCCAGCCAATGCAGTGTCCAGAGGTCGGTTCTTCTCCTCTACAGGAGGTGGTGTCACTTGGGCCAGCACAGCTCACTGAATGGGGTTCGCTTTGAAGGGCACAGAGCACTGGGGCACACAGAACACACTTTTGGGTTGCTCTCCACAACCCAGATCTGTGACTGGGGATGAGTGTCTGAAAAGTTTCAGCGCTCCGTCCATCATCTCCATGTGTTTACTTTGTTCCCCCTAGGTTGGCAGGGTATGCCCAGACGTGGGTCCCTCGCTCACGTAGCCACTGGATTCAAGCTAGCCTGGCTGATGAGGGGTCCAGGGAAGACCTGGCTTGGCAGTTCGAGCTGGACTACTCCCATGAGGCGCAGGGTCAAGACTGATTTGCATATAGCTGGGTCTGAACTGAGTTGTCAAAGTGAGCTAAAGAATGATGATGGATTCAACCCAGAAGGGCACAGAGCATTTGGGCACACAGAACACACTTTTGGGTTGCTCTTCACAAACCAGGTCTGTGATTGGGGGCGAGTGTCTGATAAGTTTCAGCGCTCCGTCCATCATCTGCTTGTGTTTGCTCTCTTTAGTATCCTTCTGTTCTTTCTGCAGACTACATCAGCAGAGCCCGAATCCGCTCAAGGCATCTTTGTGATGTCGCAAAGACGATCAGTCGAATTCATCAAGGTAGTGCCTCACGAGGAAGCCACTTGAGGAAGACTCCCTCCTGCAGGGATACCTTCAGGACTCTGGCAGAATCCTCTTCCAAACAGATCCAGAACTCCTCCAACCGATTATTGCAGAATTCTTCTTGTGATGGTCCCCTGTCTGGGAAGCTGCTGTCAAGTGAGGGATGCCTGCAGGGTGTTGCCTACACGGTTAGACCTTGGCACAGTTCATTTCCTGTCCTGGAATCATTCTGAGGCGGTTTCTTCTCTCTGAGCATCTTCAGGAAGAGACACTCTCTGCTCCAGGAGACAGCAGCAGTGAGGGCGACGCTGGGAGTCTCATTGGTTGAAGTTCACCATAAGACACAAAGAGAAGAGACCCTTCGCACCTGACACCTGTCAGCCTTCTTCTGGAAGGAAGTGGCCCTTCAGGGAAGGCTGCTGCCTCCAGACCCTTCACACCTGACACCCGACAGCCACCTTCTAGAGGGAAGTGACTGTGCAGGAAAGGCTGCTGCCTCCAGACCCTTCACACCTGACACCAGTCAGCCTCCTTCTAGAAGGAAGTGGCCCTTCAGGGAAGGCTGCGGCCTTCAGACACCTCTCACCCTCCAGCTGAGCTCCTCTCATGGGTGCACTCTAGGAAGGAAGACAGGCAGAGCAAATCAACGGTTCATTTGCAATGCGAGCCCTGTCTCCGTCCACCTGCACCTCAGTTTATTACTACACAGAGCGTGCTAGCGAGGCACACCGCTAGTGTAGCAGGGACCTCCAGTCTCCATCTTGTACAGCATGCTTTCGGTGGCAGTCCAAGATGGATGCCACTGACCTCGCATCCACCCAATAAACACATACAGGCACATACTACCACACCCCTATTCTACATGTACATGCTACCCAGGCACACTGGATGACGCACAGGGCTTCGCTGCATGAGTTGACGCATCACTTTAGAGGTGGAGTGCATGAGGAGAGACGGGAGGACAAAGACCGGATTCAAAGCACACCCTGCCCAGCTCATGTGAAGTGGCCAGAGTCTCTCTTGTAACAGAAGGGGCAGGCGTGGTGAGGCTCATACAGGCCAGACAGCTCTGCTCTGGGTCCCACAGCACTGTCAGCCAAAGCATCCCTCAGCAAACACGCATGATGGCTGTGAAAAGGCAGGCCTCCCACTGGAAAACACAGCAGAGGCCTGCGATTGAGTGTACGTGCGCAGCATTAGGCAGGAGACATTCCCATCAAGACAACTCTCAGAAATTTTTTTTAATGAAATAAAAAGCAATCTGGTACAGTTGAGCCTCTTTGTAGCCACAATTATGACATGCAGGAGACTGCAGAACTTAAGCACTACGGAACACAAACCAGCACTAGACAAAGGTTAACAAAAAGGTCATTACGCATTTAGGGTCAGCTGAAAATCCTCACACCCAACTGATGCAGTGCAGCAGAGTGCCAAGGCTCGCTTGAAAGGTGCGGTATTTACCTGGGTCTCCGGGTCATCAGCTCCCAGGCTGGCAGCGCCCAACTTCACAACATCAGCCAAGCGGGTTATGGTGGCCACTGACGACTGGGCGGCCTGGGCCAGCTTCTCCTGGCTGGCCGTGGCATTCTGCACCAGGACCTTGGTGTCCTCCACCAGAGCCTTGGCCGTCTTGAGGATGCCCTCCCTGGAGGATGAAAGGAGAGGGACAGATCAGCAATGAACCACCACCATACACATCGACAATCACTCCTTGATTACCCCAGTACACACTACCCCCCCACACTGTCACTACACCGGTCACTTCCCTGTCTGCCCAATGTTTGAAATGTGTTCACTTTATTTGACTCCATTATCTTTTCTGCAGACCTCAGCCTTCCCTTATGCAAGCACTATGAGGCAGGTGATACAGGGGCCCCGTCACCAGTCCAGAGCCTTCATCCTTACTGAGCCTCTAACTCCTTACTGAGGGGGCCCCCGTCACCGGGCCAGTGCTCTCACTCCTTTCTGACAGGGCCCTGTCACGAGTCCAGAGCCTTCACTCCTTACTGAGGGGGCACTGTCACCGGTCCAGAGCCCTCACTCCTTACTGAGGTGGCCCCGTCACCGGTCCAGAAGCCTCACTCCTTACTGAGGAGGGGGGGGGCACAGTCACCGGTCCAGAGCCTTCACTCCTTACTGAGAGAGCACTGTCACCGGTACAAAGCCGCTTACTCCTTACTGAGTGGGCCCGGTCATGGATCCATAGCCCCATCTCCTTACTGAGAGGACCCTGCCACCGGTCCAGAGCAGCGCACTCCTTACTGAGGGCCCTGTCACCAGTCCAGTGCCCTTACTCCTTACTGAGGGGGCCCTGTCACCGGCCCAGTGCTCTCACTCCTTCCTGACAGGGCCCTGTCACTGGTCCAGAGCCGCTCATTCCTTACTGAGAGGGCACTGTCACAGGTCCAGAGCCCTCACTCCTTACTGGGAGGGCACTGTCACAGGTCCAGAGCCCTCACTCCTTACTGAGGGGGGGCACTGTCACTGGTCCAGAGCTACCCACTCCTTACTGAGGGGGCCCTGCCACAGAGCCCTCGCTCCTTACTGAGGTGGCACTGTCACCGGTCCAGAGCCCTCACTCCTTACTGAGGCGGACCTGCCACCGGTCCAGAGCCCTCGCTCCTTACTGAGGGGGCCCCGTCATCGGTCCAGAGCCACTCACTCCTTACTAAGGGGGCCCAGTCACTGGTCTAGAGCCACTCACTCCTTACTGAGGGGGGACAGGTCACATGCTCCAGAGCCCACTCTCCTTATTGAGGGGGCCCTGTCACCGGTCCAGAGACACTCATTCCTTACTGAGGGCCCTGTCACCGCTCCAGAGCCACTCACTCCTTACTGAGAGGGCACTGCCAAAGATCCAGAGCTCTCACTCCTTACTGACCCACTCACTCCTTACTGAGGGGGCCCAGTCATTGGTCGAGAGACGCTCACTCCTTACTGAGAGGGCCCTGTCACCGGCCCAGAGCCCTCACTCCTTACCAATGGGGCCCTGTCAGCGGTGAGTAAACACTCAATCCTTACTGAGAGGGCACTGCCACCATTCCAGAGCCCTCACTCCTTACTGAGAGGGCACTGCCACCGGCCCAGAGCCGCTCACTCCTTACTGAGAGGGCCCTGTCACCACTCCAGAGCCCTCACTCCTTACTGAGAGGGCACTATCACCGGTACGGAGCCGCTCACTCCTTACTGAGTGGGCCCCATCATCGGTACATAGCCCTATCTCCTTACTGCGAAGGCCCAGTCACCGGTCCAGAGCAGCTCACTCCTTACTGAGACTCTCACTCCTTTCTGAGGGAGGGCAGTGCTAATGTTACACCTGAGCGAGTCACTCCTTACTGAGAGAGGGCAGTGCCAATGTTACACATGAGCCTCTCACTCCGTACTGAGAGGGCAGTGCTAATGTTACACTTGAGCCTCTCACTCCGTACTGAGAGGGCAGTGCTAATGTTACACTTGAGCCTCTCACTCCGTACTGAGAGGGCAGTGCTAATGTTACACCTGAGCCTCTCACTCCGTACTGAGAGGGCAGTGCTAATGTTACACCTGAGCCTCTCACTTCGTACTGAGAGGGCAGTGCTAATGTTACTCCTGAGCTCTCACTCCGTACCGAGAGGGCAGTGCTAATGTTACACCTGAGCCTCTCACTCCGTACTGAGAGGGCAGTGCCAATGTTACACTTGAGCCTCTCACTCCGTACTGAGAGGGCAGTGCTAATGTTACTCCTGAGCTCTCACTCCGTACCGAGAGGGCAGTGCTAATGTTACACCTGAGCCTCTCACTCCGTACCGAGAGGGCAGTGCTAATGTTACACCTGAGCCTCTCACTCCGTACTGAGAGGGCAGTGCTGATGTTACACATGACCCTCTCACTCCGTACTGAGAGGGCAGTGCTAATGTTACACCTGAGCCTCTCACTCCGTACTGAGAGGGCAGTGCTAATGTTACACCTGAGCCTCTCACTCCGTACTGAGAGGGCAGTGCTAATGTTACACCTGAGCCTCTCACTCCGTACTGAGAGGGCAGTGCTAATGTTACACCTGAGCCTCTCACTCCGTACTGAGAGGGCAGTGCTAATGTTACACCTGAGCCTCTCACTCCGTACTGAGAGGGTAATGCTAATGTTACACTTGAGCCTCTCACTCCGTACTGAGAGAGGGCAGTGCCAATGTTACACCTGACCCTCTCACTCCGTACTGAGAGGGCAATGCTAATGTTACACTTGAGCCTCTCACTCCGTACTGAGAGGGCAGTGCTAATGTTACACCTGAGCCTCTCACTCTGTACTGAGAGGGCAGTGCCAATGTTACACCTGACCCTCTCACTCCGTACTGAGAGGGCAATGCTAATGTTACACTTGAGCCTCTCACTCCGTACTGAGAGGGCAGTGCTAATGTTACACTTGAGCCTCTCACTCCGTACTGAGAGGGTAATGCTAATGTTACACCTGAGCCTCTCACTCCGTACTGAGAGGGCAATGCTAATGTTACACCTGAGCCTCTCATTCCGTACTGAGAGGGCAGTTCTAACGTTACACTTGAGCCTCTCACTCCGTACTGAGAGGGCAGTGCTGATGTTACACTTGAGCCTCTAACTCCGTACTGAGAGGGCAGTGCTAATGTTACACCTGAGCCACTCACTCCGTACTGAGAGGGCAGTGCTGATGTTACACCTGAGCCTCTCACTCCGTACTGAGAGGGCAGTGCTAATGTTACACCTGAGCCTCTCACTCCGTACTGAGAGGGCAGTGCTGATGTTACACCTGAGCCTCTCACTCCGTACTGAGAGGGCAGTGCTAATGTTACACCTGACCCTCTCACTCCGTACTGAGAGAGGGCAGTGCTAATGTTATACCTGAGCCTCTCACTCCGTACTGAGAGGGCAGTGCTAATGTTACACCTGAGCCTCTCATTCCGTACTGAGAGGGCAGTGCTAATGTTACACTTGAGCCTCTCACTCCGTACTGAGAGGGCAGTGCTAATGTTACACCTGAGCCTCTCACTCCGTACTGAGAGAGGGCAATGCTAATGTTACACCTGAGCCTCTCATTCCGTACTGAGAGAGGGCAGTGCCAAGGTTACACCTGACCCTCTCATTCCGTACTGAGAGGGCAATGCTAATGTTACACTTGAGCCTCTCACTCCGTACTGAGAGGGCAGTGCTAATGTTACACCTGAGCCTCTCACTCCGTGCTGAGAGGGCAGTGCTAATGTTACACCTGAGCCTCTCACTCCGTGCTGAGAGGGCAATGCTAATGTTACACCTGAGCCTCTCACTCCGTACTGAGAGGGCAGTGCTAATGTTACACCTGAGCCTCTCACTTCCTACTGAGACGGCAGTGCTAATGTTACTCCTGAGCTCTCACTCCGTACCGAGAGGGCAGTGCTAATGTTACACCTGAGCCTCTCACTCCGTACTGAGAGGGCAGTGCTAATGTTACACCTGAGCCTCTCACTCCGTACTGAGAGGGCAGTGCTAATGTTACACCTGACCCTCTCACTCCGTACTGAGAGGGCAGTGCTAATGTTACACCTGAGCCTCTCACTCCATACTGAGAGGGCAGTGCTAATGTTACACCTGAGCCTCTCACTCCGTACTGAGAGGGCAGTGCTAATGTTACTCCTGAGCTCTCACTCCGTACTGAGAGGGCAGTGCTAATGTTACACCTGAGCTTCTCACTCCGTACTGAGAGGGCAGTGCTGATGTTACACCTGAGCCTCTCACTCCGTACTGAGAGGGCAGTGCTAATGTTACACCTGAGCCTCTCACTCCGTACTGAGAGGGCAGTGCTAATGTTACACCTGAGCCTCTCACTCCGTACTGAGAGGGCAGTGCTAATGTTACACCTGAGCCTCTCACTCCGTACTGAGAGGGTAATGCTAATGTTACACTTGAGCCTCTCACTCCGTACTGAGAGAGGGCAGTGCCAATGTTACACCTGACCCTCTCACTCCGTACTTAGAGGGCAATGCTAATGTTACACTTGAGCCTCTCACTCCGTACTGAGAGGGCAGTGCTAATGTTACACCTGAGCCTCTCACTACGTACTGAGAGAGGGCAGTGCCAATGTTACACCTGACCCTCTCACTCCGTACTGAGAGGGCAATGCTAATGTTACACTTGAGCCTCTCACTCCGTACTGAGAGGGCAGTGCTAATGTTACACTTGAGCCTCTCACTCCGTACTGAGAGGGAAGTGCTAATGTTACACCTGAGCCTCTCACTCCGTACTGAGAGGGCAATGTGAATATGCTACTTACCAGTATGCATCTGTTCTTGGCATGTAGGGCTGCTGACATTCATATCTGTGCATAGATCGCCGCCAAGTGTTGGGTCCGGATGATTGCACATTGTTGTCCTGGAAGAGTCTTCGAAGTATCACGAGATAGGTGGCTCCTCCCCTGGACTACAGTGCGCATGGGCATCCTCTCCATCCTTAGATTGTTTTTCGACATTGTGGCAGTGATGGAGTAGATACAGTAAGTGATGACCATGCTATACAGTAATTCTGAGTGCTGCAGCCGCTACAGGCACCGGGGAGGAGGGTGGGCGATATGAATGTCAGCAGCCCTACATGCCAAGAACAGATGCATACTGGTAAGTACCATATTCAGTTCGAGGCATGTGGGCTGCTGAATTCATATCTGTGCATAGATTATATAGCAGTCCCTCCATTAGCAGCGGCTGCCCGTGCCAGCTGCAGCAGTCTGAAAAAGAGTTTTGAGAACAGCCTGTCCTACAGCTACCTGCTGTTTTGAGTGTACATCTACACAGTAGTGTTTGGTAAATGTATGTATAGTGGACCATGTGGCTGCTCTACATATTTCCTGCAAAGGAATGTTTCCTAGGAAAGCCATGGACGCCCCTAACTTTTGTGTTGAGTGGGCTCGTGGGGGAATCGTTAATGTGCGTTTAGCTTTTTGATAGCAAATTTGAATACATTTAACGATCCATCTGGCTATCCCTGCTTTGGAAATGGCGTTGCCCTTGTGTTGTGGAGAAAAGGCAACGAAAAGTTGTTTTGTTTTCCTAAAATCCTTTGTTCTGTCTATATAGTACATGAGGGCCCTCTTTACATCTAGTGTATGGAGCATTCTCTCTGCGACATTTTGTGGATTTGGAAAGAAAACAGGCAGTTCAATAGTCTGATTCATGTGGAACTGCGATATCTCTTTAGGCATGAATTTGGGGTTGGTACGTAGTACAACTCTGTTTGCGTGAACCTGTATGAATGGCTCTTGAATGGTTAGTGCCTGGAGTTCACTAACTCTTCTTAACGAAGTGATTGCCACTAAGAAAGCTACTTTCCAGGTGAGGAATTGAATCTCACATGAATGGAGAGGTTCAAAAGGTGGACCCATTAATCTGGTGAGGACCACATTGAGGTTCCACACTGGTGCCGGTGGGTGTCTTGGGGGAATCACTCGTTTGAGTCCCTCTAAGAAGGCTTTGAGGGCAGGCACTCTGAATAAAGAGAGGTGCTGCCTGTTTTGAAGATAGGCTGCTATCGCGGTTAAATGTATACGTATGGAGCTGTATGCCAGATTGCATCGGTATAAGTGTAAGAGGTAACAGATTATGTTCTGAATGGATGCGTCCAGCGGGTTAATGTCATTGTTGTTGCAGTAAATGACAAACCTTTTCCATTTAGCCGCATAGCAAGCTCTGGTTGTGGGTCTCCTGGCCTCCTTGATGATATCCATACAGTCAGGTGGCAGGTTTAGGTAGCCAAACTCTAAGACTTCAGGAGCCAGATTGCCAGGTTCAGCTGTTGCGGATCTGGGTGCTGAATTTCGCCATGGTTCTGCGTTAAAAGTGCGGGTGTGATCCGCAGCCTTTGATGCGGCACCACGGAAAGTTCTAGAAAGGTGGTGTATCATGGTTGGCGTGCCCATGTTGGAGCAACTAGGATGAGTGTCAGTCAGTGTTGTCGCAGTTTGCGTGCCACTAGCGGTATTAATGGCGCTGGGGGAAAAGCGTACGCAAATCTGGCGGACCAGTTCATCCATATCGCATTGCCCTGCGATTGTGGATGCAGAAACCTGGCGGCAAAGCTTTGGCATTTTGCGTTTTCCCTTGTGGCGAATAGGTCTATCTCTGGATGACCCCACTGCTGGAAGTACGGTTGGAGTACTGATGGATGTAGCTCCCACTCGTGCATCTGGTGGCTGTGTCTGCTGAGCAGATCCGCCATCTGGTAGTCCTTGCCCGGGAGGTGTTCCGCCATGAGGAATATGTTCCTCTGAATGGCCCACTTCCACATGCTCTGAGCCAGATGAGACAACTGTGGAGAGTGTGTTCCTCCCTGCTTCTGTATGTAGTACATGGCGGTTATGTTGTCCGTCCGGATCAACACGACTGTTGCATAAGTGTACTTTGAATGCCTTCATTGCCAGGAAGATTGCCATCAGTTCCAGAAGGTTGATGTGCATCTTCTTTTGCTGTGTCGTCCATAGTCCCTGCACTGTGTAATTGAGTACATGAGCTCCCCATCCCTGGAGAGACGCGTCCGCCGTCAGTATTATTTGCGGAACAGGCTCTTGGAACGGTCGGCCCTTGCAAAGGTTTTGTGGATTCCACCAATGCAGAGAGTTGTATGCCCGACCGCTCACCAACACTAGGTCTGTTAATTGTCCTTGAGCCTGATTCCATTGACGTGCCAAGCACTCCTGAAGCGGGCGCATATGTAGTCTCGCATGCGGGACTATGAAAATGCAGGAGGCCATCATGCCTATCAACTGCATGAACACTCGCGCTGGAAGGGAGTGTTGAGGTTTGAACTTTGCGATCAGCAGTTGCATGCTGTTGATCCTCACTAAATTTGGCTGAGCTGTGGCTGCCAGAGTGTTTATGGTCGCGCCCAGGTACTGTCGTACGTGTGCGGGTTGAAGATGTGATTTTGGGTAATTTAGTGAGAATCCTAGACTGTGAAGAAGGTGAATGGTGAGGGACATGTGGCTGGCACATTGCTGGGCTGACTTTGCCAGAACAAGCCAGTCGTCCAGGTAAGGGAAGACGTGAATTTGCTGTCTCCGTAGATGTGCAGCCACTGTCGCTAGGCACTTGGTAAAGACCCTGGGTGCCATTGTTACTCCGAAGGGGAGAACTTTGAACTGATAGTGGTGATCCTGAATAGTGAACCTGAGATATTTTCTGTGCGATGGGTGTATGGGTATGTGGAAATACACATCTTTCAAATCCAGTGTGGCTAGGAAGTC
The DNA here is from genome assembly GCF_964204655.1 of Triturus cristatus. Taxonomy (NCBI): domain Eukaryota; kingdom Metazoa; phylum Chordata; class Amphibia; order Caudata; family Salamandridae; genus Triturus; species Triturus cristatus. Next base: position 16,038,506 of record NC_140581.1, read on the forward strand.
TCCCTGACTGAGTAACGGTAGAACCTGCTGTAGGGTGAGCATATGGAAATGCTCTGATAGAATGTAGTGGTTGAGGGGTCTCAGGTCTAGTATAGGTCTGAGAGATCCGTCCTTTTTTGGGATTAAGAAGTACAGAGAGTACACCCCTGTCCCTTGTTGGTTTACGGGCACGATTTCTATTGCACCTTTTTGCAGCATACTTAGTACCTCCTGCTGCAATAATGCCAAGTGCTCTACGGACATAGGACGGTGCTTTGGCGGTATGTTGGGTGGAGTGGACGTTAATTCTAGACAGTAACCGTACTGGATAATGTCCCTGACCCACCTGTCTGCGGTGATGGATTTCCAGACTGACAGGAACTGTTGGAGTCTCCCCCCGACAGGTGTTATGTGGTCGGGGGGCAGGGAGAAGGCATCACTGTTTGTTTTTGGGGGAGGACCTGGTGTTGCCGTACCCACGTCCTCTGCCTTTGGTGCTGGATCCACGATATCCACCTCTATTGTTTTTATCATAGTTACTTTGCGTACCCCCTTTATTGTACTGCTGCTGGGACCCCTGACCTCTAGCTGCTCCTCTATTCCCGGGGCAACGAAAGGAGCCACTCCGAAACTGCTGCGACTGCAGAGCCCCCATTGATTTTGCAGTTTCAGTATCTTTCTTAATTTTTTCGAGGGTAGTGTCAACCTCGGGGCCAAATAAAAAGTCTGGGTTGACCGGTTGATTTAAGATATTGTTCTGAATTTCAGGCTTGAAGCCTGAGATTCTTAACCATGCATGCCTCCTCAACATGACGCTTGTGTTGATTGCCCTCGCCGCAGTGTCGGCTGCGTCCAGTGCGCATTTGATGGACGCATTTGTAAGGAGTTGTCCCTCTCTGATGAGGAGCTCCGCTGCCTCTTTATATTCATCTGGCAAGTGTTGTAGCAGTGATTCTAGTCTGTCGTAGTGTGACCTATCATAACGGGCCAAGAGTGCCTGGGTGTTGGCAATGCGCCAGATGTTTGCCGCTTGCGCTGCTATCCTTTTGCCTGATGTCTCCAGCACTTTGGACTCCTTGTCGGGGGGAGGAGCATCACCCGTTGTTTGTGAATGTGCTCGTTTGCGAGCATTAGCAACAACCATGGAGTCTAATGGTAACTGACCCTTAATGTACATAGGGTCTCCGGGTGCAGGCTTGTATTTTTTTTCGATTCTGGGGCTCAACACCCGTGCCCTGGTTGTTTCTTTAAAAATGTCTTTTGCAGGTTTTAGAACTCCCTTCAACATTGGCAGAGTTTTGACGGTTTTCTCAGAGGAGGCGAATGTGTCCACTAAGAAATCTTCCTCTACAGTGTCAGAATGGAGTTCCACTCCATGATTGGCAGCAGCCCGTTCTATGAGGGCAATAAAGGCAGCAGTGTCCTCTGTGGGAGATGTCTTTATATTATAAAGCTGCGTGTCAGGAGTATCTGGTGCGGTACCCTGGTCGGTGGGTCATCCCATGCCTGATCTGGGTCTTGCAGGTGGTCATCAGGATCGATATCCCCAGGGTAGGTGGTATCATCCCCTATATAGTCCTCTCCGGCGTCTGCCTCTGAATGCGTAGGAGAAAAGGACGGTGGGTCCTGAAGGCAGGGTTGAAAGGTTTCATGAAGCACTGGTGCGGAACCTGCCGGCAGTTTTTGTTTCAAAGGAATCTTGTATGAGTCCAAACCTTTCTCTGGTGTGATTTTCCGTTTGCGGAGCATCAGCCTACCAGTGTCGGCGTCGATAAAGTGTGCCTGTGAAGGCTCGATATCGATTTGTCCAGTGGATAGTGACTGTGTTTGGTGGACACGTGTCCGAATTTCGGACATTTTCGGTGCCTTGGGCGGCGGCAATCCAAATGTGATGTGCGCCGGCGCCGAGTGTGATTTTGCGGCCTTCTGCGTTTCGGGACTGTTAGACCTGTCAGCCCTTTGGGTGGTCCCTCCTCATCATTATTTATTTTGTCCCACTTTTGCCTCAAACCCTGTTTGAATTTTTCCTTTTTGGGAACCACCAGACTTTTTCGTGTGGCTACAGATTCAGGGAGCCATTTTACCTACCCCTGAAACTTCTGTCTGAGGGCCTGGAGCACAAAATGGTGGCCACCTGTGACATCACCAGCATCCACTGGAACCTACCAGCACCTTCCAGAACATTCCAGAAGATTCCAGAACTCTGTGACAGTTGGAGGCGGTTTAGAATGTTGGGAGGTTAAGACAGAGTGTTGGCAGTTGGAGCTGGCAGTTGGCACCTGACTGGTGAAGGGAGAGCAGCACAACAGTGAAGGAGGAAGGAGTGAAGCAGCAGGGGTGGAAACTTGTGCCTGGAGTGGGGTCCATAAACCCACCCTTGATACTAGTCCCTACTGATGGATCCCAGCCTGTAGCCCTGTGTGGGAAGAAGCCAGAAAAACTCATCCTAAGGACCTGGACAGCAGGAACAGGCCTTAGAAGCAGAAAGCAGCAAGATCCTGACCTGGAAACTGGTTTCCCTGGAGTCCGGCGTCGAGTAGCCTGAGACCTGGAGCCCGAGGTGGAGAAGCGGCGCTGACTGAAGAAGCAGACGTCGTACCCGGAGCCGCCTGAGGTCGTGAGAGGGCGCCGACGGAGGTCGTGAGGAATACCAAAGGTCGAGGAGGAAGTTAACCGAGGTCGAGTGAGCGGCGTCATCGGAGGAGTGAAGTCCACCCTCCGGAGTCGTCGGAGACCGAGGTGAAGTGTACCGGAGGTCGGGAGTGAGGATCGCACTCCGGAGTCGCCCGGAACCTGAGAGGAGGAGCACCGGAGGTCGGGGGTGAGGATCGCACCCCGGAGTCGCCGGAAGTCGACATCGAGGCCAGGCCGGCCGACGTCATCGAAGCCGAGAGCGCCATCGGACCGGAGCCGCCCGAAGTCGACGTCGAGTAGAGACTGCCCGACGCCGTCGAATCGGAGGTCGAGATCGAACCGAGGCCGCCGACATCGGACCGGACCCGCCTACCGGCGTCGTCTAGAACTGACATTGTGCCGAGGCCGCCGAGACCGAACCGGAACCGCCTCACGGCATCGACACGACTCCAGCGGCGTCGGAGCATCAGAAAAAGGGCAGTAAGTGGAGTAGAGGGCGCCTAAGGCCCTGTGGAGACCTGAGAGACTGCTCTAAGGGGCTAGGGAGGTGCTGGAACCAACCTGACTGTGCCAGGGGTGAATTGGGACTAACCTAGAGAGGTTGTGTGGAGAGAGAAAGCCAGGGCACTGGTACTCCCCCCTTGATCTACCTCAGTTTAGGCCTCAGCCTTGTCCCAGCCAGGGAGTAGAACCCCTCAAGCCTTCCACAACCCTACAAGCTGTGCCTGGGCCAAATCAGCCCTTAAGAATTGAAAAGTGATCTGATTACATGAGTGTGGCTGTATACTTTTAATTATTTATTGGGGGCACTGTATTTATTGAGTTTTTACATATTTATTGCTTCACTATATTTATTGGTCTACAGGACTTGTTGGTGTACAATATTTATTGGTTCAGTATTTAATGCCTCAGAATATTTAATTGCCTGTATTACCTGCACTTATATTTATGTCCCTTGTATTTATGATCATCCCTATTTATTGAATCTTCAGACAATATTTATCTGACCTGCACTATTTAAAATTTGTATATTGTGATTGACTTATTTATTTTTCCAATCAGCAACTGAGAGAAAAAGATAAAGAAGAATATTTTCATAATTTTTACGGTGTAGAGTCGTTTTTGGAACGGATGCACGCATGGTTATTGTTTGGGTATATTGTATGCTTAGCACGGTGCCTGTTTCCTGACCACTCGAGCCAAGCTACCACAGTGTGTCCGGAAGACCACCACCACCCCTTCTAGTGTGGGAGTGGTTTTCCAACAGGGACCCAACGTAGGTTGGAGGGTTGCCCGGTCCCTGATGCGTTGCGACGACGCTGAGACCTGTTGCAAGGTGAACGCAGATGGCGCTTTGGAACCGATAGGCACCTTGGAGGCAGGCGTCGAAGCGGTATCCGACTTATTTCCAGTCTTTGGGTCGTCGATCCGAAGGTAGGTATCGACGCTCGTCGGAGCAGATGATTTGGCAGGCGCCGCACCCTTCGATGTCGACGCAGACGGATCGACCACCTTGACCTTGGTGGGTTGGGCCGTAATCTTCGGTGCCATAGGCCGAGGTGCCTTGTGGGGACCGAGGGCCTTGTTCTTTGGCTCGGCGCCGGGACCCGTCGCGGTGAGCTCGGCAACGAAATCTCTTTTGGGTGTGTTCGGTGCCGATGACCTGTGCCGGCGTCGAAGGAGTGGAGGGCTTCGAGGCCTTCGATCCGATCGCAACCTGTTTCACTTTCGGTTTCGATGTAACCGGTGCGACGGACGGTTTCGGTTTCACTGAAGGAAATCCAGTCGTCTTTGATATTAATGGCTCCTGTGAAATGTTCGAGGCCGGGCCTTGAGGCGGGGCCGAAGAACCGTGTGATTGATCTTGGGTAAGGCCCGCAGGCGATCCCTCGACCTGAGCCTTATGACGACTTTGTCTCTCGGCCTCCGTATCGACGGGTTGGCCTAGCTCTTCGCTGGAGCTATCTTCCACGGTCCCAAGGGCCTCATTGTAGTCTCCTACCTCTTCGACGACGTCTTCGTCCTCAAAGATCACCTCATCATCGTCTTCCGATCGGGAGTCATGTTCGGAAGCGTGGCTGGAGTCTATGTCTTCTACGCTCTCGGCTTCTTCGTCCTCGGTGCTGAAGATGATGACCGGGGCAGGCGCAGATTGCTGTGCCTCCAATCTCGCTGCCCGTCGATTCCGCAGAGTCTTCTTCGAGCGGAACCGTGCGCAGGCCATACATTTCGACTCATCATGATCCGGTGAGAGACATTTGTTGCACACCGGATGGACATCGACGTGTGGGTATTTCGCATGGCATAAAGGACATCTCTTGAAGGGAGTCCTCGATTCCATCGTCGATCGATGTTCGGACCGAAGCGGATCCGAAAAGCGTGAAGAAGGTACTAAAACACAAAATAAACTGGTCGATACCGAACGTGAACAATACCGACGAGATCTAAAGGCCTTTTGGCCTTAAACTAAAGTTTCCGAACTTGAGCTAAGATAAGCACATCCGAACCCAATGGCGGAAAAAAACAATCTAAGGATGGAGAGGATGCCCATGCGCACTGTAGTCCAGGGGAGGAGCCACCTATCTCGTGATACTTCGAAGACTCTTCCAGGACAACAATGTGCAATCATCCGGACCCAACAATAGGCGGCGATCTATGCACAGATATGAATTCAGCAGCCCACATGCCTTGAACCTAATGTTACACCTGAGCCTCTCACTCCGTACTGAGAGGGCAGTGCTAATGTTACACCTGAGCCTCTCACTCCGTACTGAGAGAGGGCAGTGCCAATGTTACACCTGAGCCTCTCACTCCGTACTGAGAGGGCAGTGCTAATGTTACACCTGAGCCTCTCACTCCGTACTGAGAGGGCAGTGCTAAAGCTGCACCCGAGGCTCTTGCTGAGAGTTATTCCTCTAGCTTTAAGTCTGAGCATAGTGTAGCTGAGACTTGTGCTTTTTCTGCTCTTAGATTTGTGATGTTACTTTTATGCCATTTTGAGAGAATGTGTATTCACTGTCTTAAACTGCTCCTCCTCCTTTTGGACATGTGGCCATCTAAACTGGATGGATGATTACTGACAAACACGCAACAGAGATTACGAAAGAATGTTAGCACAGCCACTTCATTGGTGCTATCTACAGACACTCGTCTTGCTCTCCACATTGCACTCTCTTAATTTCTAATAGTTTGCCAAATGACAGAATACGTGTTTGCACTTGGAAAGCACGTATCTAGGTGCTGAGAACCCTACCCCCGCCACACCTTAGCAGTGCAAAGCGACAAAGCGGACAAGGAGCAAAGTGAAAAGACTGAAGCATTTCGGATTCTGATTTCTAATCATTTCTCGTCTTGTATTCATTACAGGGCCCTTTGTAGCAAAGATATTTGTAGAGCATTACTTCTAAAGAAGCCAATTGACTGCAGAACGACCTCAAGGACGTAGACTTACCTGTGATCAGCGAATGTTTCAGCATTCTCCCGGTTCAGCGTGCCTGCTGTAGCAAACATGATGGTGGTATCCAAGTCAGCGATGATGCCAGACACTGCGCTGGCAGCTGTGATGCAAGCTTGAGTGCCACGGTTACCAGCCTGCAGGGCAGCCAACACATGAGAAACCTGCAGAGAGAAACACGCCAATAAGTAGAAGAAAGAAGGTCAGGTCCACAAGAGGAAATGGAGCAGAGCAGCAGATGCTGAAAGAGTATGCAAGGCAAGAGGAGGAAAGCAACAGCAAGGCACAATATATAAAATAAAGGTGAAAGGGAATCAGGAGGGAAGTTAGGGATGCAAAAGAAAGGGGGAGGACAAGTGGACAGTGAGTTAAAAGCTATGGGACACTGGGTGAAAAGAAGATAAAAGAAAAATACAAAAGGTCAGAGAATGATGAGTGGGAGAGGAGGGGAGTGAAGGAAATGATCTGGGAACTTTGAGGAGGAATTGCAGGAAGGCGAAAAGAGCAAGCAGAAAAGAAGCCCAAGGAGTGGGATCACCAAAGTGGTCAGCCGTATGAGAGGGTACAACGGAGAGTGACACGGGGTAAGAAATGATTGAGTGACAGACGGAGTGGCCGAGAGTCGTCTAACCTTTTCGGAAACTTTGCGAGCACACTCGATGAGCTCCTTCTTGGTGTAGGCGTCGTTAGGACTGCACTGGAGAGCTCCAGCTTTATGCACCAGAGACGCACAGCCATGCCCAAGGTCCTGCACCCTGTTCTTAATGTGGAATCCAATCTGGGGGAAGAAATGGAAGAATGAAAACATCACAAAAGCAGTCGGCGTCGTGGAAAAGATCCCTAGGAGTTTTCACAAGCTGCCCATGTGCCACTGATGTCCTTTGTCTAGATGCCTTCAACGTCTGCAACCATCCAGCACTCAACTTTCATTGACACTTGTTTCACCAAGGTTTTTAGTCAAAATATCATCAGTCTAATGCTCCTGTGATCAACCATATCCAAATGTAACCTCCCTGCTCAACTTCCACATCCTCCAGCCATCCGAATGCAAAACACACAAAACTCACCCAGAAAAATGACAGCCCAGCACAAACACTGAACACAACACATCACCCAAACATCCAGGAAACAAGTGGTGCCAGCACAAACACTGAACACAACACATACCCAAAAAGCAACTGCACACAAGCCCCAGGACACCAGTTGTGCCAGCACAAAGACTATACATACCAAATCACCCAAAGCAACTGCACACAAACCCCAGGACACCAGTGGTGCCAGCACAAACACTGTACAAACCACATCACCCACAGACCCAGGAAACCAGTGGTGCCAGCACAAACACTGTACAAACCACATCACCCAAAGACCCAGGACACCAGTGGTGCCAGCACAAACACTGTACAAACCACATCACCCACAGACCCAGGAAACCAGTGGTGCCAGCACAAACACTGTACAAACCACATCACCCAAAGACCCAGGACACCAGTGGTGCCAGCACAAACACTGTCCAAACCACCTCACCCCAAGACCCAAGACACCAGTGGTGCCAGCACAAACACTGTACAAACCACATCACCCAAAGACCCAGGACACCAGTGGTGCTAGCACAAACACTGTACAAACCACATCACCCAAAGACCCAGGACACCATTGGTGCCAGCACATACACTGTACAAACCATATCACCCAATGACCCAGGACACCAGTGGTGCCAGCACAAACACTGTACAAACCACATCACCCAAAGCAACTGCACACAAACCCCAGGACACCAGTGGTGCCAGCACAAACACTGTACAAACCACATCACCCAAAGATCCAGGACACCATTGGTGCCAGCACAAACACTGTACAAATCACATCACCCAAAGCAACTGCACACAAGCCCCAGGACACCAGTTGTGCCAGCACAAAGACTATACAACCAAATCACCCAAAGCAACTGCACACAAACCCCAGGACACCAGTGGTGCCAGCACAAACACTGTACAAACCACATCACCCAAAGACCCAGGAAACTAGTGGTGCCAGCACAAACACTGTACAAACCACATCACCCAAAGACCCAGGACACCAGTGGTGCCAGCACAAACACTGTACAAACCACATCACCCTAAGTCCCAGGACACCATTGGTGCCAGCACAAACACTGTACAAACCACATTACCCAAAGATCCAGGAAAAAAGTGGTGCCAGCACAAACACTAAACAAAATACATCTCCCAAAGCAGCTGCATACAAGCCCCAGGACACCAGTGGTGCCAGCACAAACACTGTGCAAACCACTCCATCCAAAGAACCAGGACACCAGTGGTGCCAACACAAACACCGAACAGACCACATCACCCACAGAACTTCATACAAGACTCAGGAAACCAGTGAGTTGTGCCACCAGAGTGAGGGTGTGTAAGAAACCGGCTCTATATATACTGCACCAAAGTGAGGTACAGTGTGTGTATAGAGTCCAAGAGTCCCCTGAGGTAGGCAGAAGTTAAAGTTAGATAGAACCTTACCCTTTAAAGTGGTAGCTTGGTCGAGCAGTAAGGCAGCATCAGAGGACAGTGTTAAGCATTTGATGTACACACTCAGTCAGCAAATTAATTCACACACTCAAGAACTGAACTATAGGCCAATTGCTTTTGTATAAAAAATATACTGTTATATTTCTAGAACCAAGCAAGCCTGGGACAGGTAAGCATATCGATACTTTGCAGTAATAAATTACTTGTGTGAACACAGTTCAAAATTGCTGTAGAAATTATACTGATTTTGGTTTCAGTTAAGAAAGCAGTTTGTAACACTTAGCAGGTATAGTACATTCAAATGAATGGGCTTTTTCAATATTAAGTAACTTTTACGATACATTTTCTAAATCAGTGCTGGATGACTAGATTCAGCACTGGGACATTTTCTGAAAACAGTTGAGGTTATTGTTACGATTTTTAAAGAATATTTCAAGTTTTAAACTCCACACTTATTTGTTTTTTCGAAAGAAAATTGTCGATGTTATTATAGGGAGGAAAAACAGGTTATCGGCTTGCAGGTAAGTAAAAAACTGTGGAAGTTAAGGTTCCGGGGTTAGACTCAGGGGTCCCCAGGGTCAGTGATGCACTGTTGTTGCACCCTCAGCGGCACTGGGGCGGCCGGGTGCAGAGTGTTGAGGCCCAATGTTATCCTATGGAGGATAGGGGTCTCCGGTTGGTGGCTGCTGGCAAGCAGGTCACACGGCTGTGGGAGCAAAGCTCCTAGGGTTTAGGTCGGGGCAAAGGGGGAAACAAGTAGGCACCAAGTAGGCACCAAAAGTGCACCCTCAGCGGCACTGGGGCGGCCGGGTGCAGAGTGCTGTTTCGATATCGGGTGCCCTGTGGTTTTCTATTGAGATCCTCTGGTTTGAAGAAAGGCTGAAGGCTCTGGGATGAAGACCTTTTGGGTGCGACCACCACTTCGAGGGGTAAGTTGGGATGTCGTGGGTTGGCTAGGCACCGCTGGTTTGGACACAAGGCCGTGGGGCGTCGGGTGCAGGGGTGCCTTTTCGCGTTGGATTTTCTTAGCCGCTCTGGTCGCGGTAGGGGGGGGGGTGGGGGGGGGGGGTCTTCTGGTTTGAGGCTGCAGGCATCGTCTGGAGGCTTGAGGCAGGTAAGGAGTTGCCGGATCTCGGGTCAGGATTGCCGGGGGGACCTCCTCGTGGTTTTTGTTCACTCGAGCTCGGGTCGGGGTCAGCGGGTGCAGGGTGTGCTGGATTCGCAGTTCCTGGTTGGCACTAGAAGCTGCAGTTTAAACACGTCCTTGAAGTTAAGACAGGCAGGTCCTCCCTGGTTTGTGAGGTTGCTGGCTGCAGGACACGCCGGGATTTCACAGGAGCAGGTTCGAGGGGAGACAGGCCTGTAGGGCTGGGACCAAGTCAGTGGGCGTTTTCCTCTTGTTAGCTCTGCACGGCTCTTCGGTCCTCCTTCTTATCTTCTTTTCTTGTGGTTTCTAATCTGAGGAAGCAAGGTTCAGGGTGCTGCCTAAATACTACATTTAGGGGCGTTACAGGTAGGTAAAGGGCAGGGACCAATGGGTCCCTTCTCTGGGGTGGGTACACCTCCTATTCTGCCACTCTCCTGTGGGAGGGGGCAGGAGCCTGTCTCTGGTTGGCTGGGTACCCCCATCCTCTAGATGGCAGGGACTCGAAGTTGTGCTTCACCTTGCCTTCCCCACCTGAGGGGTGGAGCTGGCAGAGGTGGGCACACCTCCCGCCCTCACTTGTTTTCCTGCCGGTTCTCCCGCCCAAAGTGGGGGTTAGAACCCGTGGGGACCAGTTGCTGAAAGCAGCAAATGGTCTGGAGAGGTTCACAAAGGCGGCATGCCTTTGAATCTTTGCCTTTGTGAACTCTGCCCATCCTGGGGAAGGAGGCTTGGCACCTCGTCCCAGGATGTGCATTGTTTCAGGCCCCTGAGAGCAGCAGGCTCTCAACCCAGGGGTCCAGAAACATGTCTGGTGGTGGCAGCCTACGCAGCCACTCAATCAGGTCAATAGCAGTTGGTCAAATTTCAGAGGGCATCTCTAAGATGCCCTCTGTGGTGCATTTTACATTAAGTACCAAACTTCCCAGTGTTCAGTGTAGCCATCATGGCGCTGTGGAGTTCGTAATGACAACCTCCCAGCACCAAATACTCTTAATGGCAGCACTGCACTTACAGGGCCCAAGAATGGACCTGGGCACTGTAGGGGTACAGGGCTCCCAGCTAGAGGGGTGACTGATATATGCCAGGGCAGTGGTTTGTGGGCATGGTACACAGGGATGTGTGCCATGTCGACTGTCTGTTTTGTTCTGCACCACGACACACAGCCTGCAAAGGCAGTGTGTGTGTGTCAGGGTACAGGACCTCTAAGGATGGCACAATAAGTGCTGCAGCCCTTACAGGCCTTCTCTGGTCACAGAGTCAAAGGTACCTGTGGTACCATTTACCAGGGGCTGATATGTGGCCAGAGATGCAAATTGGGTTTTAGGCTTCAATGCAGTGTTTGGGAAGGAACACAGGCCCTGGGTACCTGATTTGCAGGAGCCCAGGGCACACTCAGTCAAAGTACATCAGTAATTCAGCAAAAAGTGGGGGCATACCATGCAAGAAAGATGGCACTGTCTCACAGGAGCAAGCAAAAGCAAGGATTTCATTACCCATCATAAAATGATCACAACTCACTCAGCCACAAGCTGAGTCTACGGGACATTTGCATAAGGCCTAGTGTACATTGCTACAAATTCAAGACAGGCCACTGGGCACAGTAGATACAGGTCTCACAAGACGCAACATCAAATAATTGCACGCTTTACTGCGGTTTAGTAGATTGCACAACTTGCCACCATCTTGGCCAGCCTGAAGTGACAATCTGAGGTGATATATGCATGGCCTGCTGTGAAAAGCTGACTCTCTATGTGATTTACCATTAATTGTTAACATCGTGTAGAGAGTCCAACAATCCCTTCAGAAATGTACAGGGCTCAATGTAAACCCAAAGTGCTCTATTTGTGGTAGTGTGGGCGAGGAGCCTTAGGCCTAACACATAGGAGTGTAAGACATTTGTTACACACACAGTGATTATTAAATGACACCCGACTGTTAAAATGTAAGTATGCTTTGCAATAAAAGTGCCTTTCACTTTAAACAGTGGGCGCTTAGTGCGATTTCTCAGGTCAGCAATGTTAACATATGGGACACACACAAAGGTCTACACTAGGCAAAGTTCAAATCAGTACCAAGACTGCACCACCAGCAGCACAGGGACGGCTGGGTGCAGAGGTCAAACTCTGGGTCGGGTGCCCAAAATTAACCAATGGAGAGTGGGGGTGATTGAAGATGCGCTGCTCACAAGTAGGTGAAGTTGTGTCAAGGTCGAACTCCTGGAGATAAGATAAGCACAGGAGGGGCCACAAGGCAGGACCAAACTTACACCCTCAGTGGTACAGGGATGGCCAGGTGCAGACTGCCAACACAGTGTTGGGCAACCTCTGCAATTCAATGGGGGAGATCGGTTTTGAAAAGAGGCTGAAGGTCCTGGCCAGGAGGTCGGATGAAGAAAGCCCACAACTGCCTAGGTAGATAGTGAGGCTGGGGGCACAGGGACACCGCTGGTCGAGCTCGCCAATTCCCAGGGGCTTTGGGTGCAGGGGTGTCTTTTTCCGTCGGGAACAGCTTACTGGGCAGGTCGCAGTAAGGGGGAGTCTTCGGAATGAGGCAGCAGGCGTCAAGGTGGAGTACAACAAGAGTCAGCCCACGGTGGACTCGGACTTAAAATCGTTGGGGAACCTTTGCAGGACCACTTGAACTCGGGCAGTGGGCGTCTGGTGCAGAGGTGGGCAGTTTTGGGGTTCCTCAGGGCAGAGTTCTGGTTTTAAAGTTGAGTTCTTCTCGGACAAGTCTGCTGTCCACGGGAGTTGCTTGATCTTTATTGAAGTCCTCCCAGGGCATTGGAGGTAGCTGGGACTTTCTGGACAAGTCGACTTTTTGTAGTAGCAAGGGTCGAAAGGCAGCAGAAAGGCCGGCAGGGCTGGTGCAGAGTCGCGGTTCCCTTTTTCTTGCTTAGAATGCTCTTTGGCGTGTGGGCTTCATAGGTCATCGGGAATCTGATTTCAGGGTCTAGTGGTGCCACCTAAATACTAGATTTACGGGCGTCACAGAAGAGTGACGGGTAGGGACCAATGGGTGGCCTGGGGTTTCTACACCCTCTATTATGCCACCCTCCCGTGGGAGGGGGGTGTAGCCCTAATCGTGATTGAATAAGTCCCACCATATTCAAGATGGTGGTCACTGAAAAAAATGCTTCTCTTCGCCTCCAGCACGCGAGAGGTGGAGTTGGCAAAGGTGGGCACACCTCCGATTCTCCCCAAGTTTTCCCACCGGTTCTCCCCAAGTTTTCCCACCGGTTCTCTTGACAAAGGTGGGGTTGAACCGGGGGATGCCATCTGCTGCTAGCAGCAGAGGCTGGGGTTGCATTACAAAGGCAGCAAGGCCTTAGAAGCTTTCCTCTCGAGCACTGAGCTTGACCACCACTTCGAGAGGTAAGTTGGGAACTTGGGGGTTGGCTAGGAACTGTTGGTCGGACCCCCCAAGGCTGTGGTGCGTCAGGTGCAGGGGTGCGTTTTAGGGTCAGATCTTCTTACCAGCTCCTGGTTGCAGTTGGGGGGACCGATCGTATTTAGGCTGCAGGTGTTGGCTGGAGGTTTGAGGCAGGTCAGGGGTCACTGGATTTCAGGTCGGGATAGCCGGAGGGAACTATTCGTGGTGCATGCCCCCTCGAGCTCGGGCCGTGGACGGCTGGTGCAGAGTGGTGCGGATTTGCAGTGTCTGGCCGGAGCCAGAGGTTGGAGATGAACAAATCCAGTGCTCACGGGAAAGACAGTCTTTGTGGTTGAAGGCAGGTAGGTCCTCCAGAGTTTGAGGTTCCTGGCCGAAGGACACACCGGGATTTCGCAGGAGCAGGTTCAAGGTAAAGACAGGCCTGTAGGGCTGAGGCCAAGTCAGTGGGCATCTTCCTCTTGTTAGCTTCAGCACAGCTGTTCTGTCCTCCTTTTCTTGTAGTTTCTTCTGGTCTGAGGAAGCAAGGTTCAGGGGTGCCCCTAAATACAAGATTTAGGGGTGTTACAGGTAGGTAAAAAGGTTGGGACCAATGGGTCCCTTCCCTGGGATAGGTACAGCCCCATTATGCCACCCTCCAGTGGGAGGGGGGCATAAGCCTTTCCCTGGTTGGCTGAGTCCCCCCATCTGCAAGATGGCGGAGACTGGGAGTTGTGCTTCACCTCGCCTCCCCCACCCGAGGGGTGGAGTTGGCAGAGGTGGGCACACCTCTCTTCCTCACTTGTTTTTCCCGGCGGTTCTCCCGGCCAAAGTGGGGGCCAGAACCAGAGGGGACCAGTTGCTGAAAGCAGCAAGTGCCATGGGGAAGCTCACAAAGGCGGCAAGCCTTTGAAGCTTCTCCTTCGTGAACCCTGCCCATCCTGGGGGAGTAGGCTTGGCACCTCGTCCCAGGATGTGCATTGTTTCAGGCCCCCCCAAGAGCAGCAGGCTCTCGATCTAGGGTTCCAGAAATATGTCTAGTGGTGGCAGTTGAAAGCAGTCACTCAGTCTGGACAGTAGTGGAAGGTCGTTTTTGCACTTACAATGTCTAAGAATGGACTTAGACGCTGTAGGGGTACAGGGCTCATGCACCTGGACCCTCATCACTGGTATAGTGCACCCAGCTAGAGGGGTGACTGTTCTGTGCCAGGGCAGTGGGTTTTTAGGCATGGCACACAGGGATGTGTGCCATGTCGGCTCTTCAATTTTCTCTGCACCAAAACACACAGCCTGCAAAGGCCTTGTGTGTGTGTAAGGGTACAGGGCCTCTAATGCTTGCACAATAAGTGCTGCAGTCCTTAGAGGTCTTCCCTGGTCACAGTGTCCTGGGTACCATTTGCCAGGGGCTGACCTGTGGCCAGAGATGCCAATTGGGTTTGGGTTAGTTTTGGGGAAAGAACACAGGCCCTGGGAACCTAATTGGCAGGGACCCAGGGCACATCAAGTTAAAAGTGCACCAGTAGTCTGGCAAAAAGTGTGTGGTGGGGGAGGGGTTACTGCAACAGAAACCCAGTTTCTCACACACAGACAGGGTAACAATGCACCAAAAGTGTGTCAGGGTAGCAAAGCAGTGAAACACACATGCAGACAGTCAGGGCAACAACGCACAAACAAAGGCTGAGCAACAATAGACTGGCACACACACAAACACAGAGTCAGAACAACAATGAGCTGACACACAAAGTCAGCGTAACGATGCACTGTTGCACAGTCAGGGTGAGAATGCACCAGAATACACACACAAACAGGGCAATGATATACAGCCCCTGTGAGAAAGTGGCTCTGTATATACTGTTCCTTAATAGGTACAGGGTGTGTACAGAGTCCTCAGTCCCCCAGGGTTTGACAGAGGTTAAAGTTAGGTATAACCTTACTCTCTAAAGTGGTAGCTTGGTCGAGCAGTAAGGCAGTATCACAGGACAGTGTAAAGCATTTGTTATACACACTCCGTCAGCAAATGGTCTCACACACTCAAAAACTAAACTCTAGGCCAATGGTTTATATATAAAAAAATATATGCTTGTTTTATTTTAGAACCAACAATTGGATTTAGAAATATACTTTCTCAGAATGAGATGTTTTACATAAATACTTTTGCAATATGCAATTGACTTTTGTAAACAGTTACAAGTGGCTGCAATAGGCAACTCTATTTTAAACACAACAATGCATTGAGCTCAATGGAAATTTCAAGTTATTTGCAACAGATTACTTTTTAGATTACTTTTGGAATTCAAGGACTGGATCCTAGATTCAGTCCTGGGTCAGTACTTAGAATCAAGTGATGAAAGTCGACTTAATTACTGCAATGATTTTTAAACAATATTTAACTATTTCAAAAGTTGACACTTAGAAAATGTTTCAAAGAAGACAACCAATGATTCCCTTTGGAAGAAAATTCAAGTTGCAGGTACAGTATGTTCTCGTTACTTTTGTAATCCAGTACTGGGACCTTTATGCAAAACAGGTAAGTAATTACGTTTTCAGATGTTATACGATTTTTAAAGAATATTTAAAGATTGCAGAAATTGACACTTAAAAAATTTCAACGAAAAACAGTCAATGATTTCCTATGGAAGAAAATTGGGTTACGGGTAAGTACAGTTGTAAGTATTTTTCAGAGTCAGTGCTGGGAACCAAGATCCAGCACTGGGAACTCACCTAAGAGCAGGTGAGTATTTTCGTTTTCGTTACTCGGCTGATTTTTGGTGAATGTTTTAAGATTTTAAAAGTCCACACTTAGAAGAAATTTCAAGAAAAAGCCAGTCAATGTTACCCTATGAAGAAAATAGAGTTATCGGTTTAAAGGTAAGTACTCGACTAGCAGAGTTGAGGTTCTGGGCATAGACTCAGGGGTCCCCCAGGGTCAGGTAGGTACAGTTGGTTCACTCTCAGCGACTCTAGGGCGGCCGGGTGCAGAGAGAGTTAGGCCCAATGTTATCCTATGAGGGATAGGGGGGCCTTGGTTGGTGGCTGCTAACTGGCAAGCCAAGCGGCTGTGGGAGCTGGGCTCCTGGTCACTTACTCAGGGCAAGTGGGGAAGTAGGTAGGTGTAGAGGTTGCACTGCCAGGGCCACTCGGACGGCTGGGTGCAGGGTGCTTTTGAGCCTTCGGGCGCTCAATTGATTTCAATGGGAAATCTCCGGTTTAGAAAAAGACTGCAAGCTCGGGGACGAGGATTCTTCAGGTGCCACCACCACTTCAAGAGGTAAGTTGGGTAGTTGGAGGTTAGGTAGGTACCCCGGGATTGGGCACAGGGGGCCGGAGGGCGCCGCGTGCAGGGGTGCCTTTTGGTGTTGGGAAATCTTACCCTCTGTTGATCGCGGTAGGGGGGGCACCTTGTTCTGAGGCTGCAGGTTTCTTCAGGAGTGTCGAGGGAGGTCCTTGGGTGCCGGACTCAGGGTCACAGTCGCCGTGGGGTCGTCCTCGGGGTCTTTGTTCACTCCGGCACTGGCCAGGCTTGGCTGGTGCAGTGTGTGCTGGGTTCGCGGTTCCGGGCTGCCATGGATTAGAGGTAGGTTTTGAGTAGATCCTCTACTCATGGGAGTCCCAGGGGCTTGGAGCCAAAAAGGTAGCCAGGTCCTCCGGGGTTGGTGAGGTTGCTGGCCACAAGAGATGCCGCGCTGGAGCAGGAGCAGGTTCGAGGGTCGACAGGCCGGTAGGGCTAGGGCCAAAGCAGTTGGTGTCTTCCTCTTTTTAGCAGCTGCAGGGCAGGTCTTTGTTCTTCTTGCTCTTCTTTGTAGGTTTGAATCTGGAATCTGGGGACGGAAGGTTCAGGGTGCCCCTAAATACTGGATTTAGGGGCGTTACAGGTAGGTGAAGGGCAGGGGCCAATAGGTCCCTGTCCTGGGGTGGGTACACCCCCTATCCTGCCTCTCTCCTGTGGGAGGGGGGCAGGAGCCTAGTCCTGATTGGGCAGGGCTTCCCATCTTCAAGATGACGAGAGCCCGGAGATGTGCTTCACCTCGCCTTCCCCACCTGAGGGGTGGGGTTGGCAGGCTGGCACATCCCCTGTCCTTATTTGGGGTTTCCGGCCAAGCTTCCGCCAGATTGGGGGGTTTCAGTGGCCTGGGGAAGCTCACAGAGGCGGAATGCCTTTGAATCTTCCCCCTGCCCATCCTGGGGGAGGAGATTTAGCACCTCGCCGAGGATGTGCATTGTTGCAGACCCAGGAGAGCAGGGGCTCTCCTACCCAGGGGTCCGGCAACATGTCTGCTGTGTGGCAGCCTCGGCAGCCTCAGAACAGACGTGGATTGTAGGTTTAGGTTTCAGGGGGCCTCCCTAAGATGCCCTCTGTGGTGCTTTGTACATTAAATCACACACTGGCATCAGTGTGGATTTAATGTGCTGAGCAGTTTGATACCAAACTTCTCAGTCTTCAGTGCTGCCATTATGGTGCTGTGGAGTTCGTGTTTGACAAGCTCCCAGCACCATATACTCTTAGCTGGCAGCACTGCACTTACAGGACCCAGGAATGGACCTGGGTACTGTAGGGGCACAGGGCTCCTGCCTCTGTGCCCACACCACTGGTATAGGGCACCCAGCTAGAGGGGTGGCTGATGTATGCCAGGGCAGTGTAGGTTGTGGGCATGGCACACAGGGATGTGTGCCATGTCGACTCTCTGTTTTGTCTTGTATCCAGACACTCAGCCTGCAAGAGCAGTGTGTGGGTGTTAGGGTACAGGGCCTCTAAGGGTGGCACAATGAGTGCTGCAGCCCTTAGAGGCCTTCCCTGGTCACAAGGCCCTGGGTACCTAGGGTACCACTTACCAGGGGCTGACATGTGGCCAGGGTTTGCCAATTTGGGTTTTGGCTGTTCGGCAGTTTTTAGGGAGGGAACACAGGCCCTGGCCACCTGATTGGCAGGAGCCCAGGGCACAACAAGGAAAAGTGCATCAGCTATTAGGCAAAAAAAAAGGGGGGGGGGGGGGGGGGGTTACTGCGGCAGACCCCCACGACACCCACACACACATACACACACACACCAAGTCAGGGTAACAATGCCGAGACAGAGTTCGGACAACAATAAACGGACACACAAACCAGGGCAACGAGGCACCAATACACGGTTAGTCCAATACACCTTTTCAGTCAGTACAAGGATGCCTCACCAGGCAGCCCGACGATGCATCATCACAGCGATACACCACCCAGGCACCAACATAAGACCAATCAAGCACAAACTCATGACATCTCCCATGAGATCATAACAGCATATGCCGCACTGCCTCAGCGCACCCTGTCACACCTCCACCATGCACAGGCCAACATGCCCCTTTACCGGCCAAAAGCAAAGATGGCATATTTCCTTCACTGTCCGAAAGGCAACACAAAAAAGCTTCCCTTAATGGCTAAAAGCAAAAGAATGACCTCGATGGACCACAAGCCCATATTGACACCACCAGCATAGTGCACCAAGCAAAGCACTACCATAGCATGCCAATCAAGGAACCAGACTAGCCAATCCAATTAAGAACCAATGTAGCCTGCCATAGACAGCATCAAAAGAGTCTGTCATAGAAGCTGCAGACTCCCCGCTCAGCACAGGAACAGCTTGTTTGAAAATCTCAAGGCCATCCTGCCTAGCCAGCCCTCTGGCCTCTGTAAACCACCGCCATAGTGACCTCTTCGAGGACACAAACCTCTTCGAACGTGCTGCCAACCCACACTTTCAGAGCTCGCAACTAAACAATCCTGTTGCCAACACTGCCCGATGGGGCAACTTGATGCCAATCTTTTCGTTCAATTTGGTCAACTCTGGCTCTACAACTCTGTTTCAGAATATTTTCTAAAACTCAACGGCAATATGACACTTTCAACGCATATGGCTGCCGGGGTCTCACCTCTTCGTTCTCTGCGGTCATGGCTGCTGGTTTGGCTTGGTGTGCTAGTTGTCCATAGTCACTAGTAAGCTGGTTGGCCAACGTGCCCAGCTCATCTGGATTTGTACTGGATTTGGTGACCTACACAAATAACAAAATAATTATAGATAAAAATCTGCAAGTATAATTAACATCTTATAATGAGATAAATGGGGCCATTTAAAACAGAAACACAGACAATATCTTTAAGAGGGTATTTGGGAAAGTGATACCAACTCTAACATCGTGAACCAGTGTGAAGTAAAGCACGCAGGATACACCAGAGCAGCACTACACTCAAGCACCCAGAGCTCTGACATCACACCGGCTGCTGCTCATAGCATTTGAGGCAGTGTGGAACCAACCAAAAGATGTTCAGTAACAAGGAACCTCAGCAGGGAATCAATCGATCAGCATTTGTGGAGCGTGGCACGCTCACCAATTGGGGCTATTTGGGCGCCTGGATGTGTTGTCTCAGCGGTGCCACTCCCAATGCAACAGGTCTTGAGGAAACGGAAGGAAACGAGCACAAAAAGGCATAACATAGGGCAGAAAAACAAGCAGAAAAGGTAAAGCAGAGGGGAGGAGAAAAGGCAAAACGGAGGGCAGAAAAACAAGGAGAAAAGGCAAAACAAATGGCAGGAAAATGAGCAAAAAAGGCAAAACAGGGCAGAAAGACAAGGAGAAAAGGCAAAACATAGAGGCAGAAAAATGAGCGAAGAAATGGCAAAGGGGAGGGTAGAAAAAGAGCACAAAAGGCAAAACAGAGTGCAGAAAAACAAGCAGAAAAGGAAAAACAGGGCAAGAAACGAGCAGAGGAGGCACAGTAGAAGGCAGTAGGTAGAAAAGAAGCAAAGGGTAGCAGACTGCGGGCAAGGTGGACAGGAGAACTGTCGCAGGCAGAGCGGCACGAGTACCTGCTTAATGGGATCGTGCTGCGGCCTCCATTACGTACCTCCTGTGGGGAGGGCGGGGCTCTGGGTGGCGGGAGGAGGGAAATGGCAGGAAGATGAAAGAAACAAGCAGGAAAGGCGCAACAGAAGGCAGGAAACGGGCAGAAAAGGCAAAACGAACAAGTTACTTACCTTCGGTAACAATATAACTGTTGAGACATTTATTAGTCAGACCCTCCAGGATGTCTCAATTTCGCGATTTGCAAAAAAATCGCGAAATCGGCAGTCTTGTAAAAATGCCGCGATTTTTACAAAAACTGCCTGAGAAATTTCTCTCAATTCCCAACTTTTGGAAAACTAGCAGCTCTTGTGGCCATCTCGTTGAAGCGCTCGCTTTGATTGTCTGTGACCGACTCTCGGCAGCCCCCTGACTCATGGAGTGACCAAGGCCCCTCCTATGGCAGGCCAGCACGGCCAGACACAGGAGATGGTCCAGGCGAGAGGTCTGGGGCTCTGGGGCTTGAGGTGGACTCAGTCACAGACAATCAAACATTTCTCGGCAGCCCCCTGACTCCTGGAGTGACCAAGGCCCCTCCTATGGCAGGCCAGCACGGCCAGACACAGGAGATGGTCCAGGCGAGAGGTCTGGGGCTCTGGGGCTTGAGGTGGACTCAGTCACAGACAAACAAACATTTCTCGGCAGCCCCCTGACTCCTGGAGTGACCAAGGCCCCTCCTATGGCAGGCCAGCACGGCCAGACACAGGAGATGGTCCAGGCGAGAGGTCTGGGGCTTGAGGTGGACTCAGTCACAGACAATCAAACATTTCTCGGCAGCCCCCTGACTCATGGAGTGACCAAGGCCCCTCCTATGGCAGGCCAGCACGGCCAGACACAGGAGATGGGTCCAGGCGAGAGCTCTGGGGCTCTGGGGCTTGAGGTGGACTCAGTCACAGACAAACATTTCTCGGCAGCCCCCTGACTCATGGAGTGACCTTGCAAAAGCCGTTTTGTTCAAAGTAATTACAGGTCATTCGTGCTTTAAGACTATGAAAAAGAATGGATTTTTTAAGACAGTTTGTTTTCAGGCTCCTCGTCTTTACCGACCAGACTACCGCCAGGGAATCCAGGCGAACTGCTCATGCGGAGTTTGGATGGCGCCGCTCTTGTAATGGCCCTGTTCAGTTTTGGAACTGGGGCAGAAGCCCTGCCCCCACCAGCACCTCATAGGTAGGCAACTTGTGGACTCGCCTAGTGGGACTCCTAAATCTGCCCACTCCTGTCTCCCCAGTCTTAAGTCCTTTATCGGACCACATCTTGCCACTCGTTTCAATACATACATTCCAGGGAACTACCACTGTGTAACAAGAAAACCCCAGAGAAGCAGCCTCTGTGGTTTGGGCCTCCCTACAACCTGTGCTCAGACAAAACTCCTCTGCATGGCTCGGAAAAGCTGTGCTGCTCTTCCCTTCAACATTTTTCAGGTTTACCCTTTGTTTCTAAATCATGGATGTCCATCACACCTACAGAAAGCTTTAGCTATTGTCCTACTGACCTGCTGCCCACACCACTAACACACACAGAGCAGGCCCACAGTAAGCCCGGGGCTCATGGTTTTCTTGCTGATCTCAGCTTCCGGCCAATGCCATGGATTTCTTCCCTATTCTTGGGACTGTCCCATCCCTGGACACCTCTGTACATGGTTTCTCAATCAACAGTTGATTTAGCCTCCAAAGCTGATGAGGTCAGACTTGTCTTTTTTTGCACTCTATGGAGGTACATGGCTTTCCTCCCTCTCCTGCCCACTCAACGTATCCCCCACTTTCCTGCTCCTCTTTATCTCCACTTCCTTTTTCCATTTTTTTGTTTCTGTTTTTTTGTGACTGCTTGTATAGGTGCCCAGCACTGCTGCTGAGCCGCTGGCCTCCAAGTCTGTTGCTTGCTGCTTCTCCCATTCCCAACCCTTAAATAAAAAACCTTTTAATTTCCTCTGCTAGGACCCAGCAGCTGCACACTGCTACCAGGCAAATTTCTTATTTCTTTAACACACACAAACTTTTCTCTTTGTTCAGAAATGGCCACTAGCCACATTTAAGGGTAAAATGGAAAAATGGTAACCAAATAGCCCTGATTTACATCCATCATTCCATTGTATCCCTTTCTCAAGAGCCGGTCTCAGTTATTTGTGCACAGACATGTGCTTGTGGTCACTGTCAGCATCATTCAAGGTGAAGTGCATGCCTGGGCGAACTGCTGCACTTCAATGGAATTGCAAACACCATCTAAAATCTTTATCAAATTTTCTACAACAAATACCTCCTGCGGCACAGGATCTTGGCACCGCGTGTAGAAGTAACATTTATTGGAGCAGGGGAATAAAGACGAATAGGAGACCAAAAGTGAAACAATAAAATAAAAGCTTGTGGGCAGCCGCAGCATCGGTAGGGGCTTCAATAGCTGGTCCTAGACTGCTTTGGATGAAGCCATGGAAACTAGACTCCACTCAGAGAGGTCTACTTGAAAAATGACATTTTAGATGATCAAAACTATTTGGTAATGTACTTGATGACATGGTGCAACAAGCATTTGAAATGCAATAGGTCTCGCATTTACGCAAGTTTAATCTATTGGCATTGTAAATGACAATGCCTTTTTTTTATATTTTAAAAACGAAAACAAAAATAAAAGGAATTGTTATTTGCAATGTCAATAGCTCAAACTCCTGTTTATACTCTATGGTAGATAAGTCTGGGGAACAGACAGTATCTCCTTCCACCTAAAGGGGCAATAAAGAGGTACACAAAGGTCCGCACAGGTTAGGTGAATGGAACGCGCAAGGTTCGGGGGAGCAGTTGTGATGAGGGAGGGTTCAGGCGCGTGAGCTCTCCGGATTCCTGCCACTTGTTAGTTACTGGATCTCCAAGCTCGTTGCCGGCTTCTTCCCAGCAGTGCATAACACACCCAGTGTATCGCCACTTCCCCTCTGCCCCCCTCCCTCTCCCTCCCAATACAGGAATATACCGGAAAGAAACAGACCACCATAGTGAGAAGTAGTTGTAAAAAGTGCTCTCGTTTTCAGTTTCCATGCATAAGCATCCAGTCCAGTACGAGTGTCTTCTTTAATGTAATAATCATAACTACAAATCCCAGAATGCAAAATGAAAATCAGGATTGACTGACGTAATCACGCGCTGACCTGGAGGACTATGTAATATACTTACAGTTCTCACGTTCACCTAATGCCACCCGTGACTGACAGACTCTGTTAATATTTAGTACACTCACAGTGTAAACTTTAGGCTTTGTTTTGTCTGGAGGCGCTGATAACATGAATTAATTATTACCCAACACGATGTGCTTTTGAGAAGGTATTATCACAAAGATGCTAAGGCTGAGTGCCCCGTCTGCAAACTGGAGCCGTGACCTTCGGGTAACACACATCACAACAATGGTTGAAGTACTTAGGCAATGACGCCGGACCAGGCGGGTGCCCAGGAGGTGGCAGAAGGCAGGGAAGGGGGGAGACAATACAATTTCGCTGTTTCTGCCATCAGGAAGTGCATGTAATACTTAAACAAGCTGACTCCGTGGAGCCGACAGGGGGAGGGAAACTGAAAGCGCGCGATGCACGCACTGCCAGCCTCCGGGGACAGGAGATGTGCACACGTACAAGGTGCACATCTCCTGTCCGTATGTGTACACATCTCCTGTCGCGCGTGCCATCTCCTGTCTCCCTTCGGCACAGAAAGCGGCAACAATGGAGTCTCGCAAGGCGAAGCAGCGCATGCGCTGCGTTCGCTAGCAACACCTAAAAAGGAGCGGAAGAGTAAAAAAATTCTCAAACCTTTTAAGCTGGGGTCTATAAAGTAATCCTTTATGTTCAAGCGTCCTCTCCAAAATCTTCAGGACAAGATTCCCTTTTGAGGCCAAGCTAATGTTTGACCAAGTCGACCTATGAGGACTGGACCACGTAAGCAGGAGGTGACCTCCCTATGCAGTCTGTCTCACTTATTTGGATCAGTCACTACGATCCTGTGCCCTAGGGAGCCTGAGGAAGAGGTGTCCTGCCTCACGGATCCAGGAGGCAGTGATGCCCCGGCAGGGGTGCATACATGGGTGCTAGAACATCCCAGGGAGCTCCCTCTTAGGAGGTTAGGACTGGAGCTGCGCTTCTGTAGAGCTACAGACACTTTAGACATGCCTAATTCAAAGTAGAACACTCTGCTAAAACACTTTCCATTGATTTCAGGCTGAAAATGAATGATTATGAGTAACAAAGTGCCGCAAAATTGCAGCTAAATTTCCATATTTGTGCTGCTAAATTTCCATGTGTGCAGCTTAATTTGCTAACCCATGCCACAGTATCCTGGGGGGTCTGATTAGTTATAGATTCTTTACCTTAGAATTGCCCCCAGGTGTCAGACTGGATTCGGAGAAATGTTTTTGTAGCAGTAACTTTGCGCGTTGGTAGGTTGCGTCGGTCGACTCCGCGTTAGTCGTCGTCTGCGTGATCGCTGGAATGATGTCGCGGTATCTACTTAGATGCCGCCCTCGCCCGCTGATGTCAGTTCTTTACACGACATTCCACGCCAGAAGCGCAGAGCCATGCAAGACACTGACCACTGGTGCACAAAACTAGGGCCCTGAAAGGGAGTCCCTTACACCAGAAGTCAGATCACAGAACAGGGAGGATGGGTGGGGCGGTAAGGAATCTATAACTAATATATGTCTCTTACAGATATATCGTTACCAAAGGTAAGTAACTTGTTCATCTGAAAGAGATTCCCTACCTTAGAATAGATACCCCAGCAATACCAAACCCCGCAGGTGAGTCTGCGAAAAAAGTTCCCACCAGAAAGTCCTGGAGAACTGAACGGCCAAAGTAGCCCTCCATCCGGACTTGAGTATCCAGGCAAAAGTGTCTAGGGAACGTGTGCAGCAATGCCCACGTGGCTGCCTGGCAGATGTCATTGAGAGGGACTCCGTGTCCCAAAACAGTAGTGGCTGCCGTCGCCGTGGTGGAGTGGGCGCGCAATCCTACTGCAGCTTCCTTCCAAGGAATAGCATACTTTGATGCAAAGAACAACCCACCGAAAGATGGTCCGTTTTTGCACAGCCCAACCTTTTTTGGAGCCTACATAGCAAACAAAGAGTTGATCGTCCACCAGGAATTGCTTTATACGATTCAAATAAAAGGATAGCGCAAGTTTTGGATCTAGACGGTGGAGTCTTTCTTCCTCTTTAGAAAGATGTAGGGGCAGGAAAAAGGTGGGCAAAGTGATAGTATGTCGAATGTGGAAAGAGGTAAACACTTAAAGGAGGAAAGAAGGCCGAGTTCTGAGGACAACCTTGTCCGGATAAACAGCAAGGAAAGGAGGCTTAGAAGAAAGAGCCTGAAGCTCACTCACCCTGCGAGCAGAGGTGATGGCAATCAGGAGGAAAATGCTACTTACCAGTAAGCATCTGTTCTTGAATAGTTAGTGCCTGTAGTCCACTGACCCTTCTAAGGGAAGTAATAGCTACTAGGAAAGCAACTTTCCAAGTTAGAAATTCTATCTCACATTTGTGTAGAGGTTCGAAAGGAGGACCTATTAGTCTTGTGAGAACTATGTTTAAATTCCACACAGCTGAGGTGGTACCCTGGGAGGAATTATTCCTTTGAGGCCTTCCATAAATGCTTTGATGGCAGGTACCCCGAAGAGCGACAAGTGTGGTCTATTTTGTAGGTAGGCTGCTATGGCAGTGAGATGTAACGTAATAGATGTGTACGTTAAGTTACACCTTTGGAGATGCAGTAGATAACCTATGATGTGTTGAAGAGACACATCTAAAGGATTGATGGGGTTGTTGTGACAATATATCACAAATCGTTTCCACTTGGCTGCGTAGCAGGCTCTAGTGGTGGGGTGTCTAGCTTCTCTGATAATATTCATACAGTCAGGGGGAAGGTGTAGGTAGCCAAACTAGGACCTCAGGAGCCAGATTGCTAGGTTGAGCTGTGCTGGGTCCGGGTGTCTGATCTCTCCACGGTTCTGGGTTAAGAGGCTTGGGGAGAGGTGTAGTTTTTGGTGCGGGACTACGGATAGTTCCAGTAATGTGGTGTACCACGGTTGTCTGGCCCATGTTGGAGCAACTAGGATGAGAGTCAGTGAGTGTTGCTGCAGTTTGCGCACCAGTAATGGAATGAGTGGGAGAGGCGAAAAAGCATACGCAAATCTGCCTGACCAATTCATCCATATCGCATTGCCTTTGGACAACGGGTGTGGATATCTGACGGCGAAGCTTGGGCATTTGGCGTTTTCGTGTGTAGCGAAGAGATCTATCTCTGGATGCCCCCACATCTGGAAAAATGGTTGAAGAACTTGTGGATGAAGTGCCCACTCGTGAATCTGTTGCGTTTGATGACTTAATAGATTGGCTATGTTGTTCTGGACTCCCGGAACATGTTGGGCTACGAGAAAATGTTCTGAGGAATAGCCCATCTCCATATGCTTTGCGCCAGTTGAGAGAGCTGTAGGGAGTTTGTCCCGCCTTGTTTCTGTATTTAGTACATGGCTGTCATGTTGTCGGTGCTTCTAGGACAGCCTTGCCTGATATTTGTTTCTGGAATGCTTTTAGGGCTAGGAATATGTCTAGTAACTCCAGGTGATTGATGTGGATACCTTATGTTGAGGTGTCCACCTGCCCTGCATGGTGATGTAATAGATGAGCTTCCCAGCCGGAGAGCGATGCGTTCGCTGTTAGCACAAACTGTAGAACCGGCTCGATGAACGGTCGCCCTTTGGAAAGGTTTTTGTGTGTTCCACCACTGCAGAGAGCGATGTGTGCGACCGTCCACCAACACTAGATCTGTCAGCTGACCTTGAGCCTGGTTCCACTGACGTGCCAAATGCAAAAACAACAATTGATGGACAGAATGCAGAACAATGTCATACATTCACCCCAGTACAGAGATCTGAGCCTAAACCATCGTTTTTTTGCTCACCATGCCATTCCAGTTTGAACCCAGCCATATGCAAATCAGTCTTGACCCTGTGCCTCATGACGTGCCAAACATTCCTGCAGGGGACGCATCTGGAGTCTTGCATGAGGTACTATAAACATGCAAGATGCCATCCTCCCTATCAACTGCATGAACACTCGAGCTGGAAGAGAGTGTTGCGGCTGAAAGTTTGTTATGAGGCTTTGTATGCTTGCTATCCTGGCTGGGCTGGGATATGCAAGTGCTTTTGAGGTGTTGATTGTGGCACCGAGGTATTGTTGGATGTGGGACAGTTGTAGGTGAGACTGTAAACCCCACGTCGTGGAGTAGTTGGATTGTGGCGTGAGTGGGATGTACACACTGATTGTATGGCTTGGCTGTTATGAGCCAGTCGTCTAATTATGGGAAGAAGTGGATGAGCCAAAACAACTGCCAGACACTTGGTGAATACGCTGGGGGCTGTGGGGACTCCGAATGGCAGTACCTTGAATTGGTAGTGCTGACCGTCCACTACAAACCTTAGATATGTCCTGTGAGAGGTGTGAATGGGAATATGGAAGTTGGCGGCCTTGAGATCTAGAGTGACAAGGAAATCGCCTTGTGAGAGAAGAGGAAGAACCTGTTGAAGCGTGACCATGTGAAAATGGTCTGATTGTATGTACAGGTTTAGGGGTCTGAGGTCTAAGAAAGGTCTCCGAGAGCCGTCCTCCTTTGGATTGAGGAAGTATAGGGAGTAAACTCCTGTGTTTTGTTGAAGCAGGGGGACTGGTTCTATTGCATGTTTTTGTAGGAGGAAGATTACCTCCTGCTTTAGCAGCGATAAATGTTCTGGTGACATTGGGCGCTGTCTGGGTGGTATGTAGAGGTGAGTTCTAGACAATATCCTGATTGAACGATTTGTCTTACCCACCTGTCTGTGGTGATGTTGTTCCAAACAGGTAGGAAATGTAGCAATCTTCCCCCGACTGAAGTGGAGTGGTCCAGGGGGAGTGTAGGGAAGTCATTGGGTAGGGGTGGAGGCAGAGCGAGTATGGTTGGTCTTGCCTCTACCTTCGTTATTATTGCCTCTATAGCCTCTTCTTTGATAACCTCTGGTGAATGTGGTCTGGGTGGGAGTCTTATAGGACGTGGAGGGGCTGTCAGAGGAGTAGCCTCTGGAGGTGCCCTTGTAAGAGGAGTGACAAAAGGAACGTCTGGGAGCTTGCGATTGCAAGGCTCCCATTGATTTAGCCGTGTCGGTGTTGTTTTTCCATCTTTTCTAGAGATGAATCCACAGCAGGCCCAAATAGAGGTTCCTGATCAAATGGCTGGTTAAGGATGGAAGTTTGTACTTCAGGTTTAAAACCTGAAGTGTGCAGCCATGCATGTCTACGCAGAAGGACACTTGTGTTGATGGCTCGGGAGGCGGTGTTTGTGATGAGCTTACCCTCTTGTATGAGGTCGTTGGCTTTGGTTTTGTATTTGTCAGGAAGGTGCTGCAATAGGGTCTCTAGCTCGTCGTAGTGTGCCCTATCCTATCTAGCCAACAAAGCTTGTGTGTTGGTAAATTCGCCAAATGTTGGCTACTTGTGACGCTGTGCGTTTACCAGAAGCGTCCAAGAGTTTCGATTCCTTATCGGGAGGCGGAGCATTCCCGGACGTTTGTGAGTTAGCCCTCTTTCTGGCGTTGGAGACCACTAAAGAATCCAATGGTATTTGTCCCTTGATGTAAACGGGTCTGCTGGGGCAGATTTGTATTTTTTCTCTATCCTGTGGTTAATAACTCTAGCCCTAACAGGATCTTTGAACACCTCAGGTGCGTGTTTAATTACCCCTTTTAACATACTGAGAACGGAGGTGGACTTTTGTTAAGTATCAAAAGTGTCCATTAAGAAATCCTCTTCCACAGGGTCTGTATGTAAAGCAACCCCGTGGTATTGTGCAGCTCTGTTAACAAGCTGGGTGAAACCTATGGTATCCTCTGGAGGGGAAGGTCTAGAGAGGTAGATGTCATCTTGTGGTACATTAGGGACATCTGATGTATTGTAATCGTCCCAGGGGTCTAGGGTATAAGGCGGACTAGGATCCCCTGTGGTTTAAAATCTACACCCTCCCCCGTGTCATCAGAGGTGTCATCAAACTCCACTGGTGGAGGAGATGGTGTAGGCGAGTGGTGTGGTGGGGGAGGTGGAGAAGTGAGTCTGAGAGGAGATGTTGCAATGTCTCTTCTTAGGTGGAGATGGAGCCGTTAGAGGCGTGTCCATTGGTCTCTTCTTGGAACTGAGAGTAAGTTGACCTGTTTTTGGGTCTCTTAGAAGAGTTTTTTAGGTGGGATCCAGCTTAAAAAGCTCTTCTTGTGGAGGCTGGTGTTTTGGCGCCGATTTTTTTCGGTTCCGAGGGCTAGCGTGCCACCGAATCTGGGGTGGATTTGTGCTCTTTCGGCTTTGAAGCATGAGATTTTTTAGTCTATGTAGCAGCCTGAGGAACCGGTTGTTTTTTCGGTTCCGATGGTTTTTTCGGTTCCAAGGGTTAAGAATGTGAAATTTTTGTTAGTGTCTTTTTACTCTGTTTCGATGACTTTTTCGGAGTCAAGGGGTCAGAGCCTGTTGGTTTCGGTGCCGAGTGTGTCGATGTGGAGGCAGTGGTCGGCAGGAGGTGGAGGAAGGTTTCTTTTTGGGTGCTGGGGTTTGGGTTTCGGCACCGATGCCAGGCTGATTCAATCCCGAGTGGCCTGAAGGCTTAGTTGTCGACTTCTTTGCCGGGCCTGAAGGCGGGGCGTGCGAAGTATAGTCTCGATGTACACCTAGGCCCGAAGGTAAAGGTGTTACCGAAGCCTTTTCTGGTGGGGGGAGGGGGTCGGCGTCACTACTTACGACCTGCTGCCCAGGAGTGATGTCGTCGGAGTCATCGGAGGCACTGATGGGGCCTTCTTCAATCCGCTCCTGTTCTGGTACAAAGACGCCCTCCTGGAAGACGTCGTCGGGAATGGATGTTGACGAGTGAGCCATTGTTCTTCGAGCTAGACGATCCCCAATGGTTTTCTTGGAGCGGAAAGAGGCGCAAGCTGGACAGTCTCTGGCCTCGTGCTCCGGTGAAAGGCAGAGGTTACACACCTCATGAAGATCTGTGTGTGGAAATTTCGACCCACATTGAGGACAAGTCTTAAAAGGAGTTCTTTCCATGAGCCAAATCTAATGGCCTAGGTAGGCCCGAAGGCCTTAGTCGACGACCGGAATCGAGGACTTCGAACTTGAAGAGATGCGCGATGACTAAGGATAACAATACCGGAGAGAGGGTGAAGGATTGGGCGTCGAAAGTTGGATTGGTAATGGCACTGAACTGGAGCGCGATAAACACATCCGAGCCCGATGGCGGAAAAAAAACAATCTGGGGATGGAGCCGATGCCCAAGCGCACTATGATCCAAAGGATAAGTCACCTATCTCGTGACTTCCAGACTTTTCCAAGACAAAAACAAGTGCAAACATCCAGGCCCAACACCAGATGGCGATCCATACTCAGTGTGTGATCTGCAGCTCATATGCCTCGAACAGACAGTTTTCAGAGTTAGAAGTCTGAGAGGACATATATGTAGTGGCTCGAAAGAGTGCACATGAGGTAGGTAAAGACCATATTCAAGTGCCACTGGAGCATTACGAAAGGAGTAGGAGGATAGAGATGAGTAATACCCTTTTAGAAACCTATTTACAATAGGGGACTTGAAATAAGAAGGTTGATCTGGAAGGCGAAGGAAGGCCGAAATGGCCGAAAGATTGCCTTTAAGGGTGCCCAAAGCAGATCCCTGCTGGGCCAACGAAAGGAGGACCTCAGAAAGAGGGGTAGAAAGGGGATCCACAGCCTTTGCTGCGCACCATACCACAAATTTGTTCCATCTGCAGGCGTATACCGATTTAGTGGAGGGACGCTTGGCTGCCAAGATGACATTACAGACTTCTGGAGGAAGGTCAGAAGCGGTCAAGTGCCGCCGTTCAATCTCCACGCAAGGAAGTGGAAGCTGGACAAGTTCGGGTGGAGGACCGTCTCCTGCTGCTGCGACAGAAGATCCTCCCAAAGAGGCAGTCTGATCGGAGGATCATGTCGGGCAGCTCGGGATACCAGACTCTTCATGCTCCAATCCGGAGCCACCAGAATGACTTGGGCCCAGTTGCGCTGATCTTCAGCTCTCTGGGAAGAAGTGGTATAGGCGGAAAGGCAAATAGAAGACAGCAACTACACTTGCGACGAAAAGCTTTGCAGAGGGAGTGCCACCTTGGAAATTCCAACGCACAGAACTGACATTGCGTGTACTCTTCGGTGACCAACAGATCTAACCAAGGCTCTCCCCACTGCTGAAAGAGACCTAACACCACCTCTGAGTTAAGATGCTGTTCGTGATCCACCATGGACCGACAGCTGAGTTTGTCCGCCCTGGCGTTCAGGGAACGAGCCAGGTGTTGAACCATCAGGGACATGCCCTGATGTTCCAGCCATGTCCAGAGGAGAAGGGCCTCTTGACATAGGATCCACAACCCCGCCCGCCCTGTTTGTTGCAGTACCACATGGCGGTGTTGTTGTCCGTGAACACCTGCACTACTCTTCCCTTGACAGAAGGAAGGAAGGCCTTCAGTGCAAGACGAATCGCCTGAAGCTCCAGAAGGTTGATCTGGAGCTCGGACTCTGCCGGAGACCAGAGGCCTCTGATCTCCGCCTCTCTCATGCGGCCGTCCCATCCCAGGAGTGACGCATCTGTCACCACCGTGAACTCTGGTTGGGGAAGGGAGAGGGATCTGCCGTCGACTCAATCCTGGTTTGATAGCCACCACAGCAATAGATGTGCAGTGCCCTCCGAGATCAGGACGTAATCAGAAAGATTCTTCTGATGCTGTGCCCATTGGAACTTTAGGTCCGACTACAGAGCCTGCATATGCGCATGATCCACCAGCAGGAGGCCATGAGGCCCAGCAGCCTCAAAGCCATTCTCACCGAAATCTGGGATAGAGGCTGAAACATCGGTATCATAGCCCGAATATCCCAAACTCGCTGCTCGGGAGGATAAGCTGATTAAAACGAGCTTTCTGAGAAGGAGTCAGGTGTGATTTCGGCACATTGATCGTGAACCTCAGCGAATGCAGATGGTCTGCCGTAGTCTGGAGGTGGAAGACAACAGCCTGGGGCGAGCCCGACTTCAACAGCCATTCGTCGAGATAGGGGAAGACTGAAACCCCTGATCTGCGCAGATGAGCTGCGATCACCTCCATCACTTTCGTGAACACCCGAGGGGCGCTGGTAAGGTCAAAAGGGAGCACGCTAAACTGAAAATGCTCGTGGCCCATCGTGAATCGTAGGTAGCGCTGGTGGGCAGGCAGAACGGCGATGTTAAAATAGGCGTACTGCAAGTCCAACGCCACCATCCAGTCTCCAGGGTCGAGGACAGACAGATCCTGAGCCAATGTCAACATTTTCCATCCGGAGGAAGCAGTTGACGTTCCCAAGATCCAAGATAGAATGCAGGCCTTTGTTCTTCTTGGGCACCAGAAAGTAGTGGGAATAACAACCACGGCCTACTTCCGGGGCAGGAACTCACTTGACAGCTCCCTTGGCCAAGAGAGCCGTGACTTCCTGGCAGAGAAGGGCCAAGTGATCCTCTGACATGCGGTGGAATGGAGGTGGCATGGAGGGAGGGGCAGTCTCTAAGGGGATGGAGTGGCCCCTTCGGACTATCTGCAAAACCCACCTGTCCAACGTGATGGTTTGCCAGTGGGGGAGGTGATGGAGGATCCTGCCGCTCACTGGCAACTAGTGGCCCTGAAAGGTCGGACTAGTTGGGTTTGGAGGCTACTGCAGAGGAGGCACTGGTGGCCTAGCCCGCTCGCTGGCCCCTAGACCCACGACGCTGGGTCCCACGTTCCCAGCCATGCAGAGGCTGGGCAGCTACTGCCGGCCTGTGGCTCTAGGATGAACATGGTGGGGCACCCCTTCCGTAGCCACGAAAGGGGCAAGAGGCAGACTGCATGGGGCAAGATGTAGTCCCGAGGTCCTAGGACCTTGCCGTAGCCCTAGAGTAGTCAAAGCGCTCAAGCGCGTGGTCTGCCTTGTCACCAAACAAGCGACGTCCATCAAAGGGCATGACCATAAGTGTAGATTGGACATCACCCGAGAAGCCTGTGGATCTCAGCCAGGCGTAGCATCTCAGGGCTACCTTTGAAATAGTCCTGCCTCACGGGTCGGCGGTGTCCAGCCCACAGCGAATGGCAAACTTTGGTGCATCTCGCCCTTCGGCAACCGCACAGGAGAGTGCGGCCCGGGCCTCCTCTGGGAACTGCTCAACCATATCCCACATGGAGTGGGTGTAACGGCCCAAGAGATATGCGGTGTTCACCATGACCGAGCGCAGGCCTAAGCTGGCAGAAGAAAACATCTTACCAAGGTGTTCCAGCTTCTTGGATTCCCTATCTGGGGGAGCAGTAGGGAACACGCCTTTGGAAGTAGAGGCTTTGACTACCAGGTTCTCAGGGGTAGGGTGTTGGGAGAGGAACATGGGATCGCCCAGAGCCTGGCGGTGGCATTGGGCGATCAACCTATCCACAGGAGGCCCTGTGCTGGGCTTGGATCAAGTGCCCAGAAGGATGTCTGTGAGGGCCTCATTGAACGGCAGCAGGGGCTTCTGAAGAGGCCGCTGCTGGCTGAAGCACCTCAGTCAGGAGGTTAGTCCTAACTGCCATCATAGGAAGCTCAAGTCCCAAGCCCTCAGCCGCCCTACGCAACACCACAGCTTAGGAGGCTCCCTATTCAGTAGCCATGGTAGGGGGAGAAAGCATGCCAAGATCTGGGGAGGTATCCAGACCACGGTTATCACCAAACTCCACTCTCCAGTCCGGATCGTTAAGTTGGTCTGCAAGAGGGTCAATAGACCCCTCCCAGTCCTCCTTACCCTCTCCTGGATGCCACTCAGGGTGATAGGGAACAGATAGGATAGGATAGAAAATTTGCACAAAAGTGCCTGTCGGTGCCGGTCAAGCTCCGTATCTAAGTTGAGGTAGAGGCTGGGGTCGCCGCCGGCTAGGGACTTAACCGGCGTTGGTGGTGTCATCAATGGATTGGGCACCAGAGGTGTCGTTAGGTCGACCTGCGCCGATCCGGATCCAGGCCCGGATACTTGGGGTCCCAGCGGCGCCGGGGACGAAGCTGCCTCCATCGAAGGCCTAGAACCCCCAGCCGAGTCTGTGGGGCCCGAAGGTGCACCGGCGGAGTTGAGCTGCCCAAAGACTGAGCGGAGGGCTTCGTAAAAACTACGAAGTTGGGCCGGGGTTGCTCCGGCTCCCGGGAAGGGAGGGAAACTCTGAGCCGAACCAGCAGCCCTCCAGGGGCCGAAGGACGACAACCATCCGCATCCCTCGTCTTGTTGGCCGATGGACAAGGAGAAGGCGAAGAGAGACAGTGCTTCTTCGCCTTCTTCTTAACCGAAAATGGAGACTTCAACGAGTAGTGGTAGTGATGGCTCCGTGACTGGTCTTGCAACCTCCCTTTTCACCGGGACCTCGAGCGGCGCGGAGCCAACCGTTGGGCCTCCAGATGCTTTCGGGACCGCTCCCGCAAAGACTTTGTGGCCATGGCTCGACAGTCGGAGCACGACTTCGGGTCGTGGACGCACTCCAGACACCAGAGGCACACTGCGGGTCCGTCACAGACATAACCTTGTGGCAGGAGCCACAAAACTTGAAGCCGGTCCGCCGATGTGACATCCCTGTGCACCAGGAGTCAAACGACTCAAAAAGAAGTCGACAAAAAGTCAAAAAAGCAATTAGTCAAAAAATGAATAGGGTACCGCTCTCTCCGGATCTGCGCTGGCTGGCGGGAAAGAGAAAGAACTGACATCAGCGCGTAGGGGCAGCATTTAAGTAGATACCGTGACGAATGCGGAGTCGACTGGCACCACCTACCTATGCGCAAGGGTACTGCTACGAAAATATTCCTCTGGATCCCGTCTGACGGCTGGGGGTAATTCTAAGGTACGGTATCTATAAGTAATAGTCTCTTTCAGATAGAGCAAGACACTAGGAGAGGAGGCGCAACAGAGGGTAGCGGATAGCGGGCAAGCTGGACAGGACAACTGTCCAAAGAGAAAAGCCAAAAATCATAGCAGAGAAACTGAAAGGCAATCAGACAGCCAAATGTGTACACACTGTGTGCATTATATCCTGTTCTTTCTTCATGGACAAAGATAGAGGATTGAAAACTCTTGATCCCAGCACTGTGATCTATATATGTGAACAGCTCCAACACGCATCAGGAAAGACTCAGCACGGCTATTGTATGTCCTTATCCATGGCATGCGGGTCAACATGTACGAGTATGTTATGTTATTGGGGATTTATAAAGCGCACAGCTACCCAAAAGGGTCGCCAGGCGCTACATGATATCTCAGTTTCATATCAATTTGCAGAGTCACCCATCTCGATTACTGAAGTGGAGTCTGATGCCCACCTTCGTCAGCAAAGAGAAAAGGCTCCGGTCTCACATAGTCCCTGGCACCGTAGAAAGCGTTGATTGCACAAACTGTCAAAAGCTGGATGCCGAGCACATTCAGCATTGCCTGAGGAAAAGGTGACTCTGCCTTTCCATTATTAAAATAAATGTCAAGGAAGCAGGTGTCTCCG
Organism: Triturus cristatus; assembly: GCF_964204655.1. NCBI lineage: Eukaryota > Metazoa > Chordata > Amphibia > Caudata > Salamandridae > Triturus > Triturus cristatus. The sequence goes on from NC_140581.1 coordinate 16,074,046, forward strand.
TAGGGTCACAAGAGAAAAAAGTATACTAGGCAAAAAACCTCCTGGGAAGGGTAGAGATGTTCCAATATGGTGCATTAAAAAAGAGGAAAGAGCAGGCAGTAAATAGTCCAGAACTCAGCAGAGCAGGCCCTTCAAGCTGGAATTAAGACGACAAATCAAAGCTGGATAGAACGAGCTTTAAAGTCTTATTGAAAAAAAATCAGGGACAAAAATACTAGCAAGGGGCAACAAACCTGCCAAAAAAAATAGAACTCAACTGAGACACAGTGATGTTCAAACTCTCCCCCTTGTATAGTGGGGAAGAACAAGTATTAAACGCCACAGGAAATGGAAATCCCAGAAAGGAACTGAATCAGCACATTGATGCCATATTAAGTTGGGTAAGATTAGATTAGATTGGTTATATTTCAGATGAGGGCTAACATTATTGGCAATTTTAGCCTTCGAAGGAACGTGTTCTTCCTTCATAAATGGCCACCACTGGTGTCTTCCTGAACTATCTCCATGCAGACCACCGAGTTCCCTCTAGCACAGGGTCCAGCGGAGCAAACATAGAAGATGTAGGAGGCCAACAAAAGGCCTCACCACTCATTCCAAGGCCACAGACAGGCTAAAAAAACACCCAACAGCTGCACCAGTTACAGCAGAATAGGATGTGGATGGGGTTGTGTAAAGGAAGGTGTTGCCTGGGAACCCAGTGTTCTGGCCTAACACTAGGTGAGGGCAGGTTAAAGGCTGCCCTGTGGAGGAGCACAGCATGACTGCCCGAGGCTCTCTAGCACCACACACACCGATAGCACCTTGCGCAGCCCCGGGGCCACGTACACCCATTGATTGGAGTGGAAGGTTTGTGTGGAAAACAATAACAAATTTACGCACCATGTTCTAAGTGTGAATGGAAAGGTCATCCACCAAGAAATAGTCACTAGGGAATAAGTCTACAACAGACTGAAGGCACCATTTAAAATAGCACTTCTCACAGGTTTGCTGTGCCCATCTGATGAGGTCCATTAATAATCAAAGGTGGCTGGAGCACAGGACTTGTTTTTTTGATAAAAGGTTACAACTGAGGTACAACAGGAATAGTTGGATACATCTTCCATAGGACGGGAAGCTGAAGCTGGAAGGGAACTGGACATGTTTTACAATGGGGGGAAAAAAGTGTCAAAATAAAAGACGTGGTTTTGCCAGTAAATTAAGGGTAGAAAGGAACTGAGAAGAAAGCCAATCTTTATTTCCAACAAGCAGGTTCAGAGCAGGTCTAGTTGTTGTATCTTCCATAGCAGCTTCGGTATTTTGAAAATGAGTTTATGAAAGTTGTCTGTGTTCTTAGAAATGATGTCGGAAGTCTGAAGCAGCAGGAACCAATGGATGAAGGCACAATGTCAGGAAATGCACAAGGAAGGACCCTTGAAGACCAGGAAAACAGGCGTTTTGGTAGTTGCATTACTATAGGCGAATTTGGCCAAGAACAAAGAAGGCCACCAGATGTTTTGACCAACATTGCTATAAAACTGTAGACATTGTCAGGGACTTTGAATTGTTATTTCTGTGCCTGCGGGACTGACAGTGGTAACCAGATGTGCTCATATTCCCAATGATAGACAAAGTACCTTTCAGAATGTTGAAAAATATTCAGTACTCATGTCTGAAATTACAGCCCGTGTTAGCACATAACCGTGAAAGCCATCCAAAGTTATTTGAGGTTGGCCATAACCGGACATGAGGAAACACACCTGAATGGAAAAAAGTGTGCCATCCTAGAGAATCCCACAGTGAACATTACGACTTGATAGCCATTGGACGGAGGTAAATCTAAAATAAAAATCAATGGAAATAGTTTGCAAGGTTTGGGGGCTACTGGTTGAGGCTGCAAGTAACCAAATGGCCTAGTATGTACAATTTTTCATAGGGCACATTAGGGACACAATTTCCCTCCAGCACCCTGGATGGACCGCAGAGCAAACCCAGAAGATGAATGCAGTCGAAGGAAGAGGACTGGATTACAAGGCAGTGGGCCGCCTTGAGGAAAGGAAAACACAAAATCACCACCCCAGCAGAAAATAACATCACCAAATGTGAAGAAAGACGCCAGCTAGAAGCTCCAAACGAACAGCAGGTTAGGGCAGGCTAGGCGCTTCCAAGAACCGACATGGAGCACAATTCCCAAGAGCGGTTGGACACAGGGCAGGTCCCTTGCGCTGACCTGCGGCTAAGGCCAGAGAGCCGGACAAACTCCAAACCAGGAAGAATCTGGCTTTGGCACCACATGATCCCTCGCCTGTCTCCACAATCTCCAACTCAGGAGAAAGCAGACTTTGACATGAAAGGGTGTCTCGCATAAGAGTGGATACACTGGAGTGAGGAGAAAGCTGACGGACATCAAAGGGTGTCTCGCATAAGAGTGGATACATTAGAGTGAGGAGAAAGCTGACGGACATCAAAGGGTGTCTCGCATAAGAGTGGATACACTAGAGTGAGGAGAAAGCTGACTGACATCAAAGGGTGTCTCGCATAAGAGTGGATACACTGGAGTGAGGAGAAAGCAGACTTTGACATGAAAGAGTGTCTCGCATAAGAGTGGATACAATGGAGTGAGGAGAAAGCTGACGGACATCAAAGGGTGTCTCGCATAAGAGTGGATACACTAGAGTGAGGAGAAAGCTGACTGGCATCAAAGGGTGTCTCGCATAAGAGGGGATACACTAGAGTGAGGAGAAAGCTGACGGGCATCTCGCATAAGAGTGGATACACTGGACTGAGGAGAAAGCTGACGGACATCGAAGGGTGTCTCGCATAAGAGTGGATACACTGGAGTGAGGAGAAAGCTGACGGACATCGAAGGGTGTCTCGCATAAGAGTGGATACACTGGAGTGAGGAGAAAGCTGACAACATCAAAGGGTGTCTCGCATAAGAGTGGATACACTGGAGTGAGGAGAAAGCTGACGGACAACAAAGGGTGTCTCGCATAAGAGTGGATACACTAGAGTGAGGAGAAAGCTGGTGTCTCGCATAAGAGTGGATACACTGGAGTGAGGAGAAAGCTGACGGACATCAAAGGGTGTCTCGCATAAGAGTGGATACACTAGAGTGAGGAGAAAGCTGACGGACATCAAAGGGTGTCTCGCATAAGAGTGGATACACTAGAGTGAGGAGAAAGCTGACGGACATCAAAGGGTGTCACGCATAAGAGTGGATACACTAGAGTGAGGAGAAACCTGACTGACATCAAAGGGTGTCTAGCATAAGAACATAAGAGTGGATACACTAGAGTGAGGAGAAACCTGACTGACATCAAAGGATGTCTCGCATAAGAGTGGATACACTAGAGTGAGGAGAAAGCTGACGGATATCAAAGGGTGTCTAGCATAGGAGCATAAGAGTGGATACACTAGACTCGAGTGAGGAGAAAGCTGACTGACATCAAAGGATGTCTCGCATAAGAATGGATACACTAGAGTGAGGAGAAAGCTGACGGATTTCAAAGGGTGTCTAGCATAGGAGCATAAGAGTGGATACACTAGACTCGAGTGAGGAGAAGGCTGACTGACATCAAAGGGTGTCTCGCATAAGAGTGGCTACACTAGTGACAAACTCGGACATAGCTTTGATGACACCAACACATTTTTAAAAAATATAAGGGAGGCGGGATGTAGACAGCTGTTACACTTACCATCTCCTGCACCGTGACTGCAATGGCCTTGGCGGTTTTCACCATGGTGGTCTGGTAATCCACAAATGTCCCCTCCGGTTCTCCCACTGGGCCTTCATCCAGCTGTTGTCAAGAAACAATGAGCCCATTAGTGGTAAATACAAGCAGCACAGAATACTATTGCTGGTATGACACATTCCATCACAAAAGGGACAGTCCTGAGGAATAAGAGGCTGTACCTCCTACGTACATGCTCTAAAACTCAAAGTGGGAATCCTTTTCATAATGTATTTATTTCTTCGCTGGTATGGGACGCGATTGCATACAACAATCTGTGTATGTGCTGCGGTACCCTACAAGCTAGATTGAAGTGGCGGGAAACGCCTACATAGGGTTCGCAAGCAATACCTTCCTAGGTCTCTGTAAGACTACAGTACAATTGGAGGCTTAAAAATTGTTTATGAAACAGACCATCGTTTGGGACTGGCTGAGATCTTTCAATCGTTGCTGAAAGACTTTTCCCTGGGGAACTTCGAGCAGCCTGTTACTTCCTATCCCTGTTCACGCTACACAAAGATCTTGCATAAATTGTAGTGAGCGGGTATGTGATGTGTGTGTGTGTGTGTGTGTGTGTGTGTGTGTGTGTGTGTCTGTCTGCCTTTCTCTGTTAGGGCGTCCTGTAGACGTATGTTCGCTCATCTTTGGGGTCAAATTATCAGAGGGTTCCCAGGAGTTAGTAAATTGTATAAACTCAGATACAGAACAGAATGACACAGCAAAGAACACCATAATGTAATGTAAAATTACCAGCCCCCCCCACGTGTGGTGTAAAGGGGGCAACAGCCCAGAATGGGAAATGGTTTGAAACACCCTTGATGATTCAGACAACTGAGACTAAATATTTCTAACATTGTTTAGGTTACTGACCCATTTCGACGTAGAGAACAAGTTACTTACCTTCGGTAGCAATATATCTGTAAGAAACATTAGTTAATTATAGATTCCTTACCTTAGAATTGCCCCCAGGCATCAGACTGGATCCAGAAAGTTTTTTTGTCAGCAGTACCTCTGCGTGTTGGAAGGTGGTTTTCAGTCAGCTCCACGTCAATCATTGGCGTCGTGGTCGCAGAAGCTACTTAGACGCCACCCTCACGCGCTGACCTCAGTTCTGTACACGACTTTCCACGCCAGAAACGCAGAGACATGCAAGGCACTGACCACAGTGCACAAAATTAGGGCCCTAAAGGGATGTCCTTAACTCTACAAATCAGTTCGCAGAACGGGGAAGATGGGTGGGAGGTAAGGAATCTATAACTAATTAATGTTTCTTACAGATGGAAAGTGCTACTTAAAAGTATGCATCTGTTCTTGGCATGTAGAGCTGCAGAGATTCACACTGTGCATAGATCGTCATCTGGTGTTGGGCTCGGATGCTTGCACCTTGTTGTTCTCTTGGAAGAAGTCTTTTGTAGTCACGAGAAGTGACTCCTCCCTTGGACGATAGTGCGCATGAGCATCAACTCCATCCTCAGATTGTTTTTCGCCATGATGGGAAATGATGGGAGTTTGTAATAAACAGAAAGATGGCCATGAAAATGTATCTAAGTAAGATAACCCTGGAACAGATACAGGTTCCGGGGAGGTGGGTGTGCGTGTGAATCTCTGCAGCTCTACATGCCAAGAAAAGTTGTATACTGGTAAGTAGCATTTTCCGTTCGAGGCATATGAGCTGCAGAATTCACAATCTGTGCATAGACTGTACAGCAGTGTCTCCCCTAGCGGTGGTCGCCTGTATCGGTTGCAGTGGTTTGAAATAGTGTCCTAAGAACAGCTTGGCCTACAGAAGCTTGTTGCTTTGCCTGCACATCTACACAACAGTGTTTGGTGAAGGTGTGTTGTAGACCATGTTGCTGCCTTACAAACGTCTTCTAGGGGAATGCTCCCTAAGAATGCCATGGAAGCTCCTAGTTTGCGTGTTGAATACGCTCTAGGAGGAATTGTTAACGTACGTTTTGCTTTCTGATAGCATATCTGAATGCATTTTATTATCCATCTGGCAATTCCGGCTTTGGAAATTGGATTGCCTGGTTATCCTAGCTGGATTGGGGTATGCTAGAGCTTTGGAAGTGTCTATTGTGGCTCCTAGATACTGATGTATGGAGGAGGGTTGAAGGTGTGACTTGGTGTAGTTTACTGTGAACCCCAAGTTGTGTAGCAGCTGAATGGTTTGATGAGTGTGAACACACTGGTTGTATGACTTGGCTTTTATCAGCCAGTCGTCGAGGTATGGAAATGCATGGATTTGTTGTCTTCTCAAGTGTGCTGCTACTACCACAAGGCACTTTGAGAAAACCCTGGGTGCTGTGGTCACCCCAAATGGAAGGACTTTGAACTGATAGCGTTGGCCGTCCACTGTGAACTGTAGGTATTTCCTGTGAGCAGGGTGTATGGGAATATGGAAGTAGGCGTCCTTGAGATCTAGTGTGGCAAGGAAGTCGCCTTGTTGAAGCAGTGGAAGGACTTGTTGAAGAGTGATCATGTGAAAATGATCTGACTGTATGTAGAGACTGAGGGGTCTGAGGTCCAATATTGGCCTTAGGGTGCCGTCCTTTTTGGGGATTAGGAAATACAGGGAATAAACTCCTGTTGCTTGATCCTGTATGCGGACTGGTTCTATTGCGTGCTTCTGAAGCAGTGAAATAACTTCCTGTTTGAGGAGTGTCAGATGTTCCGTGGATATTGGACGCTGCTTGGGTGGTATATTGGGTGGAGTTGCTGTAAGTTCCAGGCAGTAACCATACTGGATAATTTGTCTTACCCACTTGTCTGTGGTGATGGATTGCCAGACAGGTAGGAACTGTGAGTCTCCCTTGGAGTGGAATGGTCTGGAGGGAGTGGAGGGAAGTCACTGTTTATTAGCGGGAGAGGCGCGAGTGTTGTTGTTACCTCGGCCTCTTCCTTTGTTCTTTCCTCTGTGTCCACCTCTAAAATATCCTCTGCTGGGGGATGTTTGTGTGGGGTTTTTGTAGGAGGAAGAAGCAGTGTCTGCACTGATATCTTTGGATGCGCCTCTATAGAAGGAGCGTCGAAAGTGACCTCGTGTGGATGGAGACTGTAACGCTCCCATGGACTTAGCAGTCTCTGTGTCCTTTTTCATTTGTTCTAAAGCTTTATCCACAGCTGGGCCAAACAGTTGTTCGTGATTGAACGGGTGATTGAGGATAGTTGTTGGTACCTCCTGTTTGAAGCCAGAGAGGCGTAATCAGGCATGTCGTCTGAGTAACACGCTAGTGTTAATGGACCTAGCGGCGGTGTCTGCTGCATCGAGGGCACACTTGATTGATGCATTAGTTATTAATTTGCCCTCTTTAATTAAATCATTGGCCTGGGTCTTATATTGTTGAGGCAAATGCTGCAATAGGGTTTCTAGTTGGTTGTAATGAGCCCTATCATACCTGGCAAGTAAGGCCTGCGCATTGGCTATCCTCCAGTGATTAGCTGCTTGGGCAGCAACTCGTTTGTCCGACGCATCTAATAATTTAGACTCCTTGTCCAGAGGTGGAGCATCACCGGAGGTTTGAGAGTTGGCACGTTTTCTAGCGTTGGTGAACACTAGAGAATCCAAAGGTAGGTGACCCTTGATGTAGGTAGGATCATTGGGAGTGGGTTTATATTTTTGGTCAATTCTGGGGTTGAGAATTCTAGCCCTTACAGGGTCTTTGAATATGGCTGGGGCGTGTTTAATGATGCCTTTTAGCATTGGTAAAGTTTGCACAGTTTTTTGTGACTGTGCAAAGGTGTCTATTAGGAAGTTCTCCTCTGCGGGATACGAATACATTTGAACATCATGCTAACTGGGTAGCCCTGTCTATAAGTTGGCTAAAACCAATATTGTCATCTGGGGGAGATGGCTTTGTTGGGTATACATCGGGGTCTGGAGGGCCTACTGGGTCATCATAATCATCCCAATCGTCCTGTGGTACATCTGTTGATATCAGGGTCAGTGAAAGGGTCATTGTTTCCTCCCCCACCCCCTAAATCATCATCATCCTGTTGGGGTGGTGAATATGGTGGAATTATGGGAGAGTGTGGTGGAGAGAAAGGTTTAGGCGGAAGAACAGGAAAAGAGGGTCATAGAGGTGAAGTAGCACAGTCTCTCTTCTTTGGAGGCGCCTCAGGGATGTTAGGGGTGTCCAATTTCCTCTTCTTTTGTGGAACATTAACCACATGTCCTGTTTTGGGGTCCACTTGGAGTGTTTTTTGCTTCGGATCGATGGGATCCGGTCGAAAAAGCTCTTCCTCTTCGGTAGTCGCTTACGGTGCCGTTTTTTTCGGGTCCGAGCGAGGTTTAGACTTGTGCTCTAGAACCTCCGAAAGGGTTTTTGGATCCTTCGGCTTAGATGTCGAAATCTTTTTCGGCTCCGAGTTTCTTGGTTTGGGAATGGAGGCCTTTTCCTTCGACGTCGAGGTGCTCGGTGCAGATTGCTTTCTGGGGACTGGGGGGAGTAGGATGCGTCCCCTAGCTTCGGTGCAGATGGTGTCTGCGGGGCACTGATATGTGGTTTGGTCGGTGCCAAGCCGCCGGAAGGCTTGTCCTATGTCTTCAGGGCCGGGGGCGGGGCTTCTGAAGCTTTCTTTCGGTCGCGACTGGGGCCAGCAGGCGTAGTCTTGACCGGAGCCTTCTTTTCTTCAGGTGGGGTTGGGGTAGGGGCAGTTGTACTCAATGGTTGACCTGGAGTGAAGTGATCGTCTGAGTCGGAATCGTCTGCTTCGGAAACAATTTCCAGATCCTCCGAATCCTCCTCTGGGACATCGGGGATTTCGCTGAAGATGTCCTCCGTTACCGGAGCTGCTTGCTGCGCCATAAAGATCATAAAGATCTTCAAGCTGCAAAACTACACCGACAGGTAAGAAACTATTCGTTTTGCAGCGTGAATCTTTCTGGATTCACTATGCTGTGCATAGACTTTGTAGCGGTTTTCCTAATTCTGTGGCGGCTGGGTGGTAGATGAGCGTTGGTCGTTGAAAATGTGCTGAAGCACCTTCTGTCCAACCTGTGCTTCCTTGTTCATCTGAATGTCCACGCAGTAGTGTTTCGTGAACGTGTGCACAGATGCCCAAGTTGCCGCGAGGCATATGTCCTGGATGGGCGTGTTCGCCAGGAAGGCCACGGTGGCCCCTTCTTCCTTGTGGAGTGAGCCTGCGGCCCCTCCGCTAGCTCCTGTCCAGCCTGTTTGTGGCAGAATTGAATAGTGAGGGCAATCCACCTTGCGATGGTGCCCTTAGTCACTGGCCTACCCATGAAGCTAGTAGCAAAGGACACAAACAGCTGTTTCGACTTCCTGAGTTCCTTGGTTCTCTCAATGTAGTGCATTACCGCTCTTCTGGCATCGAGGGTGTGCAGTGCCTTTTCTGCGTTTGTAGTCGGGTTTTGGAAGAAACTTGGTATCTGGATACTCTGATTCATGTGGAACGCCGACACTACCTTGGGCATGAAGTGTGGGTCCGTTCTCAGGACTATTCTATCTTTGTGAATCTGAATGTAGGGTTCCTGCAGCGTTAGTGCTTGAAGCTCGCTCACCCTGCGTAGTGAGGTTATGGCCACCAGAAAGGCTGTTTTCATAGTCAACATCTGCAGTGTGGCCTTGTGAATGGGTTCAAACGGTGCCTTCATGAGCTCCGTCAGGACCACATTCAGATTCCATGCCGGCGGCGGCAACCTTTTCGGGGGGGCCATCCTTTTGGCTCCTTCCATGAATCTCCTCACCACCTGCGAGCTGAAGAAACTTCCACCTTTTTCACCTCTGGTGTAGGCCACGATGGCCGCTAGGTGTACCCTTAGTGAGCTCGAGCAGAGGTTACTCTTTAGAAGGTGTGTGAGGTACCTCAGTACTGTTGAGTCTCTTGTCATTCTGTTTTGCAGGCCCTTTTTCCGGCACCACACAGTGAACCTCTTCCATTTTGCGCTGTAGCATTTTCGTGTAGTTGGTTTCCTCGCCTCCCGTAGCACTCGCATCGTGCTCGGCGGCAATCTTAGGTGTGCGAACTCTAGGTCTTCAGGAGCCATGCCGCCAGGTTGAGGGTCTCTGGCTCTGGGTGCAGGACCTCTCCGTTTTGCATTGAGAGCAGGTCCTTCCTCCTCTCGAACCTGTATGGGTCGCCTTGTGCCATTTCTTGAATTTGTGAGAACCATGTCTGCCTCGCCCACTGCGGAGCCACCAGGATCAGAGTCATGTTGCTGGTTCTGCACTTGTCGAGCACTCTGTGCAACAGGGGTATCGGTGGAAAGGCGTAGGCAAATGTCCTCGACCAGCTTATCCATAGGGCATTTCCCTTGGATTGCTGATCTGGTTGCCTGGACGCGAAGCTTTGGCATTTTGCATTGTGGCGTGTTGCAAATAGGTCTATTGTGGGAGTCCCCCATCTCCGGAAGAGTTTCTCCGTTTCCTGGCCATTGAGCTCCCACTCGTGTGATGCTGAGGTCTGCCTGCTTAGCCAGTCTGCCTCCACGTTGTCCTTCCCCGGTAGGTGAATTGCCAGTAGATCTATCCTGAGAGGTATGGCCCATCTCCAAATCTCCTGAGCTAGGGATGAGAGTGGGAACGACTGTGTCCCCCCTTGTTTGTTGTTGTCTGTTTGGACCAACACCCTCTTGTTGAACAGGTGTCTCTGGAACGCCTTCAGGGCTAGTAGGATTGTTTTCAACTCGAGGTAGTTGATATGGCGGACCGCATCTGCTGGGGCCCATAGACCCCTCACTCTGAGGTTGTCCATGTGCGCTCCCCATCCCTTCTGCGATGCGTCCGTGGTAATGGTCACTGTTGGGATTGGTGGTGTCAGGCTTCTCCCTGTTGTTATGTTGTCTCTGTTCCACCAAGTTATCTCCTCCTGCACTGCGTGCGTAACAACCACTAGATCCTCCCAACTTCCGTTTGCTTGTGACCATTGCTGTTGTAGCCATTCCTGGAATGGTCTCATGTGCAGGCGTACATTCGGCACCAGCTGGATACAGGACGCCATCATCCCCATCATCTTGCTCACAGCCCTCACTGTCAGAGCTCGCCCCTTCTGGTAGAGCTTCGCCTCCTTCAGTAGAGCCTCTGTCCTCCTGTCGCTGGGCACTACTGTACTGTTGCGGGAGTTGATCTTTGCCCCCAGGAAAATCTTCACCTGCTCCGGTTCCATCGATGATTTTCCCCAGTGGATCGAGAATCCCAGATTCGTGAGGGTGTCTGTTACGCGTTTTGCGTGCCTCTCGCACTTTCCGCGTGAGTTTGCCTTGACCAGCCAGTCGTCCAAGTAGGGGTAGACATGTATTCCCTGCCTTCGTAGGTGCGCCGCTACCGCCGACAGGCATTTTGTAAAGACCCTTGGTGCTGATTTTAATCCGAAGGCCAGGGTCGTGAACTGGTAGTGTTCTTGTTCGATGTTGAATCTTAGAAGGGCCTTGTGCCTTCTGTTTATTGGGATGTGAAGGTAGGCATCCTTGAGGTCCACGGTGACCATGAAGTCCCCTTCTCTTATCTGTGGCAGAACCTCCTGCAGTGAAGTCATTTTGAACCTTTGCGTTCTGATGAACTTGTTTAGGTAACGGAGGTCTAGTATGGGTCTGAGGTCTCCGTCTACCTTCGGAACCACGAAGTAGTTTGAGTAGACCCCTTTGTTGCGTTCTCTGAACGGCACTGTCTCTATGGCTCCCTTTTGCAGGAGTTTCCGTGTTTCTTCTCTGAGTATTGCCAGTTCTTGGGCCGATCTCAGTCTTCCCTTTGGTTTCCTGTTTGGAGGTCTTTTCTCCAAATCTACGCAGTATCCGTACTGCACAACGTTCCGTATCCACTTGTCTGTGGTTATACGCCGCCACTCCTGAAGGTAGAACCTCAGTCTTCCGCCTACTGGTGTCGTATGCTCGTAGGCTCTTGAATCTTCTCTTCCCCCTGATGACACTTGTTTGCGCCTCACCCTTGGGGTCCTGATGAGGGTGGGCGTCCTCTTGCGTGCTGAGTCACTTCGTCGAGGGCTGTTCGCCCCCTCTCCTCCTTTGGCCACGTCCGTTCCCTCTCCCGCGAAAGGACTGGCCCCGAGGTTGATATTGCCAGTTTTGCTTCTGCTGACCTTGTCCGTGACCTTCACCCTGCTGACTTTGTTGGAACGCCTGGTGCGACGTCCCCTGCTGGCTTCCTCCCCTACCGTAGGGTCTCCTCGAGGGATTTCCTCGCCTCATTCCCCTCAGCTGTAGGGCCCCCATGGACCTCGCCGTCTCGTTTTCTTTTTTCAGCTGGGTGAGCTTGTCGTCCACTGTTGCTCCGAACAGTGTCTCTCCGTTGAAGGGGGTGCCAAGGATGTTGTTCTGCACTTCCGGTTTGAATCCCGAGATTCTTAGCCATGCATGCCTCCTCTCTGTGACCCCTATGGCCATGAGTCTTGCTGAAGTCTCTGCCCCATCCAACGCCGTCTTTATACAGGAGTTGGCGATGTTCTTGCCTTCGTCTATCAGGTGAGAGGCTCTCTGGCGGTATTCTTCGGGGAGGTGCTTTACTAGCTCCCCCATCTCATCCCAGTGCTGGTATTGGTGTCTATTGAGGAGTGCATTTGAATTCGCCATGCGCCAGTGCATTACGGCGTTCCTCTCGACCTTTCTTCCTGTGAGGTCAATCCTCCTGCTCTCCTTATCCGGAGGTGGGCCCGAAGTTGCTGGTACGTTGGCCCTTCTCCTGGCCGTGGAGGCTATGATGGAGTCCGCGGTCACGCTACCCTTGATGTAAGGGGGGTCCAGGGAGGAGTGCTTATATTTCTTCTCTGTCCTGGGCGTGATCGACCGGCAGTTCGCAGGTTCCTTGAAGGCTTCTCTCCCCTGATTCATCACGCTTTGTAGCATGGGGAGGAACTGGCTCCTTGTCTGGATGGGGAGCAGTGTCTCGACGAGAAAATCGGCTTTCGGTTTCTCCTCGTCGAGTTTGACGCCGAAGGCCATTGCTGCGCTCCTGACCACCATATTGTAGACCCCGATGTCGTCGGGTGGCGAAGGCCTCGAAGGGTACGTGTCCACGGGCTCCTCCGGGTTTTCGGTGTCGAGATCGTGCCATTCGACGTCGTTGCTGGTAGATGCCGCCGATTCGTAGAACGACCGTTGGTCTTCTTCCTCGGCTTCTCCCTCATAATAGGGCTCTTCTTCCTCTTCGAGATCCCTTGTCAGCCCTTCGGCGTCGAACTCGTCTTCGACCTCACCGACGTCCGCCGATGAAACCGTTGGAATCTTGAATTCCTTCATCCTGGCGTCGAACTCCTTCTTCCTTTGAAGGATGTTCTCCATTTCGGCCTCGAGCCGCCTCTTCTATTTCTCCATCTCGGAGATGCTTTCGGCGTCGACCGCGGGTCTTTTCGATGAAACTTGCGTCGACGTCGAACGTTCTTTCTGCGTCGATCGGCCCGTTTCATGGGATGCTTTCGACGACCCTTGCCTTTCGGCGTCTTTCGGCACCAGGGAGTCCTTTTCTAAGGATCCGCTCGGCCTCTTGTCCGTGGTTCCCCCTTTGGACGTCGAAGTTTTCGGCGCCGGGGCTCCCTTCGTGGACTTTGACTCAGGTTTTCTCGAGTCACCCTCGTGTTGTCGAGGTACTTTCTGTTTTGCGCTCGACGATTCTCTTACCTCGTCTTCTTTTTTCTTGTCGGTCTCTACGACCGTGAAGTTTTCGGCTGTCTCGGCGACGTTGTCCTCGTCGTCCGTGGAGAGGCCCAGATCGTAGAGCGTCGGGGGCTTCCCCTTGCCATCCATGTTGGCGTTGGCTCTTCTCTGCCGCTCTCTCACCCTGAGTGTCTTCGGCGCGAAGGCTGAGCAGGCGTTGCAGTCGATACTCTGGTGATCGACCGGTAGGCAGAGGTTGCAGACCGGATGCTGGTCTTTCTGCGCGAACTTGTGGTGGCAGTTTGGGCAGAACTTGAATGGCGTCTTGTCCATTGCGCTCAGGGTCTCTGAGCGTGCATTCTCCAAGGCCGTCGAAGAAAAGGGGCGCTGGTCCTCCTTTCTTCGCGCTCCTGATGAAATCTCTTCCTTTCCTGATATCTTCTAGTGATTCTATCGACGAAACTCGCTTTTCTTCCTTCTTCCTTCGAGTGTAATTCTGGAGCTTCCCGATGACGATCCAGACCCAACGGCGGAAAAAAGAATCTGAAGATGGCGCCCCAAAGGTGGGACTTCCGCAGGAAGCACGACGACGTCACGGGAGGTGCACCAAATGGTGGACGTCGACGCCCACCTGGGCTACGAAAAAAAAAAAAAAAACAAAGAAAAGACTACGAATCCGGACCCAACCACAAGATCGCGGAATAATGCACAGCATAGTGAATCCAGAAAGATTCACGCTGCAAAACGTGTCGTCGGGCCCGGCGATCACGGATAGTTTTCTTGGATCGAAAAGAGGCGCAGGCTTGGCAATTACTCTCCTCGTGCTCGGGCGAGAGGCAGAGGTTACAGACCTTGTGGTGGTCGCTGTGGTGGAATTTGGCTCCACACTGGGGGCATTTTTTAAATGGAGTCCTTTCCATTAGGCGTAGGCCCGAAAGGAGTCGATAGGCCCAGCGGCCCGCGTCGATGACTGGAATCGGGTATTTGAGGAGCACGTCGAAGAGCACACGAACGAAACAATACCGGCGAGTTTTTTAGATGGTTTGCGCGTCGAAAAGGTTTGGAAAACACGGTACCGAACCGGAGCGCTGAAGTTACATCCGACCCTGATGGCGGAAAAAAACAATCTGAGGATGGAGTCGATGCCCATGCGCACTATCGTCCAAAGGAGGAGTCACCTTTCTCGTGACTACACAAGACTTCTTCCAAGACAACAAGGTGCAAGCATACCAGACCAACACTAGATGGCGATCTATGCACAGAGTGTGAATTCTGCAGCTCATATGCCTCAAACATATCGTTACCGAAGCTAAGTAACTTGTTCATCTGAAAGAAACACCTTAGTTATAGATTCCTTACCTTACACTAGATACCCCAGCAATACCGACCCGGATGTTGGTCTGCGAACCAAGATCACACCAGAAAATCCTGGAGAACAGAACGGCCAAAGAAGCCGTCCCTCTGGCAGTAGTGTTTGGTAAATGTGTGCAGCAAAGCCCACGTAGTTGCCTGACAGATGTCGTTGAGAGGCACTCCTCGCCCAAAAGCAGTAGATGCTGCCGTCGCCCTGGTGGAATGGGCATGCAGCCCCACTGAAGGCTCCTTCGTTGCCAGAGAATAGCAGGCTTTGATACACAGAATGACCCATCAGGAGATAGTCCGCTTGTGTACGGCCCGACCTTTCTTGGCACCCACGTACCCGACAAAGAGCTGGTCAGCCACCCGGAACGGTTTGGTGCGATCCAAATAAATGGAAAGTACACGTTTTGGGTCCAGACGGTGGAGCCTCTCTTCCTCCTTCGAAGGAGGCGGAAAGAAGGTGGGCAAAGTGATGGTCTGCCCAATGTGGAAGGCAGTGACTACCTTAGGCAGGAAGGATGGACGAGTCCTGAGGACAACTTTGTCCGGATGCACAGATAGAAAAGGAGGCTTAGAAGAAAGCGCCTGGAGCTCACTCACCCGTCTGTCAGAGGTGATGGCTACCAGGATTGCAGTTTTGAGAGTTAAGAGCCTCAGAGGACAGTTGTGAAGCGGCTCAAAGGGAGCGCACATTAAATAAGTTCAAACAAGGTTCAAGTCCAACTGAGGCATAACACAAGGAATAGGAGGAAAGAGATGAGTTATGCCTTTCAAGAAACGATTTACCACCGGGGACTTGAAAAGGGAAGGCTGATCTGGGAGCCAAAGGAAGGCAGAGATGGCCGAGAGATAGCCCTTGATAGTGCCCAGAGCAGAGCCCTGCTGGGCCAAAGAAAGAAGGAACAAAAGAATCTCAGAAAGAGGGGCAGAGAGGGGATCCACAGCTTTTGCTGTGCACCATGCCACAAATGTGTTCCACCGGCAGGCGTATACCATCTTAGTGGAGGGACGCCTGGCTGCCAAGATTACATCACAGACTTCAGGAGGCAGGTCGAAAGACGTAAACTGCCGCCGCTCAATCGCCACCCAAGGAGGTGAAGGCTGGACAGGTTTGGGTGGAGAACCGTACCCTGTTGCTGCGACAGAAGATCATCCCGAAGAGGCAGTTGGGTCGGATGATCGATGGCCATGTTGAGCAGCTCGGGATACCAGGTTCTCCGTGCCCAATCCGGAGCCACCAGAATGACTTGGGCCCGGTCGTGCCTGATCTTGTTCAGCACTCTGGGCAGAAGTGGTATAGGCGGAAAGGCATACAACAGACTGCAACATCACTCGTGACGAAAAGCATCGCCTAGCGAGTTCCGCCTTGGAAATTCCAACGTGCGGAATTGCTGACATTGCGCGTTCTCTTCGGTGGCGAATAGATCTAACCAAGGCTCTCCCCACTATTAAAAGAGGCCTTGCACCACCTCCGAGTGAAGACGCCATTCGTGATCCATCATGCACCTGCGGCTGAGTTCGTCGGCCCTGGCGTTCAGTGAACCTGCCAGGTGTTGAACCACCAGGGATATGCCCCGAAGTTCCAGCCATGTCCAGAGAAGAAGGGCCTTCTGACATAGGGTCCACGACCCCACCCCGCCCTGTTTGTTGCAGTACCACATGGCGGTGGTGTTGTTCGTGAACACCTGCACTACTCTTCCCCGGACAGAGGGAAGGAATGCTTTGAGCAGAAGACAAATCTCCCGAAGCTCCAGAGGAGTGATGTGGAGCCCGGACTCCGCCAGAGACCAGAGGCCTCTGATCTCTGCCTCTCCCATGTGGCCACCCCATCCCAGAAGGGACACGTCCATCACCACTGTGTGTTCTGGGAAGGGAGAGGGATCTGCCATTGACCCAATCCTGGTTCGTGAGCCACCACTGCAATTGTCGTGCAGTGCCCTCCAAGATCTGGACGCAATCGGACAGATTCCCTTGATGCTGCGCCCACTGGAACTTCAGGTCCCACTGTAGAACCCGCATATACCACCTGGCATAATCAACCAGCAACATGCAGGAGGCCATGAGGCCCAGCAGCCTCAGGGTCATTCTGACTGAACCCCGGGATAGAGGCTAAATGATCGGAATCATAGCCTGAATATCCCAGACTCGCTGATCGGGAAGATAGACCAGAACCCCCCTGATGAAGAAGAGCTTCTGAGAGGGAATCAGGCGTGACTTCGGCACATTGATGAAGATCCCCAGCGAATGCAGGAGGTCGGCCATAGTCTAGGTGTGGGAGACGACTCCCTGGGGAGAACCTGACTTCAACAGCCAGTCGTCGAGATAGGGGAAGTCTGAAAAACCTGATCTGCCAAGATGAGCTGCGACCACCGCCATTACTTTCGTGAACACCCGAGGGGCCCTGGTAAGGCCAAAGGGGAGCACGGTAAACTGAACATGCTTGTGGCCTACCGTGAACCGCAGGTAACGCCGGTTTGCTGGCAGGACGGGGATGTGAAAACTATCACTGGATCTCGGGTCTGGATCCCCGGGAAGACCTCCTCGTGGTTTTGGGCCACTCTAACATGGGCTATGGGCGTTGGGTGCAGAGTCACAGATCCTTCTGGAGCTGGAGTCTGTGGGGTGAACAAATACGGTGTTCACAGGAGACAAAGTCTTTGGTTTGGAGGGCAGGGCAGGTCCTCGGGGTTCTTGAGGTTGCTGGCTGTAGGACACACTGGAGTTTCGATTCTGCAGGTTCGAGGCGGGGACAGGCCGGTAGGGCTGGGGCCAAGTCAGTAGGCGTCCTTTTCTTCTTGTAGTTTCTTGTCCGAGTTCTTGGTTCAAGGTTGCCCCCTAAATACTGTATTTATGGGGCGTTTTAGGGGTCTAGAGTTCAGTAGCCAATGGCTACTGACCCTAGGGTGACTAAACCCTTGGTGTGCTCACCCCACATGGGGGAGTGAGCGTAATCCATAATCCTGATTGGGGTTTGCTTGCCATTTGAAAGATGGCGGGCACTGAAGTGTGGGCTTCACCTCGCCTCCCCCACTTGAGGGGTGGGGATAGCAAAGGTGGGCACACCTTCTGGGCAGGCTAGTTTTTCCCGCCTGTCTTCCCGCCGAAAAGGATGGGAGACAGGAAGGGTGCTTGCTCCTGATATCAGGAGAGGCTGGGGGGTTGCATTACAAAGGCTGCCAGGCCTTTGAAGCTCCCCCGCCACAGATGGCTCTTCTTGGCCTGGGGGAGGCGTGACCACCTCATCCCAGGAAAGGTTTTGTTTCTGGGCTCAGGGAGAGAAGGCTCCCACCCTAGAAGTTCAGAAACATGTCCCGTGGTGGCAGGCTGGTGTGTACCAGTCAGGGAACCCACCAGAGGCCGGTCGTTTTTCAGGGGGCATCTCGAAGATGCCCTCTGTGTGCATTTTTCATTTAATGCCACACTGGCATCAGAGTGTGTAAGAAAATGGCTCTATATATACTGCACCAAAGTGAGGTACAGTGTGTATAGCGTCCAAGAGTCCCCAGAGGTTTGGCGGAGGTTAAAGTTAGATAGAACCTTACTCTCTAAAGTGGTAGCTTGGTCGAGCAGTAAGCAGTATCAGAGGACAGTGTAAAGCATTTGATGTACACACAGGCAGCAAATGGTCTCACACACTCAAACACTGAAATCTAGGCCAAATGTTTTGTATAAAAAATACACTGTTTTATTTCTAGAACCAAGCAAGCCTGGTACAGGTAAGCATATAAATACTTTGCAGAAGTAATTGACTTGTTTAAACATAGTTCAGAATTGCAGTAGAACTGGTACTGGTTTTGATTAAGAAAGCAGATTGCGGGGCGTGGCTTCTCGCTGAAGCAGGATGGTCGCGTAAGAGAGCAGCTCCGTCCTGCAACGCCCTAAACCACATTATCCTACACACCTACCCGATCCCCGCTCACGGGGACAGCCTCCAGAAGTGCTTGATCCAGCCTGGCCGGTCGCCGCGGACCCCGCTTCTTCGCGGGGCGAGTGAGACGCCTTGTTGGCTCCGCGGCCCGCCTGCAGCGCTGATCCTGGACTTGCGGTGATGGCGAGGCCCGCGAGTCCTGTAGGCACGAGCGGCCGTGAAGACACGAGTCTCTGGGGATTAAGGCCTGGTCCTGGAGGAGCGGAGCCTGAGGTATTACGGTGGCAACGCCCTCCCCCAAGTCAATCCTGGGAGCAGCGGAGACGTCGGATGTCCCCCCACGGCTCATTTATTCCTACCGGATCTGCATGGTGAGTGGGGTGCCCCGGTGCGGCTTTATCGAGGCACTGGTCAGGTGCCCGCAAGGACAGTTAAGCTTGTGGGACTCATGTATGCAGGTGGCACCTCGGCGGCGTTGCATAGGTGATTGTGACCTGCCTCAGGGGAGTTTCTGGAGCAGCTGCACCATCGAGTGCCCCCAACCCCCTGGCCCACCCGTGTGAGCCTGAAATCTGGTGTGCCACGCTGATAATCGCGGCTGCCTCACTCGACACTGGTGTTGCCCCTGGAGCTATATTGTGAACAAACCGGTGTCTCTGTGGTGCATTATAAAACGCACGGCCCCTTGGAGGAGGAGGCGATCGTGATCTGGCTGTTGTACACACAGACTCCGTCACGCGGCTTGAGGTATTGGTACCTGTGGATTCCACACTGCGGCCCCGCCTCCCCGTTCTCCACCACCCCTTTTAATCGCTCACAAGGGACACTGCGCCAGTTGGGGGTGGTGGAGGGGGGAGAGGACTGGCACGGCCCCCACCAGTACTGCAGCAGACTTGGGACATCTGCAGCTTGTGTCTCACCTGAGAGTCCGGGACGTGACTGGTGCGTCCCACGAACAGATTGAGAGGTGCGGAGCTGTGGCCGCACAGTAAACATGAGTGGAAGGGGCACCAAGCAGTCGCAGCAAAGCAGACTGGATAAATACACATTTTCCAAAGCGGCTGGTACTGCAGCCCCCTCCTGAGATTAGCCGACAGGAAACGCAGAGGATGGTCCCCACGGCTTTTCCCTGAAGGATGTCATGGAGGCGATAGCTGGGGTTCGCACATCAATGGAACAGAGAACGGATGCAATAGCAGTAGAGATGACTCATCAGAGCGGACTTTGCGAAAATGAGGGAGAAGGTCCAACAGCTCCAAGTGACCACTATCAGCCTTGTCGAGGACGTCTCTCAGATCCAAACCAAACTCCACAACCTGCAATCCTTCCGAAAGTACACGAAGGACAAGCTGGATGACTACGAGGGGTGCTCCCGGCGCAACAACGTTCGCATTATTGGAGTGCCGGAGAAGGCGGAGGGGAGGGGCAATCGCCGGACCTCTTCGTCGAGGAACTGATACTCAAGCATCTTTGGCCGAAGGGACTGTCCAAGTTCTTCGTTGTGAACGAGCGCACAGGATCCCTGGGGGACATCTGAAGCCTGGGGCCCCCCCTCGACCCCTTCTGGCTAGGCTGCTTAACTTCCGCGACCGGGACAATCTTGCAATGTGCCAGGGCAGCTGCCCCCCTCAAATAAGAAAATGCAGTCATTTCCTTTTGTTCCGGACTTCACTCAGGCCGTCCAGAAACAAAGAAGATCCTTCCTCGCCGTCAAAAAGAAACTCAGAGATAAAGGCCTCAAATAAGCCATGCTCTTCCCGGCTAGGTTGCAGGTTCAGGCGGATGGCAAACCATGATTCTTTGACCGCTCCGAAGATGTGGCAGACTGTGAGAAAGTGCCATCTTTCTTGCATAGGTATGCCCCCACTTTTTGCTGAATTGCTGAATGTACTTAGACTGAGTGTGCCCTGGGCTCCTGCCAATCAGGTGCCCAGGGCCTTTGTTTCTTCCCTAAAAACTGTGCTGAAACCAAAACCCAAATTGGCAAATCCTGGCCACATGTCAGCCCCTGGTAAATGGTACACTAGGTACCCAGGGCCTTGTGACCAAGGAAGGCCCGTAAGGGCTACAGCACTTATTGAGTGTCTGGGTACAGAACAAAACAGTCGACATGGCACACATCCCTGTGTGCCATGCCCACCACACACACTATCCTGGCATACATCAGCCACCCCTCTAGCTAGTTGCCCTATGCCAGTGGTGTGGGTACAGGTGCATGAGCCCTGTGCCCCTACAGTACCCAGGTCCATTCCTGGGCACTGTAAGTGCTGTGCTGCCATTTAAGAGTAGATGGTGCTGGGAGATCGTCAACACTAACTCAACAGCACCATGATGGCTCCACTGAAGACTGAGAAGTTCGGTATCAAACTTCTCAGCACATTAAACCCGCACTGATGCCAGTGCAGGATTTAATGTACAATGCACGACAGAGGGCATCTTAGAGATGCCCCCTGAACCTAACCTACAATCCACGTCTTGTCAGAGGGGCTGCATAGGCTGCCACACAGCAGACATGTTGCTGGACCCCTGGGTAGAGAGCCATCCGCTCTCCTGGGTCTGCAACAATGCACATCCTGGGCGAGGTGCTAGGTCTCCTCCCCCAGAATCGGCAGGGAAAGCTTCAAAGGCATTCCGCCTTTGTGAGCTTCTCCAGGCCACTTGCTGTACTCAGCAACTGGCCACTACCGGTTCTAAACCCCCACTCTGGCGGGAAGACTGGCCGGAAACCCCAAGAAAGGACAGGGGGTGTGCCAGCCTGCCAACCCCACCCCTCAGGTGGGAGAGACGAGGTGAAGCACATCTCCGGGATCTCGCCATCTTGAAGATGAGGAGCCCTGCACAACAAGGACCAGGCCACTGCCCCCCTCCCACAGGAGTGGTCCCTGCCCTTTACCTACCTGTAACACCCCTAAATTCAGTATTTAGGGGCACCCTGAACCTTCCTTCCTTAGATCCAGATTCCGAAACAGCAAAGAAGATCAAGAAGACCTGCAGTCCAGCTGCTAACAAGAGGAAGACACCAACTGCTTTGGCCCCAGCCCTACCGGCCTGTCGACCCTCGAACCTGCTCCTGTTAAATCCCGGCATCACCCGTGGCCAGCAACCACACAAACCCCGGAGGACCTGGCTACCTTTTGACTATAAGCATCTGGGACTCCCACGAGCAGTGGTACTGCTCAAAGCAAGTAACTGACCCCTGGCAGCAGCCAGGAACCGCGGACCCTGCACACTCTGCACCCGTCAAGCCTGGCCTGTGTTGGAGTGGACAAAGACCACAAGGACGTCCCCCCTGGTGACTGTAACCCCGAATCCAGCACCCAAGGACCCACCTAGACGCTCCTGACGACGCCTGCAGCCTCAGAACCAAGGACCCCCCAAACCGCGATCAACAGAGGGTAAGATTTCCCAACACCAAAAGGTGCCCAACTCCTGGGTACCTACCTATCCTCCAACTACCCAGCTTACCTCTGGAAGTGGTGGTCGCACCTGAAGAATCTTCGTCTCTGAGCTTGCAGCCTTTGTTCGTTCTTGAGCTTCTCTATTGCAATCCACTGAGCGCCCGAAGGCTCAGAAGCACCCTGCACCTAGCCGCCCGAGTGCCCCTGGCAGTGCAACCTCTACTCCAATCTACTTCCCCATTTGCCCTGAGCAAGTGACGAGGAGCCCAGCTCCCACAGCTGCGTGGCCTGCTAGCCGGCAGCAACCAACCAAGGGCATCCTGCCTTCCAAAGGATAACATTGAGCCTAACTCACTCTGCACTCGGCTGCCCCTGTGCCGCTGAGGGTGTAACAACCGTACTTACCTGACCCTGGGAGACCTCTGAGTCTGTGCCCAGAACCTTAACTCTGCCAGTCGAGTACTTACCCAAAAGCTGATAACTCACTATTCTTCAATAGGGTAACACTGACTGGCTTCTCTTGGAAATTCTTCTAAGTGTGGAGTTTCTAAACTTTAAAATATTCACCTAAAATCAACCGAGTAACGAAAACGAAAATACTCACCTGCTATTAGGAGAGATCCCAGTGCTGGATCTTGGTGTCCAGCACTAACCTGAAAAGTAATTACAACCATACTTACTGCTAACTCAATTTTCTCCCATAGGAAACCATTGACTGTTTTTCTGTGAAATTTCTTCGGTCGATTTTTGCAAACTACAAATATTCTTTAAAAATCGCACCAACTGTGAAAACAATTGCTTACCTGTTTTAGATAGATGTACCAGTGCTGAACCTAGGAGCCCAGCACTGGATTACATAAGTAACGAGAACATACTTTACCTGTAACTTGAATTTTAACGAAATCGTATTTACTCACCTGTTTCGAGGAACTGTCCCAGGACTGAAACTAGGATCCAGTCCTGGAGTTAGAAAAGAAATCCTTAAAGTAACTGATTGCATTTAACTTGAAATTCCCATTGAGCTCAATGTATTATTGTGTTTGAAATTGTGTTGCCTATTGCAACCACTGTAACTATTATATTCAAAAGTCTATTGCCTATTGAAAAGTATTTATCTAAAGCATCTCAATCTGAGAAAGTATATTTTGATACCTATTGTTGGTTCTAAAATAAAACTACCAATTTTTGTACAAAAACCATTGGCGTAGAGTTCAGTTCTTGAGTGTGTGAGACCATTTGCTGACTGAGTGTGTACAACAAATGCTTTACACTGTCCTCTGATACTGCCTTACTGCTCGACCAAGCTACCACTTTACAGAGTAAGGTTATATCTAACTTTAACCTCTGCCAAACCACTGTGGACTCTGTACACACTGTACCTATTTGGGAACAGTATATACAGAGCCACTTTCCTACACGGACTGGTTGGAAGGCTGGAGAGACGCGACAGAACACAACGCCTACTGAGCCTGCTCTGGTGGGAGACCCCGATGTTCAGATGTACCTATCTGTGTACTTTCACTCACATGTTTTGTTCCTGGTCCGGAGCTGCCCCGGGCCGACCCCCTGGGGTGGCCCTGATGGACAAGAGGTACATTGACTCTTTTCGCTCTGAGAGACACGGGAGGCTGTCTCATATGGGGTTTGATATTGTTTGACATTGACAATTGTGGTTGGGATGAAGCACTTTCCTCTCTCCCCACATTTAGTCACTTAGTTTTTGGGTTGGGCGACAGGCACTCTGCAAGTTATTCCGTGTAGTTTTAGGCCCAGTGAGCAGGGAGGGGGGTGGTTGGAGTTGGGAGTGGGTGGGGGGTTCATTTGTTCTAGTTTGTTCGGCATCACTAAGTAAGATGGCCTTCAAAGGCAAGATTGCACCTGACCCTACCGATGGCTATGCAGTGGGGCAGGAGTTTCACCATGATGAGTTGGAACGTCAATGGGCTTGGTGACAGGGTGAAGCGCACCTTAAGCCTCCAATATCATAAACGCCACCCCCCGGATGTCGGTTTTCTCCAAGAGACGCATCTCGTGGGTAACTCCTGCAGGGCCTTAAACAGATGGGGGTACCAGCTGATAATTTTTATGTTATGTTAAACAGTTTTATAGAGCGCAACAGCTGCCTCAGCTAAGAGGCATCCCGGCGCTAAGCAACAGCAGAGCGGTACGCAAAAACGATCCAGGCCTACGAGGATGGAAGCAGGAAAGTCTTGATTGCTTTCCTGAACTGGAGATAGTTAGTGAGCTCCCGAATGTGAGCCGGCAGAGAGTTCCACAGCAGGGCCGCTCTATGCCGGAAGGAGCGTCCGCCAGCGCGGGCTTTCCTTACCCGGGGGACCACTACTAAACATTGTCCCATAGAACAAAGTGGTCGTCTAGGGATATAAGGTGAAAGGAGATCGGACAAAATGTAAGGAGATGCCGGCTTCAGAATTTTAAAGGCAAAACAGAGTGCCTTGAACTCAATGCGCCTGGCCACCGGCAGGCAATGAAGGCGACGAATAGCACTGGTCACTGAGCAGGTTCTACGCAAGCCCAGGTGAGATCTAACGGCCGCATTCTGGACTCTCTGAAGCCTCTGTATTTCAGATTTATTTATTCCCAAATACAGCGAGCAGACGTAATCGAGCCTTGACAAAATCAGGGCCTGAATAATGGTCTGCCTGGTTGTAGCATCAAAAAAGGCCAGAATGGGTTTAAGCCCACGTAGCAGACCAAAGCAAGTGCCTGCCACACTCTTCGTCTGGATCAAAAAGTTGAGTGAGCCCAAACCTCCAAGTTCTTTACTACCGGCTTGGGGGTAGGTGCCGCGCCCAGACTAGCAGGCCACCATAGGTCACTCCAGTGCTCATGTTTCCCCCCCACCAACAACACCTCAGACTTGTTAGAATTCAATTGTAAACAGTTGGCGGTCATCCACTCGGCGACTGCAGAGAGGTCGCCCTGGAATTTCCTGGCGTCCTGCTCGGGGTCACTCGAGAGGGCCACCACCAGCTGAGTGTCGTCGGCATATGAAACCATGGTCAACCCCCTGCTCCTGGCAACTTCATTCTGGTTTCACCTCTGGATCCAGGGGGGTGGGGATCCTTATTAAAAACGCTTTTCCTTTTCATATACAAAAACGCACAGACGAATGGGGCAGGTACACCACGGTGACGGGCCAATGGGAGAGCAGCACACTTACTTTGATGTCGGTGTATGTACCACCGGGCCTGCAGACCCAAACCTTTGCCGACCTAGGAACCCAGTTGCTTTCACTTCCCGAGGATCTCCTACTGGTGGGAGGTGATTTCAACGTTGTTGGCTCTGGATCCCTTGATCGACACCCCCCGCGCGACGTCGGCCCCGCGCATAGTTGGCTTTCAGACTTTTTGGCATCCTTTGGTCTATCCGATGCCTGGCGAACGCTCCATCCTAGCGACATCCAGTACACAATCCTTTCAGGAGCTCATGGAAGCTTATCTCGCATTTGATTATCTCATAACTCCCGCAGCCCAAGCGGCACATATCCGTGAGATCTGACACCTCGCTCGGGGGAATCTCTGACCACTCCCCAATATGGACCTGACTGGTCCTGGGAGAGACGCGTGTGGGCGTGGTTGCGCCCATAAACCCCTGGTTTCTCCGTAACCCCTTGGTCCGCAATCGACCTCTATTTTCAGGAGAACCAGGCGTTTAAGTCGGTGATCAGGGGACAAGCCCTTTCACTAATTGCTGGAGTTAAAAAAGAAAAACAAAAAGACCGAGACCATTGAGTAAGATATTTTCTCCTTTGAGGACAAACCTGCCGGGGAACTGGACTCATAAACACTTCACCTCGTGCAGCTCAAGAGGGACGAGTATAAAAGTATCGCTACTGACAGGGCTAAGAGTTGGGGGCGTGAGAGAGATGGCAGGATATATGAGTGGGGAGATAAGGCTGGGAAGCTCCTGGCTTGGCTGGACAGAAAGGAGCGGGTTGCCAAACCGGTTCCGGAACTGACTGGTGAAGAGGGTAGAGTCTACACCGATCCCATTGACATAGTCTGAAAATTTACTGCCCATTATGACAGAATTTACCAATCTACTTCCCCATTTCTTGAGGAGGATTCTATGGGCCTCCTTCGTGATATCCGTCTGCCCACTTTCTCCGAGGAAGATACTAAATTCTTTGATAGTGACATAACTAGCGACGAAATAGCCCAGGCAATTCTTAGCTTACATCCGGGGAAGGCGCTTGGGCCCAATGGCCTGTCCATCGAGCTTTATAAACTGCGTCCCGATGGCCTCACCCCATTTCTTCGATCATGTTTGAGGAGTGTAGACGTGTGGGTGTCCTTCCTCCGGACCAGAGGCTGGCATCCCTTGTTGTCATTCTCAAGGAGGGGAAACCCAGAAATAAATGCACCTCCTACAGACCGATCTTCCTCTGCGGAGCCCAAGATTCCTGCCAAACTCCTTGCCACACGGCTATCTCGGGTGGTAACTTTGGTTCACCTGGATTTTATGCCCCACTGCAACACGGCCGGCCCTTCATTTGCGCAGGGTCCACGGGGGCTTGGGGAGAGTTGATACTGTCGCCGAACCAGCGGTGATAGTGTCGCTAGAAGCCTCCATGGCCTTTGATGCCATGGAGTGGCCGTACCTGCAGGCTGTCCTTACCAAACTGGGGTTTGGACTAGTCTTTATATCCTGGATTAGACTTCTGTATTCGAAACCTTTGGCTCAGGTGATAGTTAACAATAAGCGATCAGACCCTTTCCAGCTGCATCGTGGGACCAGACAGGGGTGCCCTTTGTCCCCTCCTGCTGTTTGCCCTCGCCCTAGAGCCACTGGCGGCCTGGATGCGTGCAGACCTGATGATTCGTGGCTCGCGGTGGTCGACAGGCTGGGAGGACCGAATCTCGCTCTATGCCAATGACGTTCTCCCCTATCTAGCCTCGCCCGAAAAATCTTTAATTTGTGTGCTGGATATCCTCCCAATATTTGGCAAATATTCAGGTTATTCGATCAACTGGAGCAAGTCGCTTATACACATACTGGGAGGTGCAGCCCCCTCACTGCTTAGGAATTGTCCGATGCAGGCTGGTTTCCCTTACCTTGGGATCTTTATCACCGCTGACCCTAAACTCAGATATGAGCGGAACTTGGTCCCACCCCTGCAGTGCCTTAGGAGGGATGTGTCCTGTTGGAAGACCTTGCTGCTCTCGCTGCTGGGCAGAGCGGCACTATTTAAAATGGTGTCGCTGCCCCGGCAACTATACAGCTTGCAAAATTATCCGGATCCGGATCCAGCACGGTACTTCAGAGAAATAGAGGGGCTGCAAAGAGCTGCTGTGGGAAGGGAGGCCCAGGAAAGCACTTAACAAATTGGTCCTGAATTGATACGACTGAGGCATTAGCCTCCCTGACATTCATAGATATTATTGGGCGTCCCACCTAGCGTCTATCAATCAATGCACATATCGCCAGCCGGATGACCCGGCTTTTACTATGGACAGGTGGCTACTACCCGGAGGGAATTATAATCGAGCCTTGTATTCCAACCCCCGGAGACTCTCCCTCACTGGCCCCACCAAGCACTCCGGGACCAGAAGCTCGCGCTGGCGGCGCCTCTGTGCGACTCTGAACTGTTGGGTAATCTCTGGTCCACGAAAGGGTTTGATAAGTGGGATCTGATTGGTATATCCCGCCTGGGTGATCTCTGGTTTCGGGGTGCTATGGCCCCTTTTGCCACACTTCAACAACAGTTTGAGCTCTCCGATACGAAAGCATTCCGATATATGCAGATCCGACACGCTATCACCACAGCCCTGCAGATAGGCTCGAGCCCCCCAGAATCATCGCCATTCGAGGATCGTTTGCTGGACAGCTACCTTCCCCAGAAAGCGATCTCCCTCACATACAAGAAATTGATTAACAATATCCCTGACCCACTAGGGCACTTGCGTGAGTGTTGGGAGAGAGATGGTTTAGAGTTTGACGACGAGGAATGGCGTGAGGCGGTTGCCTCACCTAGGGAGGTGGCCATCCTGGCACGTCTACGATTGGTCCAGCTCAAGATACTCCACCGAACATATATCAGTGGGCCAAAACTAGTCCATATGGGGAGGAGTGATGGGGGTGATTGCAGACGCCGTTGTGGTCACACGGGTACCTTCATCCACATAATATGGGAATGCACCCAGATACAAAAGTATTGGTGTGAAATACACGATGTGATGGAGATGCTGCATAAAACCATTTGTCCGGAAGCCAAACGATGTCTTCTAAATATGTGGGGTCGCACTGATTTAACGAGTATGGAGAGGATCTGGGCTACATTGGGGGCAATGGTGGCCAAACGAGATATAGCCCGGCAGTGGGGAGCGGCTGCTCCACCTACCCTGGCCTCCTGGGAGAGCGGTCTGGACTGGTGCATGTTCAGGGAGAAGACTGTATATGCAGCACGAGGATGCCCCAGAAAGTGGTCCGCCTTTGTGGTCTGGGTGGAACACCTATAGGGGAGGAATCTGTGTGCCCCGGTGCATTCCTCGGAGGAGGAACTTCTATCCCCTTGACTCAACTCAAAGGCTAAATCGTCATCATTTGATTTATCTCTATTGTTTTACTGCTGCCACCACTGTAATGACCCATTATGACCGTGCCATTGACAACTGTTTTTGTATTTTTTTTGTATAAAACAATAAAAAGATATTTGATACTGTGACTGGGGGTGAATGTTTTGCCAATGTGCAACATTCCGTCCATCATCTTGTGTGTTTTGCTGTTCGCCCTATGTGGGAAGGGTATGCCCAGACGTGCGTCCCGTGCTCACTACGCCACTGGAGTAAAGCTATCCTGGCTGAAGACGGCTGAAATGCCAGAAACCGGTCCTAGGATGCTTGATTTCGGTCCAGGGAGGACATGGCTTGGCAGTTCGGGCTGGACTGTTCCCATGAGGCACTGGGTCAAGACTGATTTGCATATGGCCATGTCTGAACTGGGGTGGCGTGGTGAGCAAACTAACGATGGATTAAACCCAGATCTGTGACTGGGGGTGAATGTTTTGCCAATGTGCAACATTTCGTCCATCATCTTGTGTGTTTTGCTCATGCACCTGTACCCGTACTGGCATAGGGCACCCAGCTAGAGGGGTGACTGATGTATGCCAGGGCAGTGGTTTGTGGGAATGGCACACAGGGATGTGTGCCATGTCATCTCTTTGTTTGTTTCTGCACCCAGACACTCATGGTACAGGGCCTCTAAGGGTGGCACAATAAGTGCTGCAGCCCTTAGGGGCCTTCTCTGGTCACAAGGCCCTGGGTACCTATGGTACCATTTACCAGGGGCTGACATATGGCCAGAAATGCCAATTGGGTTTAGGCTTTAATGCAGTTTTAGGGTAGGAACACAGGCCCTGGGTACCTGATTGGCAGGGGCCCAGGGCACACTCAGTCACAGTACATCAGCAATTCAGCAAAAAGTGGGGCATACCATGCAAGAAAGAGGGCACTTTCTCACAGTGTGGGTTTAATGTACTGAGAGGTTTGATACTAAACTTCTCAGTTTTCAGTGTCGCCATCATGGTGCTGTGGAGTTCATAATGACAAGCTCCCAGCACCATATACTCTTAATGGCAGCACTGCACTTACAATGTCCAAGAATGGATTTAGACACTATAGGGGTACAGGGCTCATGCACCTGTGCCCTCACCACTGGTATTGGGCAACCAATAAGAGGGATGACTGATCTATGCCAGGGCAGTGGGTTGTAGGCATGGCACACAGGGATGTGTGCCATGTCGACTCTTCACTTTGTTCTGCACCACAACACGCAGCCTGCAAAGGCAGTGTGTGTGTATGCCAGGGTACAGGGCCTCTAAGGATGGCACAAAAATTGCTGCAGCCCTTAGAGGCCTTCCCTGGCCACAGTGCCCTGGGTACCTATGGTACATTTTTACAAGGGACTGCGATGTGGCCAGAGAGGTGCCAATTGGGGGTACAAGGTAGAGGTTTGGGGAAAGAACAAAGGCCCTGGGAACCTGATTAGCAGGGACCCAGGGCACATCAAGTCAAAGTGCATCAGTAGTCTGGGGAAAAGTGTGTGTGTGTGAGGGGGTTACTGCAACAGAAACCCAGCTGCTCACATATACTGCACCCTGCTTTTGGGCTGTGAGGCCTGCTAGAGGGGTGCCATACCTATGTCTTCAGGCAGTGCTGGTTGGCATGGCACCCAGGGTGCCATGTCGACGTTGTTTTCTCCTTCACATGGGCATGCAAGCTGTAAAGGCAGTGGCATGGTCCAAGTGAGGGGGGGGGGGGCCCAGGCGATCCTCTTTAGCTCCTTCGCCCTAGGTACTCAGGGTACCATTTACATGGGACTTACAGAGGGTGGAAGTAGAAGTACCAATTGTGGACATCATTTTAGGGAAGAAGCACTGGCACAGGGACCTGTTCGGCAGGGACCCTGTGCACTACATTTGAAACCACATCAAAAACAGGCAAAAGGTGGGAGCTAACCATGCAAATACAGGCCCTTTACCACAGCAAGGTGCTTCAGGAATCCGTGTTCAGTGGTATTCTGAAGGAGGACAGCGTTTGTGTTCTGGCACATGTCTACTCTGCACTCGTGCTGCTGGGCCCTCTTGGGTCCCTACTATCTACAATTTAGAGGCACAGAGGTCGAGTATTTATTTCACATAAGGCAGCATGGATGGGAAACTAGATTCCAAAGAAAGGGCTCTCCTTTTTCAAAACAGCCTCTTGTTTTGTTGTTTCCGGAGCAATGTCTAAGTTCAGACGAACTTCAACTGGTAACGGTAAGTTGTGTATTGTCTTCTAACAAAGTCCATTAGAAGGCTTGTGTTAGCCAACAGGGAGCAAACTGGGACTTGGGTAGCAGGAAGATTTACAACACACAGGATGGCAACCTCTCCCACCCCCACCCCCACCCCACCCCACCCAACAAGGCAGAACCTGTTTCTCGGCTGAAAGAGCAGAAAGTCATACTGAAGCTAGACTCAAGTAACCAACAGGAGAACCACCATCTGGCGCACACACACGAACCAGCATTCACCAATGCTAATGCGAAACAGACCCACACACTACCTACAACTCACCCATACAGGTATTGGCGAGGAGGTATCCAGTTATGAGGACATGGCAGATATTTACACAAGAAAGCCAGTCTCGGCATAGAAGTATGGACATCTGGCTTGTTCCTCTGGGTGAAAATCAAGCTGCCACCACCACAGATACCTCATCCTGGATGGAGGTGGCAGTAAGGATCCACCACAGATACCTCATCCTGGGAGGAGGTGGCAGTAAGGATCCACCACAGATAACTCATCCTGGAAAAGGTGGCAATAAGGATATTCCACAGATACCCCATCCTGGGAGAAGGTGGCAGTAAGGATCCTCCACAGATATCTCATCCAGGGAGAAGGTGGCAGTAAGGATCCTCCACAGATACCTCATCCTGGGAGAAGGTGGCAGTAAGGATCCTCCACAGATACCTCATCCTGGGAGAAGGTGGCAGTAAGGATCCTCCACAGATATCTCATCCAGGGAGAAGGTGGCAGTAAGGATCCTCCACAGATACCTCATCCTGGGAGAAGGTGGCAGTAAGGATCCTCCACAGATACCTCATCCTGGGAGGAGGTGGCAGTAAGGATTCTCCACAGATATCTCATCCTGGGAGAAGGTGGCAGTAAGGATCCTCCACAGATACCTCATCCTGGGAGGAGGTGGCAGGAAGGATCCTCCACAGATACCTCATCCTGGGCGGAGGTGGCAGTAAGGATCCTCCACAGAATGCTCTCAGATTGTGGACTTCAATGGAAGGAAATAAATGGCAGGCCAGAACAACTAACATGGCAGGGCACAGCTTTTTTAAGCCATGCAGAGGACTTTGGTTCCAAAAGAAAGCACCTGGCCACAAGACTGGTCAGTAATCTTCGACTATCCAAGAGCCTGTCAGCACTGATTTTCTTGTTACCCTTCACCCAAGTCCAGGACATGAGGAGCATGTCTCTACACAGGTTCGGATGGTCTTCCTGCCCTCTCTGCCATTAATCACACATTAATCTATATATGCACAGCTGATCCTCTCAGGATCACTTGATCCATAAGTAGGCGATCCCTCTACATATGTGGAGGGGTGATTCTAACTTCTACAGCCAAACTAGTACAGAGTCCTTGATGAAACACACAACTTATCCTGTGATCTTACCTGGTTGATGGCCTGAGTGATGGAATCCACCATACCACCAACAACCCCGGCAGCACTTGCAGCCTCATTAAGAGTGACGGTCAGGTCTTCCACAGCATCCTTCATCAACTGGACCGATTCTTCCAGAGCCTCTTGTGTGTGAGCCGCAAGCTGCAGGAAGAAAAACCCTTTAGATACTTGCACACAGCACACACAAAGCTTCAGAGTTCCCGGGTTATAGAATCAGTCAAATATTCTGAATTCTTGTAGATAAAAATATAAGTCGTCTTCTTACATCATTGAATTTTTTTGTTGACCTGAAATAAGTAGTTGCTGGTCTCAATGGGAACTTTTCACTTCATTACATAAATCTCTAGCACAAACACGGAGGACACACTGAGCTAAATACGAAGTGAGGGGGCAGCTGTAGCCTGTCCATTAAAACAGTGGGTGTTTAAGGAGATAAATTACCTGACTGCTGCCCCCAAAACGAGAACACATCTCTAATAGCATAAAATTAATGGAACGAGAATCTTTGAAGTCAACTTAAACATCAGGGTCAGGCCGGTCTCGTATGGAACAAAACAACCACCACCCAAGCGCTTCTGGTGTGTACTACCCGTAACCTGAAAGGAACTCTCTACAGTCGGAAGGTAACCCGTATTGACTGAGGAGTGCTTGCTATTCGGGGTGATCACACTACCAGAGGCAACCGCTCAAGACTAATCCAGTGACCACCAGCAGGTGAGCTGCAATCCAAATAACTTTAATCTCGGCTCCTAAGGCACACCAAACAACATCTTTTTTCAGAAGTTGATCAAACCCGATGCCACACCTCATGGTAACTGTAACAAGACACTGCACCTCTTAGGTGGGTCTCCTGCAGAGCTCGCCAAAAGCAGCCTCTTCAGTGGACACCCTCCTAAATCAAGTTCTTAATTTGAGCCGGTGGTTTCTGGTGCTCAGCACTGGCACTTAATTGTCAACATCAGCGCTTGTGAGAGTTTGCCGTAAGGTGGTGCTGCCTGGCTAATTGAGAGATGACCACAACAACAGGGAATTATTAATTCATTATAAGTTCAAAATGACGATTACCTGCCGCCCAAGCTAGTCTTACAGCTCTGGAGGCCTGAAATAGTCCTAAGTGTCGCACTTGTAGGAGTGTGATGGTTAGCAGTTGTGTTCTCATTGGCAGCATAGTAGGGGCAATGCGTGCTGCAAGCTGCACTGGCCTCCTGACGAGAGCCCTGCCACCTATTTATTTTTTTGACCAATTAAGCACCGCCTAAATGTCTGCACTACGGCCAAGTCCGGGACTGGCTTCTCACGTCGCACACACCTTGGGGTTCCCACCAGCTTCCTTGGCAGTGTAGAGCATCTGCAGGGCAGACTCAGCAAGAGTCTTTGTCTGGTCCAGGAGGTTCATCTGCTGCTGATGATTGTGTGTCCGGGAAGCAGCGCCAATTGATGCCATGGTCAGGGGCTCGAAGTATTGTGCCATCTGTGAAACCTGGGTGATGGGTGAGACAGGGAAGCACAAAGCATTAGTCAATGCCAGGCCTACTTTGGCACTGATCAGCATTCTAGAATACATCACCAGTTCACAAAATTAAAACAAGAACATGCAAAACGGTCAGCAAAAGAAAGCAGACTTTTATGCACACAGCCAACAACGACTAGGATGGAAAATAATTGAAAACATGCAGTCACTATTGCATACTCTAGCAAATAAAACACACAGTTTGCTGTTATTTTATTAATCCGTACATACTTCCCCTACATCTTTTTACTAAGGTTCTGCTCAAACAGCAAGCCAAATGCATGGGGCCAGCTCATCATCCATGCAACACCTCCAAACATCCATAGACAAATACTGCTGCAGCTGGCAGGTCTAGCTAACAATCTCGGGGGCAGGACTATGGCTGAATGGCTTCATGGCACACCGGAGGCATGCCTAAGGGACGACTTCTCCATGACACAGCACCCCAAGGAGAGAGGACGGCTCCATCAACCCACTCCCTACAAGCCCTCGTGAGCAGAGGCAGGTTTATATCTAGGCAGCTCCATTACTCCCCACCCCGAAGGCAAAACGCAGACCAAGACTGAACAACTCCTTCCCCCCCCCACTTGAGGGTAAGCATGTGTAGGAAGCTGGCTCTTTATTTACTCTACCAAAGTAAGGTAAAGTGTGCACAGAGTCCAGTGGATCCCAGAGGTATATATAGGAAGCTGGCTCTGCATATACTGTACCAAAAGGAGGTATAGTGTGCACAGAGACCAGTGGATCCCAGAGGTATATATAGGAACCTGGCTCTGCATATACAGTACCAAAAGAAGGTATAGTGTGCACAGAGACCAGTGGATCCCAGAGGTATATATAGGAACCTGGCTCTGCATATACTGTACCAAAAGGAGGTATAGTGTGCACAGAGTCCAGTGGATCCCAGAGGTATATATAGGAAGCTGGCTCTGCATATACAGTACCAAAAGGAGGTATAGTGTGCACAGAGTCCCGTGGATCCCCAGAGGTATATATAGGAGGCTGGCTCTGTACATACAGTACCAAAAGGAGGTATATTGTGCACAGAGTCCCGTGGATCCCCAGAGGTATATATAGGAAGCTGGCTCTGTATATACTGTACCAAAAGGAGGTATAGTGTGCACAGAGTCCAGTGGATCCCAGAGGTATATATAGGAAGCTGGCTCTGCATATACAGTACCAAAAGGAGGTATAGTGTGCACAGAGTCCCGTGGATCCCCAGAGGTATATATAGGTGGCTGGCTCTGCATATACAGTACCACAAGGAGGTATAGTGTGCACAGAGTCCCGTGGATCCCCAGAGGTATATATAGGAAGCTGGCTCTGTATATACTGTACCAAAAGGAGGTATAGTGTGCACAGAGTCCCGTGGATCCCCAGAGGTATATATAGGAAGCTGGCTCTGTATATACTGTACCAAAAGGAGGTATAGTGTGCAGAGAGTCCAGTGGATCCCCAGAGGTATATATAGGAAGCTGGCTGTGTATATACTGTACCAAAAGGAGGTATAGTGTGCACAGAGTCCCGTGGATCCCCAGAGGTATATATAGGAAGCTGGCTCTGTATATACTGTACCAAAAGGAGGTATAGTGTGCACAGCGGCCAGTGGATCCCCAGAGGTATATATAGGAAGCTGGCTGTGTATATACTGTACCAAAAGGAGGTATAGTGTGCACAGAGTCCCGTGGATCCCAGAGGTATATATAGGAAGCTGGCTCTGCATATACAGTACCAAAAGGAGGTATAGTGTGCACAGAGGCCAGTGGATCCCAGAGGTATATATAGGAAGCTGGCTCTGTATATACTGTACCAAAAGGAGGTATAGTGTGCACAGAGGCCAGTGGATCCCAGAGGTATATATAGGAAGCTGGCTGTGTATATACTGTACCAAAAGGAGGTATAGTGTGCACAGAGTCCCGTGGATCCCCAGAGGTATATATAGGAGGCTGGCTCTGCATATACTGTACCAAAAGGAGGTATAGTGTGCACAGAGGCCAGTGGATCCCCAGAGGTATATATAGGAAGCTGGCTCTGCATATACAGTACCAAAAGGAGGTATAGTGTGCACAGAGGCCTGTGGATCCCAGAGGTGTATATAGGAAGCTGGCTCTGTATATACAGTACCAAAAGGAGGTATAGTGTGCACAGAGACCAGTGGATCCCAGAGGTGTATATAGGAAGCTGGCTCTGTATATACAGTACCAAAAGGAGGTATAGTGTGCACAGAGACCAGTGGATCCCCAGAGGTATATATAGGAAGCTGGCTGTGTATATACAGTACCAAAAGGAGGTATAGTGTGCACAGAGTCCAGTGGATCCCAGAGGTATATATAGGAAGCTGGCTCTGTATATACTGTACCAAAAGGAGGTATAGTGTGCACAGAGACCAGTGGATCCCAGAGGTATATATAGGAAGCTGGCTCTGTACATACTGTACCAAAAGGAGGTAGTGTGCACAGAGTCCCGTGGATCCCAGAGGTATATATAGGAAGCTGGCTCTGCATATACAGTACCAAAAGGAGGTATAGTGTGCACAGAGACCAGTGGATCCCAGAGGTATATATAGGAAGCTGGCTCTGCATATACAGTACCAAAAGGAGGTATAGTGTGCACAGAGACCAGTGGATCCCAGAGGTATATATAGGAAGCTGGCTCTGCATATACAGTACCAAAAGGAGGTATAGTGTGCACAGAGGCCAGTGGATCCCAGAGGTATATATAGGAAGCTGGCTCTGTATATACTGTACCAAAAGGAGGTATAGTGTGCACAGAGGCCAGTGGATCCCAGAGGTATATATAGGAAGCTGGCTCTGCATATACAGTACCAAAAGGAGGTATAGTGTGCACAGAGTCCCGTGGATCCCCAGAGGTATATATAGGAGGCTGGCTCTGCATATACAGTACCAAAAGGAGGTATAGTGTGCACAGAGTCCCGTGGATCCCCAGAGGTATATATAGGAAGCTGGCTCTGTATATACTGTACCAAAAGGAGGTATAGTGTGCAGAGAGTCCAGTGGATCCCCAGAGGTATATATAGGAAGCTGGCTCTGTATATACAGTACCAAAAGGAGGTATAGTGCGCACAGAGTCCCGTGGATCCCCAGAGGTATATATAGGAAGCTGGCTGTGTATATACTGTACCAAAAGGAGGTATAGTGTGCACAGAGTCCCGTGGATCCCCAGAGGTATATATAGGAAGCTGGCTGTGTATATACTGTACCAAAAGGAGGTATAGTGTGCACAGAGTCCAGGGGATCCCAGAGGTATATATAGGAAGCTGGCTGTGTATATACTGTACCAAAAGGAGGTATAGTGTGCACAGAGTCCCGTGGATCCCCAGAGGTATATATAGGAAGCTGGCTCTGTATATACTGTACCAAAAGGAGGTATAGTGTGCACAGAGACCAGTGGATCCCAGAGGTATATATAGGAAGCTGGCTCTGTATATACTGTACCAAAAGGAGGTATAGTGTGCACAGAGACCAGTGGATCCCAGAGGTATATATAGGAAGCTGGCTCTGTACATACTGTACCAAAAGGAGGTAAAGTGTGCACAGAGTCCCGTGGATCCCAGAGGTATATATAGGAAGCTGGCTCTGCATATACAGTACCAAAAGGAGGTATAGTGTGCACAGAGACCAGTGGATCCCAGAGGTATATATAGGAAGCTGGCTCTGCATATACAGTACCAAAAGGAGGTATAGTGTGCACAGAGACCAGTGGATCCCAGAGGTATATATAGGAAGCTGGCTCTGCATATACAGTACCAAAAGGAGGTATAGTGTGCACAGAGGCCAGTGGATCCCAGAGGTATATATAGGAAGCTGGCTCTGTATATACTGTACCAAAAGGAGGTATAGTGTGCACAGAGGCCAGTGGATCCCAGAGGTATATATAGGAAGCTGGCTCTGCATATACAGTACCAAAAGGAGGTATAGTGTGCACAGAGCCCCGTGGATCCCCAGAGGTATATATAGGAGGCTGGCTCTGCATATACAGTACCAAAAGGAGGTATAGTGTGCACAGAGTCCCGTGGATCCCCAGAGGTATATATAGGAAGCTGGCTCTGTATATACTGTACCAAAAGGAGGTATAGTGTGCAGAGAGTCCAGTGGATCCCCAGAGGTATATATAGGAAGCTGGCTGTGTATATACTGTACCAAAAGGAGGTATAGTGTGCACAGAGTCCCGTGGATCCCCAGAGGTATATATAGGAAGCTGGCTCTGTATATACTGTACCAAAAGGAGGTATAGTGTGCACAGCGGCCAGTGGATCCCCAGAGGTATATATAGGAAGCTGGCTGTGTATATACTGTACCAAAAGGAGGTATAGTGTGCACAGAGTCCCGTGGATCCCAGAGGTATATATAGGAAGCTGGCTCTGCATATACAGTACCAAAAGGAGGTATAGTGTGCACAGAGGCCAGTGAATCCCAGAGGTATATATAGGAAGCTGGCTCTGTATATACTGTACCAAAAGGAGGTATAGTGTGCACAGAGGCCAGTGGATCCCCAGAGGTATATATAGGAGGCTGGCTCTGCATATACTGTACCAAAAGGAGGTATAGTGTGCACAGAGTCCAGTGGAACCCCAGAGGTACAGCAGAGGATAAAGTTGATAATGCCTTACTCTCAAGTTAGTAGCAGCTGGGCGCAGCAGTCAGGCTTATCAGAGGGTAGTGTTAAGCATTTGTTGTACACACTCAGGCAAGAAATAATGTCACACACTCAAAGACTGAATCAAGTCCAAATGTTTGTGTAAAAAGTTGTTACTTTCTTATTTTTATTACTATAATCATGATTTACTAAGTAGCAGGTAAGTGATACTTTCAAAACAATAACACTTTTCAAAATACAGTGTGTACTGGTTTTGTATCTGCACACAAGTTACTTTGTATTCTATGAAATACTTTGTAAACTCATTGGATTACTAGTAATTACTTCAGATTACTTTTAAGTTACATTTCCAACTTAGCACAAAGCAAGCAAATAACACAGTTTAGGCCCTGCAGCACATTATTAAGCAGGAGAACTCATTTGTCAACACTAAGTTACTTTGTTACAAAACAAGGCAGAGTCAACACTTTTTCTCTGAATGGCCCACTTCCACATGCTCTGAGCCAGATGAGACAACTGTGGAGAGTGTGTGCCTCCCTGCTTCTGTATGTAGTACATGGCAGTCATGTTGTCCGTCCGGATCAACACGACTTTGTTGCACAAGTGTACTTTGAATGCTTTCATAGCCAGGAAGATTGCCATCAGTTCCAGAACGTTGATGTGCATCTTCTTTTGTTGTGTTGTCCATAGTCCCTGCACTGTGTAATTGAGTACATGAGCTCCCCATCCCTGGAGAGACGCGTCCGCTGTCAGTATTATCTGTGGAAAAGGCTCTTGGAACGGTCGGCCCTTGCAAAGGTTTTGTGGATTCCACCAATGCAGAGAGTTGTATGCCCGACCGCTCACCAACACTAGGTCTTTTAGTTGTCCTTGAGCCTGATTCCATTGACGTGCTAAGCACTCCTGAAGCGGGCGCATATGTAGTCTCGCGTGTGGGACTATGAAAATGCAGGAGGCCATCATGCCTATCAACTGCATGAACACTCGCGCGGGAAGGGAGTGTTGGGGTTTGAACTTGGAAATCAGCATTTGCATGCTGTTGATTCTCACTAAATTCGGCTGAGCTGTGGCCGCCAGAGTGTCTATGGTCGCACCTAGGTACTGTTGTACGGGTGCGGGTTGGAGATGGGATTTTGGGTAATTTAGTGAGAACCCCAGACTGTGAAGAAGGTGAATGGTGCGGGACATGTGGCTGGCACATTGCTGGGCTGACTTTCCCTGAACAAGCCAGTCGTCCAGGTAGGGGTAGACATGAATGTGTTGCCTGCGTAAATGTGCGGCCACAGTAGCTAGGCACTTTGTGAAAACTCTGGGCGCTGTTGTCACGCCGAAGGGAAGAACTTTGAATTGGTAGTGCTGCCCTTGAATAGTGAACCTGAGATATTTTCTGTGTGAGGGGTGAATGGGTATGTGGAAATACGCATCTTTGAGGTCTAGCGTGGCCAGGAAGTCTCCCTGTTTGAGCAGTGGTAGGACTTGTTGCAGGGTGAGCATGTGGAAATGCTCTGAGAGAATGTAGCGGTTGAGGGGTCTCAGGTCTAGTATAGGTCTGAGTGACCCATCCTTTTTCGGTATTAAAAAGTACAGGGAGTACACCCCCGTACCTTGCTCGTGGACGGGTACGACCTCTATTGCGCCTTTTTGTAGCATACTTAGCACTTCCTGCTGTAATAGCGTTAAGTGCTCTGAGGACATAGGACGGTGTTTTGGAGGTATTGTGGGCGGAGTTGAGGTTAATTCTAGGCAGTAACCGTGTTTGATAATATCTTTGACCCACCTGTCCGTGGTTATGGAGTTCCACGTGGACAGGAACCTTTGTAGCCTTCCCCCGACAGGTGTTATGTGGTCGGGAGGAAGGGAGAGGGCGTCACTGTTTGTTCTTGGGGGAGGACCTGGTGTTGCCGTATCCGCGTCCTCTGCCCTTTGTGCTTGAGCCACGATATCCACCCCGGGTGTTTTTATCGTAGGAAGTTTGTGTGTTTCCCTTGTTGTAGGTTTGCTGTGACCCCTGTCCTCTACCTGCTCCTCTATTTCCGGGGCGACGAAAGGAGCCGCTCCGAAAGGTCTGCGTTTGGAGAGCCCCCATGGACTTTGCAGTGTCTGTGTCCTTTTTTATTTTTTCTAGGGTGGTGTCAACCTCTGGCCCGAATAAGTAGTCGGGGTTGACCGGCTGGTTGAGGATGTTATTTTGCACCTCAGGTTTGAATCCGGAGATTCGTAACCAGGCGTGTCGTCGTAACATGACGCTAGTGTTTATGGCTCTGGCAGCTGTATCTGCGGCATCCAGTGCACACTTAATGGATGCGTTCGTGAGGAGTTGTCCCTCCCTGATGAGGATCTCTGCTCCCTCTTTGTATTGGTCAGGGAGATGTTGGAGTAATGTTTCTAATGTGTCATAATGTGCACGATCATAGCGAGCTAGGAGCGCCTGAGTATTGGCAATACGCCATATGTTAGCCGCTTGGGCTGCAACCCGTTTACCGGAGGTCTCTAGCACCTTGGACTCTTTGTCCGGGGGAGGAGCATCCCCTGTCGTCTGCGAGTGCGCCCGTTTGCGAGCATTCGCGACTACTATGGAATCCAGAGGCAACTGGCCTCTAATGTAGGTAGGGTCCCCAAGCGCTGACCTATATTTCTTGTCGATCCTGGGGTTTATTACTCTTGCCCTGGTGGGTTCTTTGAAAATGTCCTTTGCTGGTTTGAGGACACCTTTCAACATGGGTAGAGTTTTGATATTCCTTTCTGAGGATGCGAAAGTATCCATTAGAAAATCGTCCTCGATTGTGTCAGAGTGGAGTTGCACACCATGATTGGCCGCAGCACGTTCAATGAGGGCGTTGAATGCAGCAGTGTCCTCTGTGGGAGACGTTTTTGCGCCATATAGCTGCGTGTCCTGTGTATCCATAGGTGCACCCGGGTCTACAGGGTCCTCCCAAGCTTGGTCAGGGTCCTGTTGGCCTTCAGGGTCCATCTCTCCGGGGTAGGGGACGTGGTCACCCATGTAGTCCTCCAAAACATCGGTTTCGGAGTGTGTCGGAGAGAAGGACTGTGGATCTTGGTAAGAGGTATGGAGAGGTTCGTAAAGAACTGGTTCCGAATCCACTGGCAGCTTTTTCTTTAGCGGGATCCGGTAGGAGTCCAAAGCTGGCTCGGAAGTTATTCTCCTCTTGTGGAGCATCATTCTGCCGGTGTCGGCATCGATGATGTGTGATGGTGACGTCTCCGCAGGAGAGCGTTCGGCAGGTGTGATCCTGGTGTGGGTGACACGTGTTTGATTTCGAACAGTTTTGGGGCCGTGGATGGTGGCAGGCCAAAAGTGATGTTGGCCGGTGCCGGAGAAGCCTTTTGAGCTTTTTTCGGCTCGGAGCCTGACGTGTCCTGGAGGGCTGCCTTGTCTTTGATGCGTTGCAAGGACGCTGCAACTTGCCGCACCTGGAGCGCCGACGGTTCTTTGGCGCCGACCGGTTCTGTAGAGGTGGGCGTGGACTTCTTCGGCGCCACTGGGTCATCGAGTCGAGGAGAGGTAGTAGCTGTCGACGGCGTCGATGATTGTGTTTTTGGTGCTGCTTTCGAAGCGGTGTGAGACGCAGCAGCCATTTTGACCTTTGTGGCCGGAGCAGATTGTTTCGGTGCCGGGAGCCGAGGCGGTTTGGCGGTACCGATGGTCTTTTTCCGTGTGTCGGCGCCGACGTCGGCTGCTGCAAGCTCGGCACCGAAGTCCCGTTTGGTGCGGTCGGTGCCGCCGGGTTTGGCTGGCGTCGAAGGTGTGGTGGGCTTCGATCCGACCAGTGTCACTTTCAGTTTCGGTTTCTGATGAACCAATACGGCTTTCGGTTTCGATGAAGGGAAACCAGTCGTTTTGGGTAGTAATGGCTGCCGCTGAATGTCCGAGGCCGGGCCAGAGGGCGGGGCCGAAGAACTGCGGGATAGGTCTTGGGTAAGGCCCGAAGGCGATCCCTCGACCGGAGCCATAGACTGACGCACTGGGATATCCTCAGTCTGTACGGGTAGGCCTTGCTCGTCACCGGAGCTACTCTCTTCGGCCCCTAAGGCCTCATCGTAGTCTCCTACCTCGGTGACGGCTTCGTCTCTGTGAAAGAGTCGTTCTTCGATGTCTTCCGATCCGGAGTCGTGTTCGGAAGCGGGGCTGGAGGGTAGGTTCTCCACGTCTTCGACATCTTCGTCCTCGGCGCTGAAGATGTTGGTCGGGGCCGGTGCCGCTTGCTGCGCTTCAAGTCTCGCTGCTCGTCGATTCCGGAGAGTCTTCTTGGATCGGAATCGGGCACAGGCCATACATGTGGACTCGTCGTGATCCGGTGAAAGGCATTTGTTGCACACCGGGTGGACGTCGCCATGGGGATATTTCGCATTGCATACAGGACACCGCTTGAATGGTGTCTTCGATTCCATCGTCGATGTCGGGTCGATGGTCGGGTATGATGCGAAAAAATTGTTCTTGAAGTTAGTAAACTAACAAATAACTATCGATACCGATCGGGAACAGTACCGACGCGAACTAAAGGCCTTTTGGCCTCTAAAACGTTTTTCCTAACTTGAGTCAAGATAAGCACATCCGAACCCAATGGCGGAAAAAAACAATCTGAGGATGGAGAGGATGCCCATAAAACCCGGCTCCCCATGCGACCCTGCCCCCCCAGGCTCACTGAATCTTGCCAGCACGGCTATTCTCCCCACGCTCCTGGAGCTCACGAACTCCTCCATAATCAGTGGGATAGTCCCTCCAACATGGAAACATGCTATGGTGCGGGCCCTGCTGAAAAAGCCTTCTTTAGACCCAGCTAATCCTAGCAATTATCGCCCGATCTCGTTACTCCCCTGGGCATCGAAAATTCTGGAGAAACATGTCAATACCACTCTGACAATGTTTTTTGAAGAAAACCATCTCCTCGACTCCTCCCAAACAGGTTTCCGTACAAAACATGGGACTGAGACGGCGTTACTGGCTGTGACTGAGGAGGTAAGACGGCTCTTGGATCGAGGAGGATCAGTGGCAGTGATCCTCCTCGATCTAAGTGCCGCATTTGACACGGTGCATCACAAGATCTTGCTAACTCGTCTTGCCAACTTAGGAGTGACCGGAGATGCCCTGACATGGTTCAATTCTTTTCTGTCCAACAGAACCTTTCAGGTCTTCGATGGCACATCACGCTCATCCATTCGTCCCTTGGGATGTGGAGTCCCCCAGGGCTCCTCCTTAAGCCCTACGCTCTTCAACGCTTACATGAGGCCACTGGCTGAGGTTGTCC
The DNA here is from genome assembly GCF_964204655.1 of Triturus cristatus. Taxonomy (NCBI): domain Eukaryota; kingdom Metazoa; phylum Chordata; class Amphibia; order Caudata; family Salamandridae; genus Triturus; species Triturus cristatus. The sequence goes on from NC_140581.1 coordinate 16,117,540, forward strand.
GTCCGCACGGTGTAAAGATCATTTCCTATGCGGACGACACCCAGCTGGTGGTCTCCCTGGCAGAGAAGAGCGGCCTCCAGGCACCACCAGACCTAGCGGCTTGTCTGGAGGACGTAAAGAAGTGGATGATGAGCTCCTGCCTAAAACTGAATGACGACAAAACTGAGCTGATGATCCTGGGCACAGCCTCCCCCGTCTCCATAGAGCCGAGCTGGCCATCAAGCATGGGAGTGGCTCCACCCTCCAGAGATAACATCAAAAGCTTAGGGGTCTGGCTCGACAAGTCTCTGAGCTTTAACACACAGGCCACTAAGATCTCAGCCACCTGTTTTGGCCTCCTCAGGGTGATTAAGAAAGTCCTTCCCCTCCTCTGCTTCGAGGCCAAACAGATAATTATACAGGGCCTCATTCAATCCCGCTTGGATTTCAATAACGCCCTATACCTGGGAGCCCCGGATTACACCCTACAGAAGCTCCAACGCACCCAAAACTGTGCTGCCAGGGCACTGTTGGGCATCCCCCGGAGGACCTCAGTGAGAACCAGCTTGAGGACCTTGCACTGGCTACCTATCAGGGACAGAGTAAGATTCAAATCGCTCTGCATTGCCCACCAGACTTTCTGGGAAACGGGCCCAGACATCAATCGACCCCTGATTTCTCCATATAGGCCGAATAAATCCCTCCGCTCTTCTACAGCATTCCTGGCCGAGATCCCCAGAACTCGCAGAGTTAGAGCAGGAGGACGCTCCTTCTCGTATAACGTTTCCAAACTCTGGAACTCACTCCCTTTGCAGCTAAGAAACAACCCCAACCTGACCACTTTTCGTAAACAGCTAAAAACCCTGCTGTTTAATGCCTAGCTAGTAACCTCAAGAGGGCCCCATCTGTTCCAGCGCCTGGACGCCTCAGGGCAACTGTAGCGCTTTATAAGTCAAATTTTCATTTCATTTCATTTCACTGTAGTCCAGGGGAGGAGTCACCTATCCCAGGATACTTCGAAGACTCTTCCAGGACAACAACGTGCAAACATCCGGACCCAACACTAGGCGGCGATCTATGCACAGATATGAATTCAGCAGCCCACATGCCTCGAACACATCGTTACCGAAGGTAAGTAACTTGTACATCTGATAGAGACTACTAGCCGCAGATTCCTTAATGTAGAATAGATACCCTAGTCACACCCAGAGGGGAGGAGGGTCTGTGAGAGAACCTCACCAGCTTGGAAGATACAGGGCCCCAACACGGGATGTAGCATGGGTACAGGAAGGACGGCCCAACCCCCACCAAGCAGAAGTGGGCAAGAACAAGGAGAAGGGAAGGCCAGGATACCACAAGCCGACCAGAGGATTAAAGAGCATCCGCCAGAAAAACCGGAGGGGCAGACAGCACAAAGCTAGTACCAAAGGAAGAAAAGAACTACCCGCAATTCCAAGGAAAAGAGGTGGAACGGAGGCACAGCCCGCCCAGGAGAACACACACAGTGAAGGGCACAGCTGAATGGGTGTCCATCTCGAAGTAGGGAACAAAGCCAGAACGGCTCCACAGCCGAGAAGCGCAGACGTGAGAAAGAAGACACAGACGCGCAAAGCTCCAACACACAAGGGACAGGAGCACACGCTGACACGGCGAGTCCCACGGAGGGGGACCAAAACTACCATGCACATGCAGAAACAGCTGGCAAATACTAAGAAGCAGACGAAGACAGACAGGCACCAGCCGGAACGGCGGAGAACGAGGTGGAAACACCAAGACACGACGCTGTAATTAGTATGACAAGGGTCGGCCCGATGACCCAGAGGCTAAGAGGATAGAAACATCAAGGAGATAGAGACCGCACCAAGCGGTATACGGGGACGCCAGGAACCTGAAAAGGTATCCACGCCCGCCCAGCTTAAAACATGGCTATACAATAGCCAACAAATACCCCACCTAGGGTATGAATCGTCCCTGAACAAAACCAGGGAAACACATCTTAGGGAAACCCGCATCAGAGGCCAAGAACCGAAAAGACCAGTGGAAAACATCACAGACGGCTTACTAACCAGCCAAAAAAGACACAAAGGGCAAACCTGAGGACCTATACTGCTGCACTTAACAGCAAAAAACACACACCTCAAGCTGAAGGGCTGAACCAGCAGCCAAAAGAATAAAGGGGCAACTGAATGACCCTGAAGGCACACAAAGCCGCACACAGCAGGCCAACTAAAACAAAGGCCCCAAGGAGAAAGGAGGAATAACGCCTCTCATAAAGCGCCGGAGGGCCGAGCTTACAGAGGAGGACGGAGCCCCGCAAGGAGTCTCTGAATAGCAGAGTCCACGTGGGTGTGAAATAACAAAGTCCCATTAAAGGGTAACTCCACAAGACGCTCCCGAACATTCTCTGGAAAGACACCATCCCGCAGCCAAGCATGGCGGTGGAGGGCCACAGAACTCGCCATAGCACGGCCGAGGGAATCAGAGACGTCCATGGCCGAACGGAGAATGAAAGTAGCTAACTCCCAACCATCCCGCACAAGGTGCCACAGATCCGCGCGGGCACCCTCTTGGGAGGCATGAGACAGAAGGGACTCCGCGGAATCCCACAGATCGGAAGTAGCCCTGGTCAACACACAGAGTGTTGAAGGCACGCAGAGCAGTGCTAGTGGAGGCGAAAATGTTACGCCCCCAGGAGTCCAGCCACCGAGCCTCCTGTGATGACGGAAGCAGCACAGAAGGCAAGGAAGGAAAAGCAGCCCACAGGACAGGGCCCTGGGCCAAGGGGTGGGAAAAAAGACAAAGTGGATCGTGCAGAGCAGGACGGTGACGGTGGAGGAGCGGTTGAGGTACCGGATCCCCTGTGGCAGGGCGCCCCCAAGCCCCCAGAAGAGAGTTATGGAGCGACGGTTCAAATGGGAGAAGCGGCTCCCCTCCACCAGAGCCCTGGTGCTGAACCTCTAACAAGTGGTCCGAAGGGAGTGGGGCAACCGGATTCCCCATCTGCAGAATGCCAGTGGCTGTGGAAATGGCCCGGACAAAGGCCACACTCACCTCCGTAGGGCGACGTGGGGGGGGGGAGAAGCAACTCCTCCGTGGGCAAAGGCTGCAGACAGACGCCCCGTCCCCGTGCCCCGCTGGAGGGAGAAAAGACGAGCCCCTGAGGGATGGGAAACCCACTGGCGAGTGGGGGACCTGAGGGGTCTCTGGAGAGGGCCGAGAAGCCTGCAGGGCAGACAACTGCAGGGAACGGAAGAGCGGGTCTTGGGGCTGTGAACGTGGAGACGACATAGAACCCGCCCTGGAATCCGCCGGAGAAAAGGCTACGACGCGGCGTCCGGTCTCCGGCTAAGAGGAGGCGACAACCCTCCAGAGAGGAAGGGACCTCCAGAGAAGAGTCGACGATCCGACGTCGGGACGGCGCCAGAGAGTCCACCACAGGCACCAATGAGTCCTCGACCGGTGCCGAAGTGTCCACCAGCGGCGCAGGGTCGACCTCCACCACCACGTGCCGCCTCGGAGAGGGGGGTGGGGTCGGAGCTTAAGCGGCCAATGAACAGCGCCAAAAAGGCACCGGCTCGGCGCCCGATGAGGCAGCCGCCTGCGCCAAGGGGCAAGAGGGGGCCCGGGGAAGCGCCCTGAGTCCCGGCCTCGATCCGCGCCGCGGAGAGAAGCCGTTGACGCCGGAGAGGTGACGGCTCAGGCTCCGGGAAGACAGCCGTCTGCTCAGAGGATCGAGGGGGACTGGAGGGCGAGCCCTGAGTCCCGGTGACCTCCTGCGACACCGCAGGGAACCCCACGGGGCTTTGCGGCGCGGCCGGGACGCTATGGGCCGAAGAGGGGAACCCCAAAGGGCTGCACCTCGATGGCACCACAAATCCAACACCTGAAGCCGAAGGCGTTGGCGCCGGGGGCGAAGTTGCCGGCGAGTCCAGAGAAGGCCCAGCGCACGGCGAGGGAATCCACAGACATCGCAGGAAGAGGAGGAGGGGGGGGGGGAGGAGGGCTTAAGGAAGCCTGCTGAGCCATAGCGTAGGCATGCATCTGGGCCCTCGTCGCCCCAACGACGGAAAACGAGGGCGTACATCCCGGGAGGGACCGGCATCCTCTGCCGAAGGAGGACAAGGCCTCGGCGGCAAACTGCAAGACTTACCTGCGGGCGAACGACGCCCATGGGGCCTCGGCGAAGGACGATGCCGCAGCCGAAAACAGCGGCACCTGGACCCGTCCGAGGTAGGAGATGGACGCTGTGATGACACCGACCTGGACAAGCGGGCCTAGAGCAACTTCATCCGGCGCTCCTGCCGGGACTTCGGTTTAAGATGCTGGCAAGCCTCGCAGTCCGTAGAGTCTTGGTGCTCGCCCAAGCACCACATGGAAATAGTGTGAGGGTCCATCGCCGACATCTGACGTGCACACAAAGTGCACGTCTTGAAGCCCAAAGGCATGGTACACTGTTCCCACTCAAGGCGCTAAGAGGCCTGAAAACAGGCCAAGGAGCACATTCCGGATCCGCGTTGCACGCGGAAAAGAAGGAAACCGACGTCAGCATGCCGGGGTGGGACTTATGTGACCTCGCTGATGTCACGTCCACGCGGGGTCGCGTGGTACCGCCCCCCGGCGCACAGAGGTGCTGTGGTAAAGATTTTCCAGATCCAGTCTCACGCCTGGGGATAATTCTACGTTAAGGAATCTGCGGCTAGTAGTCTCTATCAGATTACTTATGCAGATAGGTCATCATATGAGGTATAGTGCACCCTGCCTTAAGGGTCTCTTACCTATGCCTGGTGCAGTGCTGGGTAGATGTGGCACACAGGGATGCGTGCCATGTTGACTCGTCAGTTTTAGCTGCACCAAAACATACAGCCTGCAATGGCAGTGGAGCACATTTGCGGTGAGAGGTCTCTGAGGCCTTTCCCTGGCAACCATTTCCTTGGCACCCCTTACAGGGGACTTACAGTTAGGGCAGAGTTGTGCCAATTGTGGAAACAATGGTGCAGGTTAGGGAAAGAACACAGGCCCTGGGAACCTGATTGGCAGGTACACAGGGAACACGCATTCATAGTGCATCAGAAACCTGGCAAAATGTGTAGGGGAAGGGCTGCTGTTAGAAAGGGGGGGGGGGTCTCTAGTTGGCATGTTGTTACCCTGTCCAAGGAGGGTCCCTTCTTCCTACTTAGGATAAGGGAGATACACTCCTAAAATAACCCCTACTCACCCCCTTGGCAGCTTGGCACGAGAAGTGAGGCTTATCTCAGAGGCAGTGTGTAAAGCATTTGCACATAACCAACAGTAATACAGTGGAAAACACTACAAAAGAACACCACGCTGGCTTTAGAAAAATAACCAATATTTTATCTGTGCAAACAAGACCAAAAACGATTAAAAATCCACCAGATATTTCTCAGAAATAAATCATTAAAAATGGACTTAAAATACAGTTTCTTGATATCTCCATCAGTGGCTATTACGGCGTTGTGAACAGCAAATCCCAACAGTTCTGGCTGACCATGGTGTCACAAGCCAGCTACGGTGTTTGGGAGACCCACAAAACAGTGCCTTTAGAACTGCAGGGTGTCGGGGACCACGCGGTGAACTCTGAAGAGATGGGATCTGTTATGGAGGTCGGAGCAGGAGTCATCGGGCCCTTGAAGTCACATGCTTTGCAGATCAGACTCCTCACAGATGAAGTTGGGAGCACCGGTGTCGGGAAGCGGCAGGGCTGCAGTGCGAAGTGCAGTGGCGTGCGGTGCCCTTAGGTCGCGGTGAAGGCAGCGGCTCAGTGACTGTGTCCAGTGGAGTCAGTGAGACCAAGGCTGTGGTGCAAAGTAGGGCGGTACTCATTGTGGTGCTAGCAGGTCGTGGTGCAAGAAGAGGTGTCGTCTGTGCTGAAGCGCTGGCGTAGGCTGATGAACCGGAATCTATGGCACCAGCGTTGGTAGGCCAAAGCTGCTGTGCGGTTGAGGGAGGTGCGTTATGTAACTTACGAGCGGTGCCCTCTAACCATGGTGCAGGCAGCGGCGTCGAGGTGAGCCTGATAGTCGGGGATATCAGGGTGGTGGTGCAAAGTGCATTGCCCACAGGTCCCAAAGCAAGCAGAGGCTTGGTGGCGCCGAACAGTATAGTTAGTTAGACCAGGGTTGGGGTGCGAAGTGTGGCGGTGCCCACTGCAGTGCCCTTAGGACACGGAGCTGGTAGCAGCCTCTATGACAGCACCAGGTTGCTTTTTTTCTTCTGTTGCAGCACAAAACACACAGTCCCCAGTGCTGGCAGTAGATGAACTTGAAGTCTTTGCTGTTCCCGAGTGCTCTTGGACAGGGGGCAAGCTCTGCCTCAAGCCCTTGGAGATACTCAAAGAAAAGGAGTTGCAGACTGTTCAAGTCCAGTCCTTTCACTGTCCAAGACAGAAGCAGCCACTGCAGGCCAACAAAGCAAAGCACATAGCAAAGTGGAGTGGAAGTTCCTTCTCACAGCTTCTCCAGCTCTTCCTCTTGGCAAGAGTCCAAAAGAGTTCTAAAGTTCTGGGCCCAAATATTTATACCACATTTCTCTTTGTTCTCTTGTGGCAGAGAGTCTCTGTGCTTAGTCCAAACCACTTCTGTCCTCTCTGGCCCAGCTTTCTGCCAGAAGGTGAAGACTGCATTGTGTAAGGCAGACCAGGCCTATTCAGGTGCAAGGAAATCTTCTCCTACTACTCTAAATGCAGCCCAGGTTTATTCACCCAGCCCTAACTCATCAAGGAAGTCACACACCTCAACCCCCCCCAGTGGCTTCCTGACGAGAATGCATATCCTCAGCCCCTGCCACTCCAAAACCAGACAGTCAATCCACAAACTAGCAGAGGCACACAGGATGGCTAAGCAAGAAAATAGCCACTTTTGAAAAGTGGCATTTTCAAACACAATTTAAAAACCACCTTTACTAAAAGATGTGTTATTAAATTCTGAATTCAGAGAGCCCAAATTCCATTTCTCTATTTTGTCCCACTGGAAGTTATACTTGTAAGATGTTACAGAGTATCTTCCATTATATCCTATGGGACAGATAGCCTTTCAATAGTGAAAAAGAAATACACTGTATTTCACAATCCGGATATGTCACACACACCAGTACATGTCCTACCCTGCACATACACTGCACCCTGCCCATGAGAGTACCTTGGGCATACCTGAGGGGTGCCTTACATGCAAGGAAAGGTTTGGGGCATGGCAGGTGGGGGCACTGGCCAGGTCGCCATGGCAGTAACAATAGGCAGCGCCTACAGAACGCCTCCGCACGACTCCTCGACATCCCTCGCCACAGCCACATATCCGCCCACCTGAGAGACCTCCACTGGCTCCCCGTCAACAAAAGGATCACGTTCAGGCTCCTCACCCACGCACACAAAGCGCTCCACAACATGGGCCCCGAATACCTCAACAACCGCCTCTCGCTCTACACCCACACCCGCCAGCTCCGCTCCACCAGCCTCGCCCTCGCCACCGTCCCACGGATCTGCAGAACCACCACCGGAAGAAGATCGTTCTCCTACCTGGCAGCCAAGACATGGAACTCCCTCCCCGCACACCTACGACTGACCCAGGACCATCTCACCTTCAGGAAACACCTCAAGACCTGGCCATTCGAGCAGTAGCAGCACCCCCCCCCCCCCCCCCCCCTCCGCTTCAACGCCTTGAGACCCTCAAGGGTGAATAGCGCGCTCTATAAAGGTCACTGATTGATTGATTGACTGCGAGCAGACACTGCAGTGCAGGTGTGAGAACCCTTTGAAGGGCTGCTTGTATGAGGCGGCACAACCAAAACTGCAGGCCCAATAGTAGCATTTCATTTACAGGCCCTGGGCACACACAGTTTACTGTACTAGGGATTTAGAGGTAAATCAAATAAACCAACTATGAAAACACCAATACATAAACTCAATTTACAGTGGAGCACTTGCACTTTAACACTGATTAGCAGTGAGAAAGTGTGCAGAGACACAACCAGCAAAATGACAGGGGAAACATGCCAAAAGTTGCCGGGTCTTACAGTTACTGCAACAGAAACCCACTTTCCTACAATATGGATTTAAGGCTCTCTCACACCTTGCCCCCAGCAGTCACATGTTTGGATGGTTCCATATACCCTACCCCGAGAGCAGGGAGAAGGCCGGATAGCTTCCTCACAGAGCAGCTGTTTCTCAATGGAACAGGCATCTCTCAACGGCCAGAACACTTACCTTGTGTCCCAGCTGAGAAGAGTCCGCTCTGGCGGCAGCAGCCACAGGCTCAATGAGGTTACTGATCTCTTGCACAGCGGCCATCATCTGCGTGTGTAAGGCCTGGGAAGGAGAGATGAAGAACAGCTCAGTACACAGCCATCAGGGAAGCTGCGGAGAGAGCAATAATACATAGCGACAAAGAGCAAGAGAGAAAGAGTGTGCAAGATGGGGAAAAGATACCGCAAGCAAAGACATGGAGGGGGAGAAGTAGGACAGGAACATAAAGGGAAGTATAGCTACATGTGCATGCCAGAGAGCAGGTATTTGCATTTAACATGTTTCCATTACAACCAAAGTGAAGGCTGGATTGTCAACATTTGTACAGAAACAAAAAAGTTACATACCTTTGGTAGCAATTCTTCTGGCCGGTAAGAAAAAGGTTAGTTACCCTTTGAATAAGTTACTTACCTTCGGTAAAGCTCTTTCAGGTGATTCTTTACCTGCAGATTCCTCACCTTAGACACCCCAAGGCGGTGGAACTGTCCGTGACGACCTGCACCACCCGGGCCTCGATGGAGGGCAGGAAGGATTAGTTACTTACCTGTAATCCTAGTTCTCTTCCAGGGGTATCCTCATCAAAGTCATAAGCATTAGAATATTCCCGCCCATGTGCGGGATCCCGGAAACAGTATATTATATGTGCCCCACATATACATATCCATACATATATACCTATATGTATACACAAGCAAATGCAGCCCCTAACACCCTAGAGCTGAATCATGCTGTAAGGAATTTCCACTACACATTAGAAAAAATAGCATTATAAACATGAGAAACAACATTATAACTTGTTTGGAAACTGTTTTAATGCTTAGAAAACAGCAGAAATTCTTAGAAAACACTGAAAGCATAGGAAGCTCCCAGGCTGCATTGCAAATACCCAGTCTAAAAAGACTGAAAAGCTAACTCATAGCTGTATAGTAAAAACTGACACCGTGCCTTTAAGGCACACCTGACCCCCACCTTCCCATCATGCCTCAGGGGTGACAGTTAGGTCAGTTGTTCTTTGCGGAGACTGAAAAGTCATGGCACAAAGAAAATAATAACCTCTGAAAACTATCACACCTTTGCCCGGGGAGGCGGGAGGGTTGCTTATGACTTTGATGAGGATACCCCTGGAAGAGAACTAGGATTACAGGTAAGTAACTAATCCTTCTCTTCCAGGGGATCCTCATCAATAGTCATAAGCATTAGAATAGAATAGCGAGCCTCACCTCATCTCCCTGCGGGCAAAGGAAAGAAAAAAACAGAGAAGGGACAGTATGCTCAGATAGCTCAGCTACCCAAACAGGTTCCTCAAGGAGGCTTGGCCTACTTGGGCATCCGCCCTGGAATCGGATTCGAGGCAGTAGTGCCTGGTAAAAGTATGGACCGATTTCCAAGTGGCCGCCTTGCAGATCTCTGCCATAGGAACGTCATGCAGGAAAGCTACTGTGGCCGCTTTCCCCCTAGTAGAATGGGCCTTAGGGGCCAAAGGTAAGGGCCTTTTCGCCAGCTGGTAGGCTAGGGTAATGCAAGAAACAATCCATCTGGAAATGGATCGCTTAGCTGCTGGGAAGCCTGTTCTCATGGCGCCATAGTTGACAAACAGCTGGTCCGTCTTCCTAATGCCTCTGGTACTTGCCAGGTAGAATTTAAGTACCCTTTTGAGGTCTAAGGAGTGGAGCGACCGCTCAGCCGGGGTCGCTGGATTCGGGAAGAAGGATGGCAGAGAAATGGACTGATTAATATGAAAATCAGACACTACCTTAGGGAGAAAGGATGGATGTGCCCTTAAGACCACTTTGTGCTGGTGAAAAACTGTGTACGGCTCTTTAGTACACAGAGCCTGGATTTCGCTTACTCTGCGTGCCGATGTAATGGCTACCAGAAAAGCCGCCTTCCACGACAGATGCTGTAAAGAAGCTTTGTGGATCGGCTCAAAAGGTGGGCCCATCAACTTGGATAACACTAAGTTCAACTCCCACGGAGGTGAAGGGTTTCGAACAGGGGGGTAAACTTTTTTCAACCCCTGCAAGAAGTCCTTGACCACCTGCATCTGGAAAAAAGAAGGTTGACTGGGAGACCTCCTGTAAGCTGTAATGGCAGACAAATGGACCCTGATGGATGCATACTTCAAGCCTGATCTAGCTAAGTGAAGGAGGTACGGAAGGATGACGTCCTCCTGCCCCTTTGTAGGATCATGGTGATTCTCCCTACACCAAATGAAGAACCTCTTCCACTTAAACGCATAAGACGCTCTTGTGGAGGGTCGCTTCGCTTCCTTGAGAATATGCATGCAGTCAGGAGGTAGACCTAAATGTCCGTATTGCAGGACCTCAGGAGCCATGCCGTTAAGTTCAGTGAGGGAAGGTTGGGATGCAGAATCCTCCCGCCCATCTTGGACAGCAAGTCCGGCCTGCAAGGCAGCCGCCTGTGAGGTCGAACCGAGAGATGAAGAAGGTCCGGGTACCACCACTGGCGCGGCCAGTCCGGAGCTATGAGGATCATCTTCATGTCGGATCTGAGCAGCTTGGATACCACCTTCGGAATCAGAGGCAGGGGCGGAAAGGCGTAGGCAAATGTCCCTGACCAGTCCATCAAAAGAGCATTCCCCCTGGTCCCTGGACGGTGGAATCTGGACGCGAAGGCGTGGCATTTTGAATTTTCGTCGTCTGCAAACAGATCGATGTCTGGACGACCCCACCAACGGAACAGGTCCGCCACCACGTCGTCGTGCAGCACCCAGTCGGGCTGATCTTCGAAATGCCTGCTGAGTGCGTCTGCCTTGATATTCAATTCCCCTGGAAGGTGTACTGCCACCACCGAGAGGTTCCGGGCAAGCAGCCAGTGCCAGATCGCCTGCGCCTCCAGGGAGAGGGGCCGTGACCGAGTCCCGCCCTGTTTGTTCAGGTAAAACATGGTCGTGGTGTTGTCGGTCTGCACCAGGATTGAGTTGGTCTCGATTGCTGGGAGGAACGCTTTTAGAGCAAGGTGGACTGCCCGAAGCTCTAGCATATTTATGTGGTAGCCCTGTTCTTTTGCAGACCACTGACCTTGTATCTGGAGGCACCCCATGTGGGCTCCCCATCCTTGTAGCGACGCGTCTGTCACCACTGATTGTACCGGAAGTGGCTGGTGAAACGGGACTCCCACCAACAGATTGTTCTGACGAGTCCACCATGTTAGGGAAGATTTCGCTACCTGGGGGAGAGAGATCCGATCTCCCCAACGACCTGTGGACTGATCCCATTGATCCTCCAGAGCTTGCTGCAAAGGTCTCATCCGCAGCCTGGCGTGGGGAATCAGAAAAATGCAGGACGCCATGGAACCCAGCAGAGATGCTACCTGCCGAACTGACGGCCTCCGCATCTGCTGCATAAGCCTGCATTTTTTCTTCATTGAAGACAGTCTCTCCTCCGAAGGATACGCTCTTCCCACGCTTGTGTCCAGAACGGAGCCAAGGTAGTGGATGGACTGAGTAGGCCGCTGCACGGACTTCGCCATGTTGACGTGAAGGCCGAGAGCGTGCAACTGCCTTAGACAGATTTGGAAGTCTTTCTTCACCTGTTGCTGGGTTGGAGCCTTCAGTAACCAGTCGTCCAGGTACGGGTAGACGAAGAGACCCTGCTTGTGTAGGCAGGCCGCCACCACTGCCATACATTTGGTGAAGACTCGCGGGGCCGACTTGAGTCCGAATGGAAGCACTTTGTACTGGTAGTGCTTGTCTCCTACCACAAACCGCAGGTACCTGCGGTGATGCTTTGCTATTGGAATGTGAAAATACGCATCTTGGAGGTCCACCGAACACATCCAATCTCCGACTTGTAGATGTGGACATATTTGGTGAAGCGCCAACATACGGAACTTCTCCTTGACGATGACTTTGTTTAGGAGACGAAGGTCCAGAATCGGCCGAAACTTGTGCTCTTGATCTTTCTTGGGCACCAGGAAGTACCGGGAGTACACTCCTTTTCCGACCTGTGAAGGAGGAACCCTTTCTATGGCATGCTTTTGCAGAAGGGACCTCACTTCCTGCTTGAGTAGGTTTAGGTGGTGAGGACGGGACCTCTTTGGCGGGATGTCTCTGGGAAGCGCTCGAAAACGTAGCGCATATCCATGACGCAGTATATTCAGCACCCAGCGATCTTTTGTGATGCTGACCCACTCTGCTAGATGTTGCGACGCACTTCCTCCCACTGGAGTGGGCAACGGTCGTAGAGGAAGCCACAGCTCATGACTTTCCTCCTCTTGTGGCAGTGGAGGACTGTTGTTGGTGTCCACCTCTGCCTCTGCCAGACTTTCCGCCTCGAAACTGGGTTTTCCCTTGGGGTTTGCTCTGAGACCACTGAGGGGTTTGAACCCTCTGTTGAGGCCCCTTGCGTTGGGTGGGTCGAAAACGGCGCTTGAACTCCTTTTTCTTCTCCAAGCCCACGGCTTTGAGAGTGTCCAGCTCAGTTTTCATGCGCCCCATCTCCTCATCCGTGTGAGTGCCGAAGAGGGAGTTGCCAGAGAACGGGAGGTTTAAAATCCGTTGCTGTGCGTCTGGCTTGAGCCCTGTCAGACGCAACCAGGACGACCTCCTGGCGCAGACGCCGTGTGTATAAGAGTGGGCTGAGATTAGCGCACCATCCGCCGCTGTGCTAATCGACTGATTAGCCACCAGTGCCCCTTCAGTAACAATCTCCTCAAAGTCCTTTTGGTCCTCCTTGGGAAGCTTGGATTTGAAACGTTCCATCGAATCCCAGAGGGCCCTATCGTACCTGCCCAGAAGCGCCGCCGCGCTGGAGATCTTGAGGGCTGCCGCCGCCGAAGAGCAGGTCCTGCGTCCCCATGAGTCCTGGGTTCTGCTCTCCTTGTCTGGAGGGACGGAGGAGGAGGCCGACGCCGTCTGACCCTTCCTGGCAGCTGCCACTATGACGGAGTCCGCAGGTGGGTCTGTCTTTACAAAGACGGGGTCAGAGGTAGCTGGCTTGTATTTTTTTAGGATACGAGCCGGAACGGCTTTGACAGTCGCCGGGGTGAGAAAAGTGTCCATGACTGGTTCCATGATTCCTGGGACCAAAGGTAGCAGCGGACGAGAGGCAGACTTTTGGTGAAGTGTTTCAAAAATCACCGAGGTTGTGACTTGGGGGACTGACATCTCAATCCCCAGCTTCAGTGCTCCCCGCTGCAACACTTCCTGGTAGGTGTTGATGTCGTCTACGGGAGAGACCCTGGACACTGGGCTGTCCGTGAGCGTGGGAGAATAGTTTCTGATGGAGGACTTGGAGGACGAGGAAGAGGACGATGATGGAGTCCTTTTGCGCTTCCGGTGATGATCACGCGCCCTTGACCCAGGTGAACGCTCCTCCCGTCTGGGGGAGCGCGATCTGCGTCGCCTGTAGTCCGGAGATCTCGGACGCGCTGGCCTGGGGGGACTAGCTCTGTCCACAGCCGCCACCAGGCGTTGCAGCGGAGAATCATGCACTGGGCTGATGTATTCCCGCATCCTCCTTGTAGGCTCTGAGTCTAGCCAATGATGTGCTGGTAGTAGCCATCTGGGCGACAGAGTAACGGTCTGAGTCTGAGGAGAAGACCTACGGGGTTGAGCTGCAGGTTCTCGTGGCTTTGCTGGTCGTGGAGAGGCCTCTGAGTGGGAGGAGGAGTGGCGAGAAGCCGACTCCGTAACCAGGACCACCGACTTGTCTGAGGCCTGTCTCGACGTCGAGCGCGGTCTTGACGACGATCCGTGGTGTCCTCTCCTGTCTCGCCGGGACTCTCTCGACGTCGAACGCCGTCTCGACGTGGACCGGCGGCCATGTTCCGTGGGCGAAGCCTGCCGCCTCGACGTCGAGCGGCGATGTGAAGCCGACGACGGAGGCTCTCTCTCCCTCGACGCCGGACGCCGCGGGGACGCCGGCGGAGATGCTGCCACTCTCGACGTCGATACCGATGCCAACCTCGACGCCGAACGCCGCTTGGAGGACGACGGCGGAGGATCCTGCTGCTTCGACGTCGAACGTCGATGAAGCCTCGACGACGGTGGGGATGGTGCCCTCGACGACGGAGGGGTGACACTCCTCGACGCCGGTCGTCGCCTGGTTGACGACGGCGGAGGGTCCCTGCTCCTCGACGCCGATCGACGTCGAGATGTCGACGGCGGAGGGTCCCTGCTCCTCGACGCCGAACGCCGCTGGGTTGGCGACGGCGGAGGCTCTCTGCTCCTCGACGCCGATCGTCGCCGGGTTGACGACGGCGGAGGCTCTCTGCTCCTCGACGCCGATCGTCGCCTGGTTGACGACGGCGGAGGTTCCCTGCTTCTCGACGCCGATCGTCGCCGGGTTGACGACGGCGGAGGGGGGGTGTCTCTCGACGCCGAACGTCGCCGGGTTGACGACGGCGGAGAGGATCTGGATCTCGACGCCGCTCTGGATCTCGACGCCGATCGTCGCCGAGTTGACGATGGCGGTCTGGACTTCGACGTCGACGTCGTACCTGCTCTCGACGGCGAGCCCGCTGTCGAGAACTTCTTTTTCGAAATATGACCTACCGGAACATCTTTTCCCAGCGCCGAGCCCGACGCTGAGGCGGAAGGACGAGAGGACTTGCTTCTAGATGATTTTTTATGCCTCTTGGAGCCCTTCTTCACCGGAGATCGGCCTCTAGATGGTTGTGCCAGGCCATAAGCGCGACTTCGCTCTCTGTCCTTCAAAGTTCTTTTGGACAGGCCCTGGCAGTGAGGACATGTGCTGGAATCATGGTCCTCCGGCAGACACAGGATACAGACCCTGTGAGAGTCAGTCGCGGCCTTTTTCTTGCCACAGGCAGGGCAAGGATCGAAAAGAGAAGGCATTTGAAGTGGAAAAAATGCCCAAATAAGCCTAAAAAAAGGCAGCCTCTTACTGACTTAGCTGTGAAACGTCGAAGTAAGGGAAAAAGAATTGAAAAAATAGACAATATTTTCTGACAAACTCAGAAAAAAGTGGAGCTCTGTTGCCAGGATCCTTCTAGAAGGAGCCGGAAAGAACAACTGACCTAACTGTCACCCCTGAGGCATGATGGGAAGGTGGGGGTCAGGTGTGCCTTAAAGGCACGGTGTCAGTTTTTACTATACAGCTATGAGTTAGCTTTTCAGTCTTTTTAGACTGGGTATTTGCAATGCAGCCTGGGAGCTTCCTATGCTTTCAGTGTTTTCTAAGAATTTCTGCTGTTTTCTAAGCATTAAAACAGTTTCCAAACAAGTTATAATGTTGTTTCTCATGTTTATAATGCTATTTTTTCTAATGTGTAGTGGAAATTCCTTACAGCATGATTCAGCTCTAGGGTGTTAGGGGCTGCATTTGCTTGTGTATACATATAGGTATATATGTATGGATATGTATATGTGGGGCACATATAATATACTGTTTCCGGGATCCCGCACATGGGCGGGAATATTCTAATGCTTATGACTATTGATGAGGATCCCCTGGAAGAGAAGCTGCAGCTCCAACAGATCGATATGGAGCTGGGACTCCACCAGAGGCCAGGGTCCTCAAATCTCCCATCTCTCCCAGACGACTTCCCCAACCCAGCAGTGATGCATCCATCACCACCATCAGCTTTGGGTGGGGCAGGGAGTCAGAGGAGCGTGCCCCTGGAGTAGCTGAGGTCAAGAAGCCACCAATGCTGTTGAGCATAGGTAGACACTGAACTCTGCGTTCAGTCTTTGAGAGGGTTCTCCTAAAAGGTTATCTTGAATCGTGCGGACCCTCTAGATGAACGGCATGATGAGCAGTTTTATAATCTGGGGAGATGGCGGGGCTGGATGAGGCTCAAGATTTGGCTCATCTGGACAGGTCATCCCCAGCTCCTTCCCCCAAGTTTAATCCTGTGGGTCTCCATCAGCATAAAGGCTCCCAATGTCAGAGGCAGAGTGGACTAATCCCTCTAGAGACTGCAGTGGAGGTGAAGGTTTGGAGAATATGGGCGTGGTGGAGGCGGTGGCCAGTGGAGGTGAAGAGGCTGTGTGGGTGTTCTTGATTTGTAGGTGAGTGCCCAGGTGCACGAGGCAGTGGAAGAGGGCAAGGTATTAGTTCTGCTAGCCTTTCAGGAATGGGTGCCTCTATCAATCCAATCTCGTCGTCAATGGTCTGAAACTAGCCTTGAGTGCTGCTTCGGCCTCAACTTCGGCCCTGAATGAGGACCCTTGAGAGCCTTTTCTGGTGAGGGCGTAGAGGTGTGGTGGTGTTGACCCCTCTCCTTTGAAGTCTGCTTGACTAAGAAGCCTTGTCTTGGTGTCGGCCAGAGGCAGTAATGATCCGGATGATAAGGTTTCTTTTTTTAGTCTTCAGCCCTACAGCCGCCACGACTGAAGGCGTTCCCTCAAGTTTTTCTCCCTCAGATGCACTTGAAGAGAGTCTCTGCAATGGATGATGCACCAGTACTCTGGAGGGCCTAGCCTCCTCTATCTCTTGTTCGCCGATAATATCCAGTGTTTAGCGGATGACTGCTGTTGCATCTTTAGATGAGCTCAGCATCTTACCCTTCTGTACCCTAATTTCTTCTTGCAGCTAAAAGTGATACAGGACTCGCAGGAAGCCGCGTTGTTCTCGGGGATGAGACAGGGGTTGCAGATGAAGATACAAAAGGTATGCTGTTCCTAATATTGAAACAAGGGAAAACTGGTTTTATGTGGTCATGAAATGTAGGAGGATGATGATGATTTCTCCTCTTTGAATACAGGGCCGTGTCACACCCGGCAAGGTGTCATGCTTCATCATATGGGCAGCTCCTCCTCAGGTCGGCGCTGCAATACCCGACAGGCTCCCTATGAGGGGCTCTTTGGCGGAGCTCTTTTAATTCCAAATGCCGTTTGGTGCCGTGGCGTTGAGGGGCCTAATTAGTGTAAATGAAAGTGTGGAGGTATATAACCTGAAAGAAATTTTAAAACAGGCAAGGGAGTACCAGCAAAGACTATTTTAATCAGTGGGTCTCCCGCCCTAATTAAAAGAAACAAAGGCGCATGTCTGAGATTATGTCTCTTTTAATCAGGGTTGTTGGACAGAACCTGAATATAGCTCCCTGATGTAGATGCAGAGATACCTTCAGTGCCAGCTGGCCTACACCCTAACCGTAAGCACATTTATGTGCAGGCATTGTTCCGACGCAGACCAAAGGCCTCTTGCCATACCTGTGCCCAGATGTGCACCAAGCACAGCGAAGAGGTGTCTGTGACCACATTAGCCTCCACTCGCAGAGGGCTGAAAGAACGACCCAACAAAAGATTGGTGGGCTCTATCTACGAATGTAGATCTGGGTAAACACAATGAAAGACCTGTACTTGAGCTGGAGAATCTCTTCATCTGAAACCGCATCATGAAAAAGAGTGACCCTCTGCAGGGCCTCAATGCAGGTCATGTCCAGTACCCTCCTGGACATTACCCGTGTGGAATGTGTTCAGTGTGTAGTCTGCCGAAAAAGACGGAGTGTGGTTTTGACCTCTGGAAAAGTACAAAAGTATGGCATTTGACTCAGTTCAGCAACTGTAATACGGCGAATGTCGTGTACAGGTTGACTTGCCAGTGTGGACTAACATATATAGGGCTCACTACATGAAAAATCAAGGTCAGAATACAGGAACACCTGAGTACGATCAGAGTTGGTAAACTATCCACTAAGTTGGTACAACACTGTAATGAACACAAACATCCATTCACGTGGGTCGCGCTAGAAAAAGTGGTGGGGGCACGGTGGATTTTCCAAGAGAAATGTGATCAGACAGGATTAAAGATGATTTTATAGAGTGGAATAAAATCAGAAGTTGAGTCTGATGTACTAGGCGCAGTTCCACATTTTGAGATATTTGTGTGACTAAATAGTTTTTTCTTTGGTATCCTGGAGGATGGTACATAATGCAATTGATGTTTGGCAGTAAATTTGTATTGCAGGAGTTCCAAGTAATTCATCAAGGTTGTTTTAGCCACAGTTCTAAAGGGAAGGAGGGTGAAAAAGTGTTTCCCTTTGAATATGGCCTGATGAGTCACAATAGAGTGAAATATGATGTAAGGTTCCTCTTTTGAAAATGGCCCCTAGGGTTGATGAGAACACATATGAACAAGTGGAGTATGTAGCTTGAGGCATTGAGCATAGCGTGTCCACAATAAGAATGAAAGATCTAGTTGCTAGTTTGTGATCTCTTCCGGTTTTTTGAAAAGATGTCAGTTTTAAAAAAAATGTTCGTTGTTTTGAAGAAATGTCAGTTTTTAAAAAAAACTTTTTGAAAATGAAGAAAAGCCCTTCGACTCAAACTAGTTGGGCGTCTGTGTAATGAGATTTACGAATACAGGATCCATTCCAAGATGGCCGCCATAGAGAGAGAAGGGCAACGTGATGCAATGACGACACCGGCATTATTTCTAGATCGGGAAGCCAGTACGCTGTGAGCGAGAGATGACTAACGCGCCGCGGTGTAAGGAGGTGGTAAGACGCGGAGCGCCTCAGTTTCAAAGTCAGTAAGTGGGCGTTTTGAGGAAGGTGGTCAGATGTTGAGAGCTCCCGATTTGAAATAAGTCAGTGGGCGTGTTTGGTTTGAAGGTGGATCGTTTGTATTGACCTGAAATGAGGCTGAATTAACGGGCATGTGTATATATCGGTAAATGTAGATCGACATATCGAATCGGGCACAAACGTGATGGAGAAACTTGATTGTCCCATTTGTTTTCTAGACTGAGTACGACAGTAGCGTACTTACCTACACGAGGAGCTCACGTTTGGAGTTTTTCTCGTTGTGACAAAGTGGTGGGCTGGTACGAGCGACTTGGTCCCCACATGGTAATGATTATACCTATATTGTGTAATGATGTGTATCAACTTTTTACTTCTTCAGAGTGACGAAGTTGGTGAAGTGACCTATTGCAGTTTGTGTGTTTTTGTCTACGCTGGACAGTCACTTGTGGAACAATACCAGTGTCCCTGATTGGTGATTAAAAGACCCTTCAGCCCTGACGAAATTTCCTGAAATTAAAATTGGCAATGAAACATGTCGGCCTAAAGGTTTGCTACAAGGCAGCCAATTTTTAGTTTGAATAAGTGCACGCGTGAATAATAAAGGTGTTATGTGTGACACTTATTTCAATTTTAAAATCACGGGGTCTTGTGTTTTTCAAACACCACACTTGGTATAATTCTTTGCACTTTTTTGGGACACATTTAATTTGAGGCAAGATGGTTACCAATGATGAGACAATTGGGCATAGCTGGTGAGTACCAATCAGCAAGCTCTATTGGTGGTGCGCACGTGAGGTGCCATCTTGTCCTTTTTTCACATAGAAAAAGTTTTTTAGGTTTACAAATAAACTGATGTAACCTTTCTCTGACATGGTATTGAGTAAACATCCCTATATGTTTAGGGGGTATGGAGACACAGTGACTGTCATGTGATTAAGTTTTTAGCGAATGTAGATAATCTACGCAGTGGAGTGTGAGGACACTACTTCGAATGAAAGTGAGGAGTGGTAGGAAAAAGTGTGACAGAACTCCTTCCTCCGCTTATACAATTAGCCTCTAGATGAGGAGCCTGTAATGAACAGGTCTTTTGTGTATACATATAGCGTAGTGAGTGGGGGGCGACCTGTTTGTTCTTTCCCTCTGTAGCTCCTTGTTGATTGAGCATATCCAATTCCACCCTTGTGAAGATCAGCCTGTGTATAAAAGGGAAAGAGGTGAGGCTTTTGGGCGAGGATGGTAAATACCAGGCTGTGGAAGAGACATCACATGCAAAGTGGGTTTCCAAACCAGTGCTGGGGTTCCGCTTTTACTACCTCGTCATCCAGGTATGGATATATATGGACTGCTGACGGAGGCAGTGAAGCAGTCTCCCCAACCAGCACTTTCATAAAGAAACTTAAACTGAACTGTGAACTGGCAGTTCTGGGACCCGAACAAGTACCCGAGGTAGCGTCTGAGTGGGAAAGACTAATCCGTCTCCTGCATTCAGAGATAGTAAGAATTGGCATCTTGGACTTGTTCTGCTGAGTGAACAGGTTCAGAAAATATAGATTCAGGATGAGTGTCAGAACTCTTGGGGACCAAAGAATAAATGGGATAGAATTGGTGTCCTGCTTCCACCGAGGCCAAACCTCTATGGCTCCTTTGTTCTTCTACCTTCAAAGCTGAGGCGTGTGCCAGGGAGCAAGAGCAGGAGTAACAATGGGCAGTCCAGTCAGGGAGAACAGGGAAGGGTAGGAACCGCCCTTGGGGCACAGCAGGACTTTGTCATGATTGTCACCCAGTTGGTAGAAAAAGAGGAAACACTCTCCTCCCTCCTCTTACCAAGCCCTGCAAATTAATTTTATAAGAAGGAGGGTAGAAGAGGACTTGAGGCAGCAAAGCTGGTAGAGGGTGACAGGGTCGGGATCTACTGCTGCTCATGGCACTCCCTTGATTCACAGAGCCGGTGGATCTGCTGCTGGTCATGGGCTCCCACAGTTTCAAGCCAAAAGCAGTGTTATAAGCGCAGGTTGTCTGGATAAGCTGAGAAGACCATCTTTGCTGAGAATATAGAGTAGCCACAAAACGTTCTACATTGTGGAAGAAATTGTCAAGCCAGAAAGGCTAGGCCCAAGTGTGTGACCTGTAGCTCTTCTGCTTTTGAAGCACCCCAGAGGAGAGCTGGCATTCTCTTCGTTCATCCACTAGCCATCAAAGACCATGCCCATGAGTGTGGTTTGAACATGTTCGGAGAAGCCACTGGAATGCATCCAAGCATGCACATGTAGCATGACAGTCATACCATGGACTGAGCAATGGTGTCCATAGAGGCCAGGACTCACTTCAAAATCTGTTAGGGTGCATCTACAGCAGTCATTAGCTTTTGCATGTGGTCTAGTAAGCTGAACATTGTAAGTTTTGCCAATGCCTACAAGGCATAAACATATAGGTCCAGGAAGCAGGTGGAATTAGCAGTGCAGAGGGTCAAGCTCCCAGAAGCAAAGAGTTCTAGAGATTTCTGCAACTCTTTGTCTTGCCTTTGAGTTCTGATTTGAGGACAGACGTCTGGTGACATGTGAGATGACACAAGCGAACGTCCCCCAGACTAGGCCCATGATGTTTGGTTATCTGTCTGAGAACTGCTTGGCCTGAAAGGGGTTCTCACATGCATTAATAACAGGATGCAAATGGGCTTCAATGAATGGCAATGAGTCCGAATGTTGAGAGTTCAGCTCTGCAGCGACCAAGGTCAATTCCAAGGCTTCAAAAGCATTCCATGAGAAAGGAATAGAGGGAAGCAGGGCAGAGAGGTAAGGAATGTCGCATTCCGATGAAGGATCAAGGTCCCTGGCATTCTGTAAGGACAAATAGAAGACAGCATGCTTCTTATAGTGGGGAAGGAGGTTATCAGCCTCTGAAACATCATCCTCTGACGGCTGAGAGCAGACCCCAGAGCCCGTCAAAGGAGCATCATCATAGTTCATCCGAACATTCCCTCTGACCATATGAATCATTTCCTCTACCATCGATGGCTTTAAAGGAGCTGTTGTAGTCTAATTCTTGGGTGGCATCTGTATCAGCAGTGAAGGCGGTTCCGCCCGAACAGAGGGCAGCGCTTTGACAGATTTTTATTTCTTCTTGGGAGCCGTGGTCCTGAGCCCAGGGTGGTGCAGCGCTGAGAAGCATCAGAGCCACCAAGACCACAGTGTGAGAGGCTATAGCTCCTGCTCACCGGCCTGTAGTGAGTGTCCAGAGATGGTCTCACTATCCACTAACTGAATTACCATGTCAGTTTGTGAACTTATGATCTAGTGACTGACGGGGAGCGATGCTTGTGGGCTTCAGGCACCACAGTGAGGTGCTTTCAGGGGACAGACAACAATGACTGCCTCCATAATGAAGTTTGTTTTTATGAATGTACTTGCTGCTGTGCACCATCATTGCGGACTTCTGCCTACCGACACAAAGCTGTAAAAATAGTCACTTGACTCTAGACGGATGACTTCCCATGGAGTCCGTGTAATGCATAATCAGAAAGTCCTCCCATTACTCAACTACGTTCCTCAGTGGATTCTGCTTTCCTCCATTAATGAGTGGGTAGACTCTAGTGACAAATTCACACTTGCAAAATAAGTTATCACCAAACCCAAGGCTGGTAGTTAAAAGTTTGTGGTGAAATGGTCAAGCCATCATGAAATGGCCAGCTGCGAAAAGCCTAGGGCAGGACGAGGGCATTCTTACCTTCCCTAATTAATGCTTCTCCTTGCTTTGGCATGTCTTCTACGATATAGTGACTAGTGACGAGCTCTGCGACGCTGCTGCTTCCAATGATCACATTCTTACCTTTTCTAATTAAGGCTTCTCCTTGCTTTGGTACATCTTCAAAGATGGAGTGAAGAAGTGACGAGCTCTGCAACACTGCTGCTTCCAATGATCACATTCTTACCTGCCCTAATTAAAGCTTCTCCGTGCTTTGGTACGTCTTCGAAGATAGAGTGACGAGCTCTGCAATTTTGACACTTCTAATGATCACATTCTTACCTTCCCTAATTGAGGCTTCTCCTTGCTTTAGTATCTTTTCTAAGATAAAGTGACAAGCTGTGCAACGCTGCTGCTTCTTCCCTAATTAAGGCTTCTCCTCGCTTTACTACGTCTTCTAAGATATAGTGACGAGCTCTGCGACGCTGCTGCTTCCAATGATCACATTCTTACCTTCCCTAATTAAGGCTTCTCCTTGCTTTGGTACGACTTCGTGAAGGAACTTTCGAACCCCAGCTCCAACACCAACGACATCCCACCTTCGAAGACCTGTGCGACTCGCTCGCCACCTTCTTCCATCGCATGATCGCAGACATCCACGACAGCTTCAACACCACATTCGCCCCGACCACCACGGAGACAACCGCCCCCACGACCACCCCCCGCACCAACCGCCTGCTCTTCTGGACCAACATCGACGACGACATCATCAAGATCATGAACACCATCCACTCCGGATCTCCGTCAGACCCTTGCCCACACCACATCTTCAACAAAGCCAGCACTGCCATCGCACCCCATCTCTGGAAAGCCATCAACATCTCCTTCGAGACAACAACCTTCCTGGAGAGTTGGAAGCACGCCGCGATCAACACCTTACTCAAGAAACCCAAGGCGGACCCCAAGGACCTCAAGAACTTCGGGCCCTCTCCCTGCTCCCGTTCCCGGCGAAGGTCATCGAGAAGACCGTCAACAAACAACTGACCCGCTACCTCGAGAACATCATCCTGAACCCGTCCCAGTCCGGGTTCTGCAGCAACCACAGCACCGAAACTGCCCTCAACGCCGCCATCGATGACATCAGAACCCTGCTAGACAATGGAGAAACCGCGGCCCTCATCCTCCTGGACCTGTCAGCCGCCTTCGACACAGTCTGCCACCGCACACTATGAATACGCCTCCACGGCGCCGGGATTCAAGAGAAGGCCCTGGACTGGACCACCTCCTTCCTCTCAGGCAGAACACAGAGCGTCCGCCTCCCCCACTTCCGCTCTGAAGCCACAGAGATCATCTGCGGCCT
The DNA here is from genome assembly GCF_964204655.1 of Triturus cristatus. NCBI lineage: Eukaryota > Metazoa > Chordata > Amphibia > Caudata > Salamandridae > Triturus > Triturus cristatus. The sequence continues at coordinate 16,141,269 of NC_140581.1, forward strand.
ACCCCAGGGCTCATCCCTCAGCCCTACGCTGTTCAACATCTACATGGCACCGCTCGCCCACGTCTCCCAACAACACGACCTCAACATAATCTCCTATGCCGATGACACCCAACTGATCCTCTCCCTCACCAAGGACCCCCATACCACCAAAACCAACCTCCAAGAAGGAATGAAGGCCGTCGCTGAATGGATGAGGAACAGTCAACTGAAGCTGAACTCTGACAAGACAGAGGTCCTCATCCTCGGACCCACCCCTTCGACCTGGGACAACAACTGGTGGCCAACCGCACTAGGAACAGCTCCAACATCCACCGACCACACACGCAACCTAGGGATCATCCTTGACTCCACCCTCTCCATGACTAAGCAGTTCAACACCCTCCGCATGCGCCGCAAGATCTACAAGTGGATCCCCACAGAAACGAGAAGAACGGTCACCCAGGCCCTCGTCAGCAGCAGGTTGGATTACGGAAACGCACTCTACGCAGGAGCCTCGGCAAAACTCCCGAAAAGGCTTCAATGCATCCAGAACGCCTCTGCACGCCTGATCCTCGACATCCCTCGCCGCAGCCACATCACACCCCACCTGAGAGACGTGCACTGGCTCCCCGTCAGCAAGAGGATAACCTTCAAGCTCCTCACCCACACACACACGGCACTCCACAACACCGGACCAGCGTACCTCAACGGATGACTCAGCTTCTACACCCCCACCCGCCAGCTCCGCTCTGCCGACCTCGCCCTCGCCACAGTCCCCCGCATCCGAAGAGCAACCTCCGGCGGCAGATCGTTCTCCCACCTCGCCGCAAAGACCTGGAACACCCTTCCCATCCACCTACGGCAGACCCAAGACATGCTGACCTTCAGAAGACTCCTCAAGACCTGGCTTTCCGAGCAGTAGCAACATTCCCCTCCCCCAGCGCCTTGAGACCCTCATGGGTAAGTAGTGCGCTTAACAAATGTAATGATTAATTGATTTAGTGACAAGCTCTAAAACGCTGCTGCTTCCAATGAGAACATCCTTACCTTCCCTAATTAAGGCTTCTACTTGCTTTGGTACGTCTTCGAAGATAGAGTGACTAGTTCCTGAAACGCTGCTGCTTCCAATTATCACATCCTTACCTTCCCTAATTAAGGCTTCTCCTTGCTTTGGTACGTCTTCGAAGATATAGTGACGAGCTCTGTGACGCTGCTGCTTCCAATGAGAACATCCTTACCTTCCCTAATTAAGGCTTCTCCTTGCTCTGGTACATCTAAGATAGAGTGACGAGTGACGAGCTCTGCTACTTCCAATGAGAACATTCTTCATCAAAGGAGCCACCGTCACCAATACGAAGCGTTCCAAGTTTGAACCGGATCCAAGAGTTTAAAACAAGTTTTACACAGTGTTTGCTGGCTCTATCCTCTCTGTTCTACACCATTTGGACTCCTGGAAGCTTCCAAAGTCTATATTTTGTTCCCCTTTGAAGGCTTTAGAGAGATATGAAGGAGGCATGTGTGTGAATACCAAGCGGTTGGCATGGCCTCTGTGTCCTGGCAAAGACTTAAGGCCCTTGTGACCCTGGACTTAAGTAAGGATACAAAAGAGCATTTTAGTCACCTTGTCAAAGTCCTGAGACCCCGGTGATCTGAAATTGGAACGGGCCTAATAATGAGTGCGAGGATGGAGACAGTGGTGGATCACATTTTTGTTGATGCGTAAGGTCCGTATCAGTGGAAGCACTCACCTACATTTCTGTGCATCAATGAGGTGATGAGAAATGCAACTTAAATGAAAAACATTCAGAGACACTTGTTTCGTCAGAATTTGAGCCACACAGGCACATATTATACATGGAGGCACAGTGGCTAGATGTACCACTCACCTCCTCGGAAATGCCCTCCCGTGGGGCAAGCTGCTGGCTGATGGCTGCGAGGGAGGCCTGGTCCACATCTCGGATGCTCTTGTTCAGCAGTTCAATGGCCTCATCACACTCCCTCTGTCCTGGGGCTTTATCTCTGCAGGTGACAAATGACGGCAGAGTTAGAGTTGAACCAGCATTCTCAAAAGAGTAAAGTATAACCATATTTCATCTTTAATCTCCCGTCTCTGGAGGAACAATGGGTACCTGTATGGTTTTGTGGCATCCACTCACCTCATATTGGTAATGAGCTTCTTGATGGAGTCCGAGACGGTCCTGGAATGTCCAGCCAGGACTGACCACTTGGGAGGGTCCTTGGGATTGACGGCCAGGGACCGAGCAGTCTGGATGAGTCCAGCGGAGCTCTCCAGCATGGTCTTGGCAGAAGTGACAATGGGTTCCATGGCCTGAAGGCCCTATACAGAAAGAGATACACATCCTGAATTTAGCGCTTCGTAGCACAAAGACAGAAGAAACTAGGAACTGGTAAAAAACTAGAATAAACTCTGACAAACTCCATCTACTGAAGGGACGGATCCTTTCATGAAGGTCCAACAGTCATCACATTTCAAGCGTGAAATCCCACTGTGGGGGAAGTCCTGTTACCCAAAGTACATATCTGTAAACGGGACTCTCAGCGGACACACACAGCTGCCAGCTAGACCCTCCTTTTATTTGAGGTGCCGATGCAGATCGCTGCAGTTTTCTACAACATCTGTGGGGAGAGATAAGTATCTTCCTGCTGGGCCCTTACCTCGGGGCTGATCTGTGCAGGAACGCTCGCAAACTCTGGGTTCGAGGCGAAGGCCGTCAGGTTATCCACAGCTTCAATGAGGGGAACAGTGGCTGCCCTGCACTTTTCACGGTTGCCTTCGTTGAAAGCCCCATCTAGTGCCTGAGGAAAGAGAACATACTTCAAACAATCAGCGAATCGAACATTTATAGAGCGCAGCAAATCACTCCAGGGGATACTGCCTCAAGGTTCCTCCAACTAGTTTACCGGAGTGACAGGAGCTCTTGCTCTGACCTGGCTGCGCTGTTACTCAGTAGGATTGAACGGTATGGGGCTGGCTTACAGTTTCACTCCCCAAAAAAGGCTACAGTTCTTCTAAGTAGGAGCAAGGCTTCTGCTACAGTCTCTGTCATGTACCACTAAAGAGGGGAGCAGCTGAGAAACATTTAACATTTCTCAACATGATTATACCCAACACAATGTCATTCGTAAGTAAATACATTTCACCCGCTCACAGACAGACAATAGCACAAATGACCCAGATTCATGTTAAAATCATTCAGTGACTTTCTTTTAGGGTCAATGTGACTATTACTGGAGACTAAGAATGAAGCAACCTCTTAGAAACTCGACACTGTACCAGTCGGCCCTCTGCATTGTGATAGTAACATTCACCTTTATTGTCTTGACCAGGTTGGCTGTACTGTTGGCGACCTCCTTTGCTGACTGGACAAACTGTCTCTTGGCCACAGGATTGGCTGTCCTGGAGGATGCCAGGCGGCAGGCGTTGCAGAGTGCAGATGTGTGCTTGGCTACAATGGTGGCAGCGGAGAGTACCTACAGAACGACACCAAACAAATTGCCACAGAGTAATTATCCTCAGACATCTCTCCGTACCCCGCCTTTGGTGCCCAGCTTCCTCGCCCCTCAGCGTGTGCATGCGGCTCTTCAGCTCAGAGCTCTCCATTCACAGAATGAATCGTCTTCCACACTCACTTGCCAATAATATCTGGGGTGGTCATTACTCACTAACTTGCAATGTCAGTTTGTGACACTCACATTCTAGTGACTGACTGTGTAGAACCTATAGGCCACTGGCCCTGTAGTTTTGCAGCCTGTCTAGCATCCCACTGGCCGCATGTAGGGCAGTCTTGGCTCACTGGCTTCATGTGTGTGTGGGCTATCACCACCTACCTACTCATCCATATTCTCTGTAATGTATTTTCACAGACTATCAAAAGATCAGATCACTAATCTAATCTGCAGCTTCAGTACAACTCTTATATTCAATGATTCACATTTTGTTTTGTCAAACATATTTTTATTAAACTTTTTCAAAAGTACATCATACATCAGTACCATCACATCACCCCTCGCAGGGGGTATTGCAGAGTTCGACAAGGCTGCACAGTACCCAATATAAGCCCAACCCCGGTCTGCTTGAATGAAGGTGACCGTTCTTACAGTAGCGGGGCTTGGGGTAGATCTTTAGAATCATACAATTCAGCATGTATCTCATCTTTCTTTTGAGATGGTAAGCGTCCTATGTCTTACAATCGGAAGATGCCGCCGGGAATAAGCTACAGTCACGTAAAAACAACCCCCAACTGGGAGGCAACCGAAACAAATTCAAAGAAAACCCCTCCCCCCTCCCCTACAATGGTGGCGGCAGCATCTATATAGTGTATTTGACTGGTGGTATGAGAGGCAGCTAAAAATTGAAAGAGATGAAGGGCTCTGATGTTGGAAGGACAGACAGCCGATGGTAGTCCACGTGAAAGGAAGGCGACTAGGGGGTCCATTTAAATTCAAAGTTCTTAAAGTCGTCTCTAAAGACATCTGACATTCGTTCCAGGCTAAGCAGCTTCCACAGACGAGAATGCCAAAGGGAGATTGCTGGCGCTTCCTTTCTCTTCCAAGCAGCTGCCAGGGTAACCATCGCTGCTCCTATACAGAGCCACGCAATTGTCTTATCTGCACGGGTCTGGTGCTCTTGGGAAGGCTCGCGAAGCCCCAGAAGGAGCCCCGCCATGGTGGTTGGGATGGGGTATCCTACCACGCCTTTAATATGTGCAAGTATTTCTTCCTAGAAGGAGCGAATAGTCGGGCAATCCCACCATATTTGTTGGAAGTCCCCCAGAAGCCCACACCCTCTCCAGCATCTATCGGAAGCGGTGGGAAAGATCTGTCTAAGCCTGGACAGATGAAAATACCAGTCCATCATAGTCTTCAGGTGGGCTTCCCGAAGCTCTGTGGAATGATTAAATCTCGTGATGTCGGTCCAAAAGTGCGCCCTTTCGTCGTCTGAAATACCGCGTTGCAGTATTCCTTCCTACATGGAAATGTATCGTGGTCGCGGGGAGAGTGTGGTAGTGAGTAGAAATTTGTATATGAATGAAATCGCTCCTTTCATGGAAGTGGTCTTGGTGAAGAAGGATTCAAACTTTGTGAGAGGGCGGGTGGCTACCTCTCGCACTCTAGGTGTAAGGGCCCAGTGCATTAACTGGGTATAGTGATATCTCTCTGTGCTCCCTAGGCCATAATCTCGCTGGCAGTTGTCAAAGGTGAGGGGGTCAAAATTATGAAAGAGATGAGTCAAAGCAAGGCACCCTCCCTCCCTCCCTCCAAGCATCAAAAGGTCCCTCTTGCAGGCCCGGGGGGAATGCGGGATTAAAATGGAGGTGTGTAAATGGTGAGGGGAACGAGGTCCACCTATCATCTCCTGCAACCATGTCCCAGACTTTCACAGTGGTGCGTGTAGGAGTGGCATGATTCACATTTTTATATATATCCCAATAACCATTACATACAATAGCATATATATATATATATATATATATATATATATATATATATATATATATATATATATATATATATATATATATATATATATATATATATATATATATATATATATATTTATTTATTTTACCTACTGGCGGTCGCCAGTAGGTAGTTATAGTTAGGACTGAGTTTCCATAGGAAATCTCAAAATTCTATTTTGAATAACTTTTGCGTCGGTTGACGAATCCTCGCGAAATTTTAAAAACTAATGGGGCGCTCCGCCCAGCTCCTACCCTGAAAGTCTCGGGGTGATTCGGCAAGCGGGGGCCGAGAAAAAAGGGGGGTCCCAAAACGAGTTTTCCCCATGCATTTTTCCATAGGGACTTTAGTCGCAGCTACAGCCCGAACGGCTGAACAGAATTACTTGAAATTTGGCAGAGAGGTAGTCCTCAGGTCAGGGAAGTGCCTTTTGCAGGTCTGGTGTCAATCTGTTCAGTAGTTCCTGAGAAAATAGCATTTAAAAGCATATAAATATCTATAAGAGCCCACCGTGCCCGCACAGTGCGCGCACCGTGCAAGCACCCTAACGTGCGCGAGCGTAATTCTGATTGGTGGTTACATGTTAGTCAACGTTCGAATCGGTCGAAATCAGGAAGTGTCGGCCGCCATTTTGTTTGTTTTCAGTGCGAGAGTGGAAAAGGAAGGTGGCGAACGTGAAAAGGGGGCAGGGTAGAGAGTTCCTGACCCCCTAGCCTTTGTCAGGGGGTCCCTTCAAGACCCCAAAGGCAGAAAAAAACATTTACATTTTTTTTTTTTAAATCACGGGTGTGCGCGCACCGTGCGCGCACGCTGAAAAAGCATTAAAAAAATATATATATTTTTATAATAAATATATAAAAAAAATAAAAATACATACATAACTTAGCATTTAAAAAAACATTCAAATTCACTGAAAAAAAACCATAGGTTTCACACATGTTATAGTTAGGAATTAGCATTTAAAAAACCTTGCAAATTCACTTAAAAAACCATAGGTTTCACACATGTTATAGTTAGGTGGATATTTCACTCGTAAAAAACCAATGAAATTCCCCCGTTATAGTTACTTCAGATAACTATAACTCGCGCGACCGCCACTCTATCACAAGGATGATGTCATCAGTGATGTCACTGACCATGTCATGAGTGATGTAATATGTGACGTCTTGAGCAGAGGATTGCGGGCGCGCGAGTTATAGTTATCTGAAGTAACTATAACGGGGGAATTTCATTGGTTTTTTACGAGTGAAATATCCACCTAACTATAACATGTGTGAAACCTATGGTTTTTTAAGTGAATATATATATATATACACACACACACACACACACACACACACACACACACACACACACGTAAATGAGGGTGCCATGACAGTGAGAAATTAATGGGACTCAATAACACATTATTTTTAACAGCTATATTATCAAATGAGCATGGATATTTTTATTGTCATAACGCAAAGGTAAAATTCCAGTTTATTATCTCAGCACAGCAAAATGAGCACGAGAGAAACACTCTTTACTGCCTCACAGACCTCCTATTACAACAACTTCCCACACTAAACAACTAATAGTTTCAAGAGGTCTTCAATGTCCTTTCATCTTACTGCACCAATTTACCTCCTTGTATCTTTTTCCCTTTCCCCTTGTTCTGCTTGAATCTCTTTTATGAAAGCATACCCACAGGCTTGATTTATTGCCATTGATCTGGGAGAGGCATCAACACGCACTCGAGGTACCCATGTGCTTGTTGTGTGTACTGCTGTAGATTCACATGCTCTGAATACTACTGTCATCTAGTGCTGGGCCCGGACATTTACAACTTCTTTTTCTTCAGAGACGTTTTAGAGTCGCGAGGCCTGCTGCGAATCCTACCTTGTTGCAGGATGCATGGCGCGAGTAGCATGTTCAGGTTCCCTTCAGATACAGGAGGTGTCTTTGGGGGAATAACCCTTTTGAAACCTTCCATGAAAAGTACCCTGGAAATTGAAGAATGCATTCTGCTTCGGAGAAATACTGATACTACAGATAGGTGTAGGGGTACGGAATTGTAATTGAGACCTGCCTTGTAAAGATGTAGACGGCAGAAAAAAACTTCCGTACAACAATTGTAAATGGGTCCAGCTGTTTAGAGAAACAGTACTGCATAGACCATTTCCACTTAGCTGCACAGTGGGCTCCCTGGCCTCCTGTACAATAGCCATTCGCTCCTGTGGGATCGTAAGGTAGACAACCTCTAGGTACTGAGGAACCAAATTGAAAGATTGAACTGTTTTGTATCTGGGTGTCTGAGTTGGCCCTGTTGAGTGGGAAGGTCAGGTCTGACGGGGAGCTTCCTCTGAGGACAGACTGACCTCTCGAGGAGCATCGACTACCAGGACCGTCTTGCACAGGTTGGTGTGGCTAGGATTAGAGTCATGGACACCTGCCTCATCTTCATCACAACATAGCGTAAGAGGTAGAAAAGCACAGGCAAATATCCCTGACCAGTTCATGCATTGTGGGAGCAGGTACCTGGTGGCCAGGTTTTTGCATTTTCGGGAGTAGCAAACAGGTCTTTTGTGAGAGTCCCCTAGCGATGGAAGCACTTGTGGAGGACTTGTGTTTGGAGTCCCAATCATGGACTTGTTGATGTGTCCTGCTGAGCAGGTTTGCAAAATCCATCTACACCCGATAGATGCTCACCTAACAGGTAAATATTTTGACAAGTTGTCTGAGGCTAAATTCTCCAGGCCAGCTGAGAAAGCTAGTTCGAGTGGGATCCCCCCACTTCTGGGTGTAAACAATGGCTGTTATGTTGATCTTCACTGCACTATTATCCTCTGATTTGCAGTTGCGGGAGCAATGTGTTGAGAGCCAACCAGATAGCGAGCATTGCCAGGTAATTGATGTGACGATCCTGTGTGAGAAAGTGGGTTTCTGTTGCAGTAAACACCCCCCCCCCCTTTTTTCCCCCGTCAGAATACTGATGCTCTTTGACTTGATGTGCTCTGGGGCCCTGCAAATCAGGACCCCAGGGCCTGTGTTCCTTCACCAAAACAAAACCCAATTGACAGCTCTGGCCATAGGTAGGTGCCTGGCAAATGGTACCCCATGTACCCAGGGCACTGTGACCAGAGAAGGCCCCTAAGGGCTGCAGCACCAATTGTGCCACCCTTAGAGGCCCTGTACCCTGGCATACACACACACTGCCTTTGCAGGCTGAGTGTCTGGGTGCAGAACAAAACAAAGAGACGACATGGCCCACATCCCTGTGTGCCCTGCCCACAAACCACTGCCCTGGCATACATCAGTCACCCCTCTAGTTGGGTGCCCTATGCCCGTGGTGAGGGTACAGGTGCATGAGCCCTGTATCCCTATATGCTGCCATTTAGAGTATATGGTGCTGTGAGGTTGTCATTACGAACTCCACAGCACCATAATGGCTGCACTGAAGACTGGGAAGTTTGGCATCACACCTCTCAGCACATTAAACCCACACTGATGCCAGTGTGGGATTTAATGTAAAATGTACGACAGAGATGCCCCCTGAAACTCGACCAACTCCCAGTGACCTGACTGAGTGGCTGTGCAGGCTGCCACCACCATACATGTTTCTGGACCCCTGGGTTGAGAGCCAGCTGCTCTCGGGGCCTGAAACGATGCACATCCTGGGACGAGGTACCAAGCCACCTCCCCCAGGATGGGCAGGGTTCCCACAGGAGAAGCTTCAAAGGCATGCCGCCTTTGTGAGCTTCTCCAGACCACTTGCTGTACTCAGCAACTGGTCCCCACTGGTTCTACCCCCCCACTTTGGGCGAAAGACCCGGTGGGAAAAACAAAGTGAGGAAGAGAGGTGTGCCCACCTCTGCCAACTCAACCCCTAAGGTGGGGGAGGCGAGATGAAGCACAACCTCAAGTCCCCGCCATCTTGAGGATTAGGAGGACCCAGCCAACCAGGGACAGGCTCCTGCCCCCTCCCATTAGAGAGTGGCAGAATAGGGGGTGTACCCACAGCTGCGAAGGGACCCATTGGTCCCTGCCCTTTACCTACCTGTAACGCCCCTTAATTTAGTATTTAGGGGAACCCTGAACCTTCCTTCCTCAGATCCAGCAACCACAAGAAAAGAAGAAGAAGAAGGACGAGAAGACGTGCAGAGTTAACAAGAGGACGAGGCCCAATGACTTGGCTGCAGCCCTACAGGCCTGTCTCCCCTCGTACCTGCTCCTGCAAAATCCCAGCGTGTCCAGCGGCCAGCAACCACAAAAATCCCAGAGGATCTGCCTGCATTCCTTCTCCAAGCTGTTTCTCCCGTGAACACCGGACGTGTTTGAACTGCAGCTCTGGTGCCAGCCAGAAACCGCGAATCCAGCACACTCTGCACCCGCCGCACTCTGCCTGTGTTTGAGAGAACAAACACCACGAGGAGGTCCCCCCGGCGATCCTGACCCGAGATTCGACTAACCCTGACCTGCCTCCAGACGACGCCTGCAGCCTCAAACCAGGAGACCCCCCACCTACCGCGACCAGAGCGGGTAAGAAAATCCAACATCTAAAGGCACCCCTGCACCCGACGCCCCACGGCCTTGTGTGCCCAACCCAGTGGTGCCCGACCATCCCTCTACATCCCAACTTAGCCCTCGAAGTGGTGGTCACTCCTGGAAGACCTTTGTCCCCGAGCCTGCAGTGTTTTTGTCCCAGAGAATCTCCATTGAATTCAATAGGGCGCCCGACCTCAAAACTGCTCCCTACACCCAGCTGCCCTAGCGCCGCTTAGGGTGCCCCTTTGGTGCCAACTTGGTACCCAATATGCCCTGAGCTTAACCCTAGGAGCTTTGCTCCCACAACCCAGTGGCCTGCTTGCCAGCAGCCACCAACCGGAGTCTCCCTATTCCCCATAGGATAACATTGGGCCTCAACACTCTGCACCCGGCCGCCCTAGAGCCGCTGAGGGTGTAACGAGAGTGCATCCCTGTCCCTGGGGACCTCTGAGTCTAACCCGAGAACCTCAACTCCCACTACCGAATACTGACCTTTGAACCGTTAACACTATTTTCCTTCGTAGGATAACATTGACTGTTTTTCTTGGAAAAGTTTCTAAGTGTGGAGTTTGAAAACCTAAAGTAAAGTTAGATAGCATCTCACTCTCCATTGAATAGAATGGCATTATACACTGTAGGGGTACAGGGATCATGCATCTGTACCCTCACCACTGGTATAGTGCACCCAGCTAGAGGGTTGACTGATCTAGGCCAGGGCAGTGGGTTGGAGGCTTGCCACACAGGGATCTGTGCAATGACAACACTTCACTTTGTTCTGCACTAAGACACACAGCCTGCAAAAGGCAGTGTGTGTGTGTGTGTGTGTGTGTAAAGATACAGGGCCTCTAAGGGTGGCGCAATAAGTGCTGCAGCCCTAAGAGGCCTTCTCTAGTCACAGTACCATTTAACAAGGGCTGACCTGTGGCCAGAGATGCCAATTGGGTTTAGGATTCAATGCAGTTTCAGGCCAGTAAACACCTCCCCCCGGTCTAATGTCACCATAGCCATTGCATGGTTAGTGGTAACACTGTCAGCATTGGTGACTGGGTAAGTACGCCCAATCAAGTATTGCTCAAGGGAAACCAGTGTGTGTCTCACCATAGTGACACTGGCACCTGTATCCCTCAGAGCTTCTATCTTAGTTCCATTGATCCAAGGGTATTGTAAATACTTCTTTAAGTTGGGTGGCTACATAGCTACAGTGGCAAACTCAACTTCCCCTTCTGTGATTAGAACTGCTTCAGTGTACAACCAGATTTGCTCCTGGCACACTTGATCCCATCTGGAGACTTGCAACACCAGGAGTAGCTGTAGTAGGACTAAGGGGCTTCTTGTTAGGACACGTAGCATCTCCAGTTTAGTGTCCCAACTTTTTACAGTTATAACTCCAGGCCTTTGCACAATCAAAGCTCTTTCCCCTGTACTTATTATCGAACTAGGAAGAGTTTTGGGACCCATCCCCCCCTCTTTGGGACCCTTTAGAAGACTCAGGCTTTTTATCTTGGGGATTCTCACCACCATTCCCCTGGGGAGGTTTTGTAACCCCTTTCTTCTGGTCACCCCCAGTGGATGTTTTAGTCGCCCTTGCCTTGACCCAGTGGTCAGCCATCTTTCCCAATTCATGGGGAGAAATTAGACCTAGGTCTACCAAATGCTGATGTAACTTTTCATTAGTGCAATTACTTAAACTATGTTTATTTATTTTTATTTTGACAGTTTTGTATAGCGCAAACAAGACCCTTGCGGGTATCAGAGCACTTTACAGGGCAAATGCAGGTGATTGACATATACATATAAATACGATGAGTTATGCGAATATATTACTAGTAACTATTAGAGACTAACACATATCTACAAGAGTGTATAAGAAAGTTCAGGTGAATATGGACAAGAAAATAGATTTCACTTCTTTTTTTGAAGAAAGCAGCAGATGGATTAAATCTCGTTTCGGGGGGCAGGGCGTTCTAAATCCTGGGGGCCATTCCTGAGAAGGTACGATTGTATGTTTGTTTCTTGGAGAAACGTTGTGGTTTAAGTAGATTATCAGAACTCGTAGTAGTTCTGTTACCACCCGATAGTACTAGTTTCTCCGCCAGGTATCTCAGGGTTTTGTGGTGCAATGCCTTATGTGTCACAAAACCCCGGGATAATGTGCTGAAAGTTTGATACCAAACTTCTCAGTTTTCAGTGTAGCCATCATGGTGCTGTGGAGTTCGTAATGACAACCTCCCAGCACCACATACTCTTAATGGCAGCACTGCACTTACAATGTCTATGAATGGCCTTAGACACTGTAGGGGTACAGGGCTCATGCACCTGTACCCTCATCACTGTTATAGTGAACCCAGATGGAGGGGTGACTGACCTAGGGCAGGGCAGTGGGTTGTAGGCATGGCACACAGGGATGTGTCCCATGTCGACTCTTCACTTCGTTCTGCACCAAGACACGCAGCCTGCAAAGGCAGTGTGTGGGTGTAATGGTACAGGGCCTCTAAGGGTGGCACAATAAGTGATGCAGCTCTTAGAGGTCTTCCCTGGTCACAGTACCCTGTGGTACCATTTACCAGGGGCTGACCTTTGGCCTGAGATGCCAATTGGGGTTAGGCTTCAATGCAGTTTTAGGGAAAGAACATAGGCCCTGAGTACCTGATTAGCGGGAACCCAGGGCACACTCAGTTAAAGCTCATCAGCAATTCAGCAAAAAGTGGGGGCAATCATGCTGAAAGAGGGCACTTTCTCACACATCCCCAGATTCTGATGTGCATTCACACATGTACCAGTGCGTCGTCTACGAATGGATGCTCTTTACAAGTCTACGGGATATAGCACAAGGTATCACGTCTCACCTGTGACTGAGTGCAGGCTGGATCTATGAGGTTCTGGCAAGCCATTTGGATCGCCTGGTTCGCTCTTGCAAACTGAGTAGGGTCCACCAGTCCTTTCTGCCCTGCGTGACTGTTTGGGTCAGATACTCCGACAAGATATGCAGCCTACATTTGAGGAGAGAAAAGAAAAGGTATTTGAGGTTAGCATGCTCATTATAACTAGTTTAATTTTCAAAATATAAAAATATTCAAGAAGGGCAAAGTCATCCACGCTCAAAGACTATTCAAATAGGTTGGACCATTAGAGCCGCACATCCGGACAGCATCAGATGTTCTGGTCCATATTCCTAGCATAAAAGCATGTGGCCAATGTTCCCTTGTCCACCTAGCAGACTAATTCTTTAACCCCTTCGGTGCTCATGACGGAACCATTCCGTCATGACAGGGGTACGAAATCCCTCTGCTGCAAACTGCAGAGGGATTTTCATTATTTTCTGGGGCCTCAGCAGGTGGGGAAGAGCTTCCCCCACCTCCCGAGGCCATTCCCTGGTTTTCAATCTAATGACAATCGTGTATCATTAGATTGAAAACGAAACTGAAACTTAGTTTCACTTTTAGTCTTTCAATGCTCGTGGGGCTATCTCAGCCCCCCGAGCACCGAAACACTCGGGAGAGGTATCACTGGAAAGGGGAGAATCTACCTTTTCCAATGGTTCCTTCCCTAGTGGATCCCTGCTTGGGGATCACCCCAGGAGGGCGATCCCTAAGCAGGGATCCACCCACTAGCACCAGGGAGGGGGAGCGGCACCTTGGGCAAGGGCCTTTGCTCCCCCCATATTTTGCGGGCACAACAGTATTTTTTTTTTATAATGTAGGGGTGGGGGACGCCCAGAATGGGCATGATAATGCCCCCACCCCAAAAACGATTACCCCAGTCTTTCTGCCCCTCCCCGGAGGCATATTAGGACAATAGCCCCTTATCTGCCCCCCCCCCCCCCCGGGGGAATCAGAAAGCCCACTAGGCCCCAGGATTTTTTTTATTTTTTATTCAGGGGTGAGGTCAGCCCAGAATGGGCATGCCAATGTCCACACCTCCCCCAAAAAAGTCAGTGTCTTTCAGCCCCCCCCCCCCCCCCACCGCCCCCGGGGGCAGATGGGGCAGAAAGCTCACTAGACCCCAACGATTAGGCTTGCTTTTTTGATGCGTGGGGGTATGGACTGCCCAGAAGGGACATACCAATGCCCCCACCCCCCCAAAAAATAGCCACAGTCTTTCTGTGAGGTATCATTTTACTCGGGAGACTGAGAGGAACGCTATGGGGTAGGACATTTATGATTCCACCCAAACATATGTGGAAAATCTGTTTTTTCAGCTAAGTTTTAGGTTTGCAGGGTATTCCTGGTAGGAAAATGTTGGGAGATCCACGCAAGCCATACATACCTCGCTGGACTCACCCAGGTGTCTAGTTATCAGAAATGTGTGGGTTTGGTAGTTTCCCAGGATGGCCGCCGAGCCCGGGGCCAAAACCCAGATTAGCCCCCTTGCAAAACCAGGTTGTTTTGTGACAGGTAATTTTGACGTCTCCTCAATACGTTTTGGGCCCTTGCCTGTAGCGGGTACTTGACCCACCACGGTATCATTTATATCGGGAGACCTGGGGGAACGCTGGGTGGTAGGAAATTTGTGTCTCCACGTAGATTCCGGGATTTTGCCACACAGAAATTTGAGAAAAAAGTAATTTTTTCAGCTAAATTCGAGGTTGGCAGGGGATTCTGGGTAGGGAAATGTTTGGAGACCCACGCAAGCCATACCTCGCTGGACTCCCTGGGGCTCTAGTTTTCAGAAATGTGTGTGTTTGGTAGGTTTTTCTAGATGGCTGCTAAACCTGGGACAAAAAATGCAGATGCCCCCTATGTATGGGAAAATGACCTGATTTTGCAAGGGGGGTCACATGAGTTTTTGGTCCCGGGCTTGGCGGCCATCAAGGGAAACCTACCAAACCCACACATTTCTGAAAACTAGAGACCCGGGCAATCCAGGAAGATATGGCTTGCGTGGATCCCCCAACGTTTCTCTACCCAGAATCCCCTGCAAACCTCAAACTTTGATGCTAAAAATCACTTGTTTCTCAAATTTCTGTGTGGGGAAAGTTGTAGGATCACCAGGCTGACACAAATTTCCTTCCACCCAGTGTTCCCCCAGGTCTCCCGATAAAAATGGTACCTCACTCGCGTGGGTGGAACAAGTACCCGCGACAGGGAAGGGCCCAAAACATATTGAGACATCAAAATGACCTGTCACAAAACAACCTGGTTTTGCAAGGGGGGTCACCTGGGATTTTGGCCCCGGGCTCGGCAGCCATCTTGGGAAACCTACCAAACGGACACATTTCTGAAAACTAGACACCCGGGGGAGTCCAGCGAGGTATTTCTTGTGTGGGTCCAAAACGTATTGAGACATCAAAATGACACAAACATATGTGGAAAATGTGGGGGGTTTTCAGCTAAATTTGAGGTTTGCAGGGGATTCTGGGTAGGGAAAACTTGGGGACCCACGCAAGCCATACCTCATTGGAATCCCCTAGTATCTCGTTTTCAGAAATGTGTGGGTTTGGTAGGTTTCCCTAGATGACGTCCAGCTAGGGCCAAAAACCAGCCCCCCCACCAAACCCAGGTAGTTTTGTTATAGGTAATTTTGAAGTCTCCACAGTACAATTTGGGCCATTTCCTGTTGCAGCCACTAAGCCTACCCACACAAGTGAGGTACCATTTTTATCGGGAGACCTGGGGAAATGTTGGGTGGTAGGAAATCTGTGTCAGCCCGGTGATCCTACATCTTTCCCACACAGAAATGTGGGAACAAATTGATTTTTCAACATAATTTGAGGTTAGCAGGGGATTCTGGGTAGGGAAATGTTGGGGGACCCACGCAAGCCATACCTTGCTGGACTTCCCCGTGTGTCTAGTTTTCAGAAATGTGTGGGTTTGGTAGGTTTCCCTAGATGGCCGCCAAGCCCGGGGCCAAAATCTCATGGGACCCTCCTTGCAAAACCAGGTTGTCTTGTGATAGGTAATTTTGATGTCGCCTCAATACGATTTGGGCCCTTGCCTGTCGCGGGTACTTGACCCACCCACACAAATGAGGTACCATTTTTCTCGGAAGACTTTGGGAAATGCGAGGTGGGTGGAATTTTGTGGATCTACGCAGGTTCCAGAACGTCAATCTACAGCTAGGCACTTTGCAAAAAGAAGCATTTGCCATGCAATAGGTCTCGCAGTTAGGCAAGTTTAAGCTATTGGCATTGTAAATGACAATGCCTTTTATTTAAGTTTTTAAAACGAAAGCAAAAATAAAAGGCATTGTTATTTGCAATGTCAATAGCTCAAACTTGCGTAACTGCGAGACCTAAAGCATTGCAAATGCTTGTTTTTTTTGTAAAGAGTTAATCAGGCAGACCCCATGTGGTACCGGGGACAGGCCCTACTAAATTCTGTCCCTGTACGTGTGTATCCCAGCCTGCCACACAGCCTACACACCCGTTTAGTTATCTGGCCTGTTAATGGGCAAGCAAGGCTCCAGGAGCAGAGTATTACGTGCCAGCAAGAAAATTAATGACGTAATCGGGGATAGAGTGGTAGTCGAGGCCAAACCACACTTCATCAAAGTGGCTGTTACCTTTCTTGCCTTTTGGGTCAAAACTTAAGGTGATACCAACGGCCAACATTCTTACTCTTCCAAACTGATTTTTTTCTTTCTTTGCAAATATTCAAGACAACACTGCGGCCCATGGCATGGGGGCTCATATTCATTTGTTAACCATTAACGTGCATTCACACAACGTGCAAGTTATGGCAATCATAAGATTAATTTTATATTTTGAAGTTTCCACAGGTTTCTGCATTATAGACTACATAATTTAGGACAGGACAGACTATGGTAACAGGCACATCAATCAGTAAGAATACAAAAAAATGCAGCTACAATACACTTACGACAAGAGCGATATATCTCTCTTGAAAACCAGCTCTTTAAATAAAATCTCTAAGGCCAGTCAAGCTTCTTTTATTTTGTTAATTTGTATATAGTTTCAACCACTGAACATAAATACCGCAGGCAGGGCACTCTATTTTTACTTGCAAAACTCTACATGACACACTGAAGCATATGATCAGTCTAAATAATATCGCTATTACACACTCAAAATTATGTAATTGACGTTTTACTTTGAGTTGGGTTCAGCGTGTAGGTGGCGTTGTGTAGTCACAGTGCACACAAATTAAGAGAAATAAGGCTGCCTCTTCCTCTGTTTTTTTTTTTCTCCATGACGCGTACTTCGCTTTTCATTTTCATTATCCCTATTCAGCTATGTCTGGGCTGCTCCCTCAGACGCTGAGGAAAGTGGACAGAGGGGTGCTCTGTAGGTGAAGAGACGGAACAACAAAAGCCCAGGAGCAGCCTCTGGGGGCCTGGAGAGGCGAGTTTGAAACCCAAGAGCTTCTGCACGACCACGTGAAATTATTCCAGCTTCTCATAGGAGCCATGCGGGCGAGCCGGTGGGAGAGTGTGAAGCAGAGGAGACACCATGCGCGTGCACATCGGATGTCCATGCACGCATATCGTTTGTCTCCCTTCGCTAGGAAAAGCCACAGCAATAGAGTCTCGCCAAGCGAAGCAGCGCATGCGCTGCATTCGCTAGCGAGACCTAAAAAGGGTCCCTTTTTCACTGTGAAAATGTGGTGTCTACGTTGCGTTTTGGTCCGTTTCCTGTCGCGGGCACTAGGCCTACCCTTATTAGTTCTACCCTCTTTAATAAAATACATACGTAGCTGACCAAAAATGTTATTATGTATACAAGTGGACTGTTCTAAGGCCATCCGGTTTGCTGCACTCGCCTGGAGCTCATTTATGGCGTAATCTATGTCCTTTTCGATACTAGCTAATGCTTCGGATAGCTTAGTAATATTAGCCCATTTAAGTCGCCTCAAGTCATTCAATAGAACAACAACGGTGGTAGTGTATGTGACCCGTAGTTCATGGGGAGTCTTAGACCATATTAGGTCCAAGTCCACACATAGTGTATTATGGTCACTTTCCAATCTATCTTGAACCCTCATATCCTTAACGGCGTGCCAAAGTGCTAGGCTAACCAGTACGTAGTCTATCCTACTACTACAATAGTCATTATCAAAAGTATTGGCCCCCATTTTATCTGACGGTGTGCAGCCATTAGCAGCCCGCAATCCCTTCTCCATACAGATAGAGTTGATTTGAATCACCGCGTCTGACCATCTTTTTATTGGATCAAACTCCAACTTTGGGATACCCCACTTAGTGTCTTCCTCATCTAACAAGCTACCCTCCTCACTCAATAGAGGCTCAAACATTGCATTCAAATCCCCCGCGACAATGATGTTTGAGTCTGTCTTGCTACCATCACGCAGATCTTCAAGAGCCGCTAAAACTCCTGACTTTTTCCCCCTGGTGCCTCGCACATAGGTATCATATATATCCATGATCACGTTTGTTCCCCTTAACAATCTCGCAGCCTGGACATCCTGATTAAAGGTTGGGAGTACTTGGATCTTTAGCCCTAGATCCTGCCTAACCCAGATTGTCAAGCCCCCAGATGGCCTCCCTTTTGAGCCTTTAATGGCCGTGATATAGAAGTTTAGATATCCCACACAAAAGAGGGGGGATTCTGCCCAAGTCTCTTGGAAGAGACAAATTGCAAAATCCTCAATGAAATCATGCCACTCTGGGGATCCCAGTTTGGAACCTAATCCTGCGATGTTCCAGCACA
Organism: Triturus cristatus; assembly: GCF_964204655.1. Taxonomy (NCBI): domain Eukaryota; kingdom Metazoa; phylum Chordata; class Amphibia; order Caudata; family Salamandridae; genus Triturus; species Triturus cristatus. Next base: position 16,159,879 of record NC_140581.1, read on the forward strand.
ACAGGGTTTTCTTTAGAACAGCCATATGACCACTTAGAATAGGGGTAGGTGGACTATCCTCCTGCCCTTGTCCATCGTTTTGTCTAATTGGCAGGGATTCAACTTCTGAAGTTTGATCTAGCTCTATAGCTAAGTGTTCCATACTTGATGGACTGTTCCTTTGGATAGTATTAGCTAATTGGTGTTCCTGCAGCCTTATAGGCAATTCAGCCTCTAGTCAGTCTATATTTTCTAAGGTAGAGCTTCCCTGCATCCTAGCTAGCTTGTGGGTGAGAGAGCAGGCATTCTCACTACACAGAGGGGAGCGTCTAAACTGGAAGGCTTACCAATATGGCGGGCTTGTACTCAACTCTAGAGCAAACAGACTTTCTGCTAAATCTGCCCTAGTCATCGTTAGCTCGACACAATCCACAAGATCAGCCAGTGAACCCAGCATACGAGCTTTTGCTATGTCTTCCCTTATCACCGATCGGCATCCCCTAACATGCCGTATCCAATGAATGGTTTTGTTTATTAAAGAATCCTCGTTTTCTGGGCTTCTACTTACATCAAGCTTTGGTACGTTTACCATACGAATTCTGTAGTTGTTAGGAGAATCTGATGAATGGTGAGCTGATTGCCTGTGTCTCAGCCCAGCCTCTGGCTGAATAGGATATACCACAGAGTTTTCGTTATGTCGTATTGGAGCCCTCATAAGAGCTGCTTTATGAGTTGTCATTGTAACTAGCAGATGGGTGTGGAGTAGGTCTGGACTTTGGTGGAAATGGCCTCGTATTGTCTAACCTGGATCTTCCCAAACTGGATGGGGACCCTTCTACAGGAGTCTTCATCACTTGAGGGGCAGTAGCTGGTATAACCCTAGATGATACCTGGGCCACTGGAATTATACCCTGTGAACAACCAGGGCAATTACTCTCCCTTAATTCCCCAGTTTGTGCGGGAGCAGTTGTTAATAGCTTAACCATCAATGTTAGCTCCTCTATCTGGCTTCTCATTGATCCCTTTTCCGGTCTTAATAAGATAACTTGCTGTAGCATATCATGGTGCTCTTTAGTCATGTCTGGCCCTAGTTCCTTTCCCTGCGCAGATGAGGTCTGTATCATATTTGTTAATAGTACCTCTACTTCTCCCATTAGATCGTTTTCGGGTATATACAGAAGTGGCAGAAATCTTTCTTCGGGAACGGTGTAATGCACAAGTTACTACTTGTGTAACGATATATCTGTAAGAGACATTAGTTAGTGATAGATTCCTTACCTTAGAATATCCCCAGGCGTCAGACTGGATCCGGAAAGTTTTGCTAGCAGTACCCCTGCACGTCAGTAGGTGGTGTCGTGCGGCTCCGCGTCAGTCGCTGGCATCGTAAGCACCAAGATGATGTCACAGAGACTACTTAGGCGCCACCCGTGCGCGCTGACGTCAGTTCTGTACACGACTTTCCGCGCCTGGAACCTAGAGCCATGCAAGAAACTGACCACTGGTGCCATGAAACTAGGGCCCTGAAAGGGATGACCTGAACCCTAGAAATCAGTTCGCAAAACGGGGAGGATGGGTGGGGCGGTAAAGAATCTATCACTAACTAATGTCTCTTACAGATATATCGTTACACAAGTAGTAACTTGTGCATCTGAAAGAGACACATTAGTGATTGATTCCTTACCTTAGAATAGATACCCCAGCAATACCAACCCCGGTGGTGGGTCTGCGAATAGATTTCACCTGAAAGTCACGGAGCACAGAACGGTCAAAGAAGCCGTCTCTCCGGACTTGACGAACAAGTTACTTACCTTCGGTAACGATGTATCTGTAAGAAACATTAGTTAGATTCCTCACCTTAGAATATCCCCAGGCGTCAGGCTGGATCCGGAAAGATTTTTCGTCAGCAATACCCCTTGCGCGTCGCTAGGCGTCGTCTGCGGCTCCGCGTCCGTCGTCGGCATCGTGTGCCAGAATGACGGAGTACTTAGACGCCGCCCTCACGCGTTGACGTCAGTTCTTGTACATAGCTTTCCGCGCCAGGAACGCAGAGCCATGCAATCTGGGGCCCTGAAAAGGAGCCTTAACCCTAGATGTCAGTTCGCAGAACAGGGAGGATGGGTGGGTCGGTGAGGAATCTAACTAACTAATGTTTCTTACAGATACATCATTACCGAAGGTAAGTAACTTGTTCATCTGAAAGAAACACGTTAGTTAGATTCCTCACTTTAGAATAGATACCCCAGCAATACCAACCCCGGTGGTGGGTCTGCAAACCAAGATGACACCAGAAAGTCCTGGAGAACAGAACAGCCAAAGAAGCAGTCTCTCCGGACTTGGCTGTCCAGGCAATAGTGCTTGGCAAACGTGTGCAGTGAAGCCCACGTCGCCGCCTGACAGATGTCCCGCAAGGGAACTCCCCGGCCCAGGGCAGTAGCCGCCGCTGTGGCCCGGGTGGAATGGGCCCTCAACCCAACAGGAGGGTCCTTTTTTGCCAAGGAGTAACACATTTTAATACACAGCACGACCCACCGCGAGATGGTCCGTTTGTGTGCCGCTTTCCCCTTCTTAGCTCCTACGTATCCAACAAAAAGTTGGTCGTCCACCCGGAACTGTTTGGTGCGGTCCAAATAAAAGGACAGCGCCCGTTTTGGGTCCAGACGGTGGAGCCTCTCTTCCTCTTTTGAAGGATGCGGAGGCGGAAAGAAGGTGGGCAACGTGACAGATTGCCCGTGATGAAATGGGGTCACCCCTTTCGGTAGAAAAGAAGGACGAGGCCGGAGGACAACCTTGTCCGGATGAACAGAAATAAAGGGAGGCTTAGATGACCCGTCTAGCCGAGGTGATAGCTACCAGGAAAGCAGTTTTCAGGGTCAGAAGACGAATGGGACAATTGTGAAGAGGCTCAAAAGGAGCGCACATCAGAAAGGTCAGAACAAGATTCAAGTCCAACTGAGGCATTACGAAGGGGACAGGAGGGAACATGTGAGTAATGCCTTTGAGAAAACGTGAAACAACAGGGGACTTGAAAAGAGAAGGCTGATCAGGAAGCCGTAAGAAAGCAGAGATTGCAGAAAGATAACCTTTCAAGGTGCCCAGAGCAGAGCCCTGATGGGCCAAAGAAAGAAGAAAGAGGAGAACCTCAGAAAGGGGGGCGGAAAGGGGATCCACAGCCTTTGCTGTGCACCATGCCACAAATTTGTTCCACCGGCAGGCATATACCGTCTTTGTGGAGGGACGCCTGGCTGCCAGGATAACATCACAGACTTCAGGAGGCAAGTCAAATGGCATCAACTGTCGCCGCTCAATCTCCACGCATGGAGGTGGAGGCTGGACAGGTTCGGGTGGAGGACCGTTACCTGTTGCTGCGACAGAAGGTCCTCCTGAAGAGGCAGTCTTATCGGAGGATCGATAGACATACTGAGTAGCTCGGGATACCAGAACCTTCGTGCCCAATCCGGAGCCACTAAGATAACTTGGGCCCGGTCACGCCTGATCTTCTTCAGCACTCTGGGCAGAAGTGGTATAGGCGGAAAGGCGTACAACAGACCGCAACTCCACTCGCGACGAAAAGCGTCGCCGAGCGAGTGCCGCCTTGGAAATTCCAACGCGCAGAACTGCTGACATTGCGCGTTCTCTTCGGTGGCGAATAGATCTAACCAAGGCTCTCCCCACTGCAGAAAGAGACCTTGCGCCACATCCGAGTTCAGACGCCATTCGTGATCCATCATAAACCGGCGGCTGAGTTAGCCTGCTCTGGCATTCAGAGAGCCCGCCAGATGTTGAACCACCAGGGTGATGCCCTGGTGTTCCAGCCAGGTCCAGAGGCGCAGAACCTCCTGACAAAGGGTCCACGACCTCACCCCGCCCTGTTTGTTGCAATACCACATGGCGGTGGTGTTGACCATGAACACCTGCACAACACTTCCCCGGACAGAGGGAAGGAAGGCTTTCAGTGCAAGCCGGATCGCTCTCAGCCCCAAAAGGTTGATATGGAGTTGAGACTCCGCCGGAGACCAGAGTCCTCTGATCTCCGCCTCTCCCATGTGGCCCCCCCAATCCCAGGAGGACGCGTCCGTCACTACTACGTGCTCCGGTTGGGGTAGGGAGAGGCATCTGCCGCTGACCCAATCGCGGTCCATGAGCCACCACTGCAACTATTTCGCAGTGCCCTCCGAGATCAAGACATGGTCGGACAGGTTGCCTCGATGCTGGGCCCACTCAAACTTCAGGTCAAACTGCAGAGCCCGCATTCGCCACCTGGAGTAATGCACCAACAGGATGCAGGAGGCCATCAGCCCCAGAAGCCGCAGCACCAACCTGACCCACAAACCCAGGATAAGAGGCCGAAAGATGGGAATCAGAGCCTGAATATCCCGGACCCGCTGTTCCGGAGGATAACCCCGGAACTGCGCCGAATCAAGAACCGCTCCGATGAAGAGGAGCTTCTGGGAGGGACTCAGGTGTGACTTCGGCACGTTGATGGAGAACCCCAGCAAATGCAGGAGGTCGGCCGTAGTCTGGAGGTGGGAGATGACTTGCTGGGGTGAGCCCGCCTTCAACAGCCAGTCGTCGAGATAGGGCAAGACTGGAACCCCCGATCTGCGCAGATGAGCTGCGACCACCGCCATCACTTTCGTGAACACCCGAGGGGCACTGGTGAGGCCGAAGGGGAGCACGGTGAACTGAAAGTGCTTCTGACCCACCGTGAACCGCATGTAAAGCCGGTGGGCCGGCAGGACGGGGATGTGAAAATAGACGTCCTGCAAGCCCAACGCTACCATCCAGTCTCCAGGGTCGAGGGCAGCCAGAACCTGAGCTAAAGTTAGCATCTTGAACCGTTCCTTCCGGAGGAAGGTGTTGATGCTCCTGAGGTCCAGGATAGGGCGTAGGCCCCCTTTGCCCTTCTTGGGAACCAGAAAGTAGTGGGAATAGCAACCACGGCCTACTTCTGGACCAGGAACGCGCTCGACGGCCTCTTTGGCCAAGAGGGCCGTAACTTCCTCCCGCAGAAGATTCAAGTGATCCTCCGATAGACGGTGGCACTGCGGTGGCATGGCTGGAGGGGTCGTCTCGAAGGGGAGGGAGTAGCCCCTTCGGACGATTTGCAGCACCCACCTGTCCGAAGTGATGGAGCGCCAGTGGAGCAGGTGATGGCGAACTCTGCCGCCCACTGGCGTGGAATGGGCCTGAAAGCTCGGACTAGGAAGGCTTTGAGGCGGATGCTGCCGGGGTGGATGTGGACTGACCGGCACGTTGTCCTCTAGAACCGCGACGGCGGAACCCACGTCTGCGACCGCGTGCAGGTTGGATCTGCGGCCGGTGGCTAGGCGGACGTGAGGAGGCGCCCCTTCCTTGGCCACGAAAGGGGCGAAAGGCGGAAGTGTGCGGCCGTGGGGCCGAGAGACCCAAGGACGTGGCCGTAGCCCGGGAGTCCTTAATATGAGCCAGCGCACTATCCGCCTTCTCACCAAAAAGGCGAGCGCCATCAAAGGGCATATCCATGAGGGTACTCTGGACATCCCCCGAAAAAGACGTGGACCTCAGCCAGGCGTGGCGCCGGAGCGCCACCGTGGTGGAAATCGCCCTAGCCAGCAAGTCCGTGGTGTCAAGTCCACACCGTATGGCATGTCGCGCTGCATCTCGCCCGTCAGCAAGTGCCTGGGAGAGACGTGTCCGGGCCTCCACCGGACACAGTGGCAGCACGTCCTCCACCGTATCCCACAGAGAGTGGGAGAAACGGTCCAAGAGGCAAGCGGTGTTCAAAGACCGCAGGCCCAAACTCAGGGAAGAGAACAGTTTCTTGCCGAACTGTTCCAGCCTCTTGGATTCCCGATCCGGAGGAGCGGACGGGAAGGAGGATTGGGAAGTGGAGGCCTGGATAATCAGGCTCTCGGGGGTGGGGTGTTGGGACAGGAAACTGGGGTCGCCCGGAGCAGGGCGGTGGTGCCGGGCCACGTTCCGATCCACAGGAGGAACTGTGGAGGGCTTGGACCAAGTGCCCTGCAGAACGTCGACGAGGGCCTCATTGAACTGCAGCAGAAGCTCTGTGGAGCTTGCTGACGGTTGAAGCACCTCTGTGAGGATATTAGTCCTCACGGCCACAGCAGGCAACTCGAGCCCCAGGGATTCGGCCGCCTTGTGCAGCACCACGGAAAAATCTGCACCTTCCTCCGAAGCCACAGTCGGAGGAGAGATGAAGCCAGCGTCCGGCGAAGTGTCCAGACCACTGGCATCCCCCAGTTCGTCTGACCAGTCCTGTGCAAGTTGACCCTGGAGGGCCATAGGGTCCTCAGACCCCTCCCAGTCGCCCCAGTCATCTGATTCCTGATAAACAGGAGGAACAATCGGAGCCGGACGGTAGATAAAACGTTCATCCATCGGCGTCGGTTGCGGCGCCGGGTGGCGCCGTGCCGGCGTCGGGTCCGGACAGGGACTAAACCGGGGAACGGCGTCGTCCGGAGACGGCGCCGGAGGTGGAACCGGTGTCGGCGCCGGCGGAGGAGGCGTCGTGAAGTCGACCGGCGCCGACAGAGATCCAGGGCTGGATCTCTCGGGGACCTGCGGCATCGGGACCGAAGTCGTCGACGGCGCCGGAGCTGCCGGTACGTGAGGTCGCCCAGTCGAGCCCGCGGGGCCCGAAGGCGCGCCGGCAGGCGTCGACGGCGGAGCCAGGCCCCTCATGGCCGAGAGGAAGGCACTGACCTCCGCCAGAGTCGCGTCAGTCCCAGGGACCGGCGGGTATGGAGACGGACGCGGCTCCTGCGGCTCCGGCGGAACCGCGGGGGTGGGACCACCCTGACCCTCGGCCGAGTCGCGCGACCGGCGAGGGGAGTCCGAAGAGCAGTGTCGCCTCTTGGACTTCTTGGATCGCTTCGACTTACCCGAAGACTTCGAGCCCAACGATCGATGATGATGACTGCAGCTCCGCGACCGGTCCTTGGACCTCCTCCTGGACCGGGACCGTGAGCTGCGCGGAGCCGAGTGCCGAAGCTCGAGAAGCTTACGGGACCGCTCCCGCCTAGCCTTTGAGGTCAAGGCCTGACAGTCGGGGCACGACTCCGCGTCGTGGTCGGCCCCCAGGCAGTAAAGGCACCGGCGATGGTGATCCGTCACCAACATCAGGCGATGACAGGCGTCACAGGCCTTAAATCCAGGCATCCTACTGGCACCAGAGTCGAGTCGACAAAGGCCAAAAAGAGTCAAAAACTTTTAGTCAAAAAGTGACTAAGGGGTAAGCTCTTCCCGGATCGGCGCGGTCTGGCGTGGAAAAAAGAAGAACTGACGTCAGCGCGCAAGGGCGGCGTCTAAGTACTCCGACGACGTCATTCCGGCGCACGACGCCGACGACGGACGCGGAGCCACAGACGACGTCTAGCGACGCGCAAGGGGTATAGCTGACGAAAAATCTTTCCGGATCCAGCCTGACGCCTGGGGATATTCTAAGGTGAGGAATCTAACTAACGTGTTTCTTTCAGATTGTCAAGGCAGTAATGCTTGGTAAACGTGTGCAACGAGGCCCACGTAGCTGCCTGAGAAATGTCCTGCGAGGGGACACCGTGTCCCAAGGCAGTAGTGGCTGCCGTCGCCCTGGTAGAATGGGCACGCAGCCCCACAGGAGGCTCTTTCTTTGCCAACGAGCAACAGGCCTTGATGCAGAGAACGACCCACCGAGAGATGGTCCGTTTGTGCACAGCCCGACCTCTTTTGGCGCCCACGTAGCCAACAAAGAGCTGGTCATCCACCCGGAACTGTTGTGTGCGCTTCAGGCAGAACAAGAGCGCTCTGTTCTGGGTCCAGACGGTGGAGCCTCTCTTCCTCTTTGGAAGGATGCGGAAAGAAGGTAGACAAAGTGATGGTCTGCCCGATGCGAAAGGGCGTGACAACTGTCGGTAAGAAAGAAGGACGGGTCCTTAAAACCACCTTGTCCGGATGAACAGAAAGGAAAGGAGGTTTAGAAGAAAGAGCCTGGAGCTCACTCACTTCTGGCAGTGGTGATAGCTACCAGGAACGCCGTCTTGAGAGTGAGAAGACACAAAGGACAGGTATGAAGGGGCTCGAAGGGAGCGCACATCAGATATGTCAAGACAAGGTTTAAGTCCCATTGAGGCATTATGAACAGCACAGGAGGAAACGTGTATGTAATGCCTTTTAGGAAACAGTAAACAACCGGGGACTTAAAAAGAGAAGGCTGATCTGGAAGCCGTAAAAAGGCAGAGATAGCCGAAAGCCGAAAGATCACCTTGGATAGTGCCCAGAGCAGAGCCCTGCTGTGCCAAAGAAAGTAGGAACAGAAGGACTTCGGAAACAGGGGCAGAAAGGGGATCCACAGCCTTCGCTGCCACAAACTTGTTCCACCTGCAGGCGTATACCGTTTTAGTGGAGGGACGCCTGGCTGCCAGAATAACATCACAGACTTCGGGGGGAAGATCAAAAGCTGTCAACTGTTGCTGCTCAATCTCCAAGCATGGAGGTGGAGGCTGGACAGGTTCAGATGGAGGGCCGTCCCCTGCTGCTGCGACAGAGGGTCCTCCTGAAGAGGCAGTCGGATTGGGGGATCGATCGCCATGCTGAGTAGCTCGGGATACCAGTATCTTTGTGCCCAATCCAAAGCCACAAGGATGACTTGGGCCCGTTCGCGCCGAATCTTCTTCAGCCCTCTGGGCAGAAGTGGTATAGGCGGAAAGGCGTACAACAGACCGCAACTCCACTCGTGACGAAAAGCGTTGCCTAGCGAGTGCAGCCTTGGAAATTCCAACGTGCAGAACTGATGACATTACGTGGTCTCTTGAGTGGCGAATAGATCTAACCGAGGCTTTCCCCACTGGTGAAAGAGACCTTGCACCACATCCGAGTTCAGACGCCATTCGTGACCCATCAAGCACCGGCGGCTGAGTTTGTCCGCCCTGGCGTTCAGAGAACCTGCCAGGTGTTGAACCACCAAGATAATGCCTTGACGTTCCAGCCATGTCCAGAGGCGCAGAGCCTCCTGACATAGGGTCCAGGACCCCACCTGTAAGAAAGTGGCTCTGTATATTCTGCACCAAAGTAAGGTTCAGTGTGCACAGAGTCCACAGTCCCCAGAGGTTTGGCAGAGGTTAAAGTTAGATATAACCTTACTCTCTAAAGTGGTAGCTTGGTCGAGCAGTAAGGCAGTAAGGCAGTATCAGAGGACAGTGTAAAGCATTTGTTGTACAAATGGTCTCACACACTCAAGAACTGAACTGTAGGCCAATTGTTTTGTATGTAAACATATATAGTTGTGGTTCTAAAATAAAACAAGTAGGTATCAAGAATGAGATGCTTTAGTTAGATACTTTCAATAAGCAATAGACATTTAAATGCAATAGTTACAGTTGTTGCAATAGGCAACACAAGTTAAACACAATTATAACATTGAACTCAATGGGAATTTTAAAGTAAACACAATATAAATTACTTTGCATAGGTTTTTCTTACTCAGGGCTGGATCCTGGATTCAGCCCTGGTGCATCTCCTGTAAACAGTTGAAAGAAATCGTTTTTGTTACACATGCGATTTTTAAGGAATATTTGTAGGTTTCAAAAATCGACACTTAGGAGAATTTTTGGCAAAAAACAGGCAATGTTATCCTAAGGAGGAAAGTTTGGTTATCGGAAAATCACAGTTGTAATTGCTTTGTAGGGTCAGTGCTGGGCACAAAGATCTAGCACTGGGGTCTCTCCTGATAACAGGTGAGTAATTTTGTTTTCGCTGATCGGGTGATTTTAGGTGAATATTTTAAAGTTTAGAAACTCCACACATAGAAGAATTTCCAAGTTAAACCAGTCAATGTTACCCTATGGAGAAAAAGTGAGTTATCGGCTTTCAGGAAAGTACTCGACTGGCAGAGTTAAGTTTCTGGGCATCGACTCATTGGTCTCCCAGGGTGAGGTAGGTACAGTTGTTACACCCTTAGCGGCACTGGAGCAGCAGGGTGCAGAGAGAGTTAGGCCCGATGTTAGCCTATGGCGGGCAGGGGGCCTTTGGTTGGCGATTGCTAGCAGGCAGGCCACGCGGCTGTGGGAGCTGAGCTCCTGGTCACTTACACAGGGCAAGTGGGGAAGTAGAATAGGATAGATGCTGCACTTCAAGGGGCACTCGGGCGGCTGGGTGCAGAGTGCTTTTGATCCGTCGGGCGCTCAATGTTATTCGATAAGAAAGCTGCAAGACTAACAAAAGGCTGCAAGCTCGGGGACGGAGATTCTTCAGGTGCGACCACCAGTTCGAGAAGTAAGTTGGGGAGCTGTAAGTTAGGTAGGCACCCAGGAGTTGGGCACAGGGAGCAGCAGGGCGCCGGGTGCAGGGGTGTCTTTTGGCGTCGGGAAATCTTACCCTCAGCTGGTCGCAGTTGGGGTGGTCCCTGGTTGTGAGGCTGCAGGCGTCGTCAGGAGCGTTGAGGTGGGTCCTTGGGTGCTGGATTCTTGGTGACAGTCGCCGGGGGGACGTCCGCGTGGGCTTTGTTCACTCAGCACAGGCCGGGCTCTGTGGGTGCAGAGGGTGCTGGATTCACGGTTCCTGGCTTGGCACCAGGGGTTGTTGCTTGTTTGAGCAGAACCACTGCTCGTGGGAGTCCCAGTCTTTTAGAAGAGCAAGGTGTTCAGGTCCTCCGGGGTTTTCGAGGTTGCTGACCACTGGAGTCACTGGGAATTAGCAGGAGCAGGTTCGAGGGTCGACAGGTCTGTAGGGCTGGGGCCAAGTCAGTTGGTGTCGTCCTCTTGTTAGCAGCTGCATGGCAGGTCTTCTTTGTTCTTGGTAGTTTCTGAGTCAGCATCTGAGGAAGGAAGGTTCAGGGTGCCACAAAATACTAAATTCAGGGGCGTTACGGGTAGGGAAAGGTCAGGGACCAATGGGTCCCCACCCGGGGGTGGGTACAACCCCTATCCTGCCACTCTCCAGTGGGAGGGGGGCAGGAGCCTAATCGTGATTGGGCAGGGCTCCCCATCCTCCAGATGGCGAGAGCCCGGAGTTGTGCTTCACCGCGTCCCCCGCCCCTTTCCTCACATTGGTTTTCCCGCCAATCTTCCCGCCAGAGTGGGGGTCAGAACCGGTGGGGGCCAGTTGCTGAGTACAGAAAGTGGCCTGGAGAAGCTCACAAAGGCGGCATGCCTTTGAAGCTTCCCCTGCCCATCCTGGGGGAGGAGACCTAGAACCTCACCCAGGATGTGCATTGTTGCAGACCCACGAGAGCGGATGGCTCTCTACCCAGGGGTCCAGCAACATGTCTGCTGGGTGGCAGCCTAGGCAGCCTCTCAGTCAGGACGCTGGTTGTTGGTTAGGTTCAGGGGGCATCTCTAAGAAGCCCTCTGTTGTGCATTTTACATTAAATCCCACACTGGCATCAGTGTGGGTTTAATGTGCTGAGAAGTTTGATACCAAACTTCCCAGTCTTCAGTGTAGCCATTATGGTGCTGTTAAGTTCGTAATGACAAACTCCCAGCACCATATACTCAATGGCAGCACTGCACTTACAGTGCCCAGGAATGGACCTGGGTACTGTAGGGGTGCAGGGCTCATGCACCTGTACCCACACCACTGGCATAGGGCACCCAGCTAGAGGGATGACTGAGGTATGCCAGGGCAGTGTGTTTGTGGGCATGGCACACAGGGATGTGTGCCATGCCGACTCTCTGTTTTGTTCTGCACCAAGACACTCAGCCTGCAAAGGCAGTGTGTGTGTGTCAGGGTACAGGGCCTCTAAGGGTGGCACAATAAGTGCTGCAGCCCTTAGGGGCCTTCTCTGGTCACAAGGCCTGGGTACCTAGGGTACCATTTACCAGGGGCTGACATGTGGCCAGAGATGCCAATTGGGTTTAGGCTTCAATGCAGTTTTAGGGAAGAAACACAGGCCCTGGGCACCTGATTGGCAGGAGCCCAGGGCACACTCAGTCAAAGTACATCAGCAATTCAGCAAAAAGTGCGGGCATACCATGCAAGAAAGATGGCACTTTCTCACACCACCCCGCCCTGTTTGTTGCAATACCACATGACGGTGGTGTTGTCCGTGAACACCTGCACCACACTTCCCTGGACAGAGATAAGGAATGCCTTCAGTGCAAGACAGATTGCCTGAAGCCCCAAAAGGTTGATATGGAGCCGGGACTTCGCCGAAGACCAGAGTCCTCTGATCTCCGCCTCTCCCAAGTGGCCTCTCCATCCCAGGAGGGACGCATCCGTCACCACGGTGTGCTCTGGTTGGGGAAGGGAGAGGAATCTGCCACTGGCCCAATCGCGATTCGTGAGCCACAACTGCAATTGTCGTGCAGTACCCTCCGAGATCTGGACATGATCGGACTGGTTGCCCTGATGCTGCGCCCACTGGAACTTCAGGTCTCACTGCAGAGCCTGCATATGCCATCTGGCATGTTGCACTAGCAGGATGCAGGTGGCCATCAGGCCCAGGAGCCGGAGGGTCATCCTGACTGAAAACCCGGGACAGAGGCTGAAAGATCGGAATCGGAGCCTGAATATCCCGGACTCGCTACTCGGGAGGATAAACCCGAAACAGCGTCGAATCCAGAACCGCTCCGATGAAAGGGAGCTTCTGAGAGATACTCGGGTGCGACTTTGGTACATTGATGGAGAACCCCAGCAAATGCAGGAGGTCGGCCGTAGTCTGAAGGTGGTTGATGACTGCCTGGGGCGAGCCCGCCTTCAACAACCAGTCGTTGAGGTAAGGGAAGACTGCCACCCCCGACCTGTGCAGGTGAGCTGCGACCACCGCCATCACCTTCGTGAACACCCGAGGGGCGCTGGTAAGGCGGAAGGGGAGAACGGCAAACTGAAAATGCTTCTGGCCTACCGTGAACCACAGGTAACGCCGGTAGGACGGGGATGTGAAAATATGCGTCCTGCAAGTCCAACGCTACCATCCAGTCTCCAGGGTCGAGGGCAGCCAAGACCTGAGCCAGAGGCAGCATCTTGAACTTCACCTTCCTGAGGAAACGATTGACTTTCCGGAGGTCCAAGATGGGGCGCAGGCCCCCTTTGTCCTTCGGGATCAGAAAGTAGTGGGAACAACAACCACTCCCTACTTACGGCCCTGGAACGCACTCGATGGCCCCCTCGGCCAAGAGTGCCGTGACGTCCTGCTGGAGATGTACCAAGTGATCCCCGACATGCGGTGGCACTGAGGTGGCATGGCTGGAGGGGAGGACTGAAAGGGAAGGGAGTAACCCCTGCAGATGATCTCCCAACACCCACTTGTCCAATGTGATATCGCACTGGTGGGGGAGATGGTGGCGGATTCTGCCACCCACCGGCGTGAGGTGCTCCACAAAACTCGGATTAGGAAGGTTTGGAGGTAGAAGCAGCGGGGGCAGAGGTGGACTGTCCCCCATGCTGATTCCCAGACCCGCCCCTGCAGAAGCCGTGGTCGCGCTGAGGCTGGGTCTGCACAGGCTTGCTGAAGGAACGTGCCTGGGCACCTCTGCCATGACCACGAAAGGAACGAAACCCAGGAGTGGTCGGGCTTTTTGCGGAAAGACCCAAGGACTTGGCCGTGGCCAGCAAGTCCTTGAAACGCTCCAGGGCACTGTCGGCCTTATCGCCAAACAGGCGAGTGCCATCAAAGGGCATGTCTATGAGCGAGCACTGGACATCAGGCGAGAACCCGGTGGATCTCAGCCAGGCGTGGCGACAAAGCGCCACAGTCGTAGAAATCGTCCTGCCCAGTGAGTCAGCGGTGTCCAAACCACACCGAATGGCGAACTTAGCTGCATCCTTACCCTCAGCAACTGCTTGGGACAGCACAGCATGAACCTCCTCAGGACACTGAGGCAACACCTGAGCAACCGTATCCCACACCGCGAGGGAATAGCGGCCTAATAAGCAGGCAGTGTTCACCGACCGCAGCCCCAAGCTGGCCGAAGAGAACAAAGCTTTCCAAACTGTTCCAGCTTCTTAGAGTCCTTATCCAGCAGAGCCGTGGGAAAGGCACTCTGCGACGTCGAGGCCTGGATGACCAGGCTCTCGGGCGTAGGATGAGTGGTCAGAAACGTGGGGTCACCAGGTGCCAGGTGGTGACGCCTGGCGACATTCTTAAACACGGGGGCCCCTGTGGCCGGCCTCGACCAAGTGCCCAACAAGACGTCAGTGAGGGCGTCGTTAAAGGGAAGCAGGGGCTCTGACGAAGTGGACGCCGTCTGGAGAACCTCAGTGAGGAGATTAGTCTTGAGGGCCACCGTAGGAAGATCGAGGTTGAGGACCTCAGCTGCCCGACGGAGCACCATTGTGTAGGAGGCGCCCTCCTCTGTGGTAGGCGGGGGAGAGGCAAACCCCAGGTCAGAAGAGACATCGCCGGCGTCCTCCAAGTCGTCCAGCCAGTCCTGCTTGGAGTCACACTGACGGGCAAGAGGGTCCTTAGACCCCTCCCAGTCATCCTCCACCTCTGTTGCAGGGGGAACAGACCGCAGCGGCAGAGCTGGAGGCGGAGAATGAATATACGGCGCCGGCCGGGGTTGAGCCGGCGCCGCATCCCAATGCAGATCCCAGCTAGGAACGAAATGGTCCTGGAACTCGGGCAAGGGCGGGAAAAACGTCACCCACTGTGGAGGCGGAGCCGAGGTTGGCGTTGGGGCCTCTAGCGCTGGACCTCACGGCGCCCGAGCCAACAGCGCAGTATCCTGTGGTGCCGAAGCTGGATCCGCCGAGGGCCCAACAGGATCTGGACACGGGACTGCAGGGCCCGAAGGCGCGCCGGCGGGAGCCCGAGGCGTAAAAAGGCGGTCCATAGTGGCAAGTAATTCTTGCACCTGTTCGGGAGTCGCTGACTGACCCGGGTAAGGCGGGTAGGCCGCGGGACTCCCAGGCTCCAAAGGAGCCGTAGGGGCAGAACCCCTGTCCCCCTCGTCCGCATCCGAGGACCGACGGGGAGACGCCAGAGAGCAAACGCGCTTCTTCGACTTCTTTTTATGTCGGCGCTTACCGGAATCCGAGGGCGAAGACTTGGAGCCCAAGGAGAGACGACTGCGGCCCCGCAAGCGTTCCCGGGATTGGTCCCTGGAACGGCGTTGGGACGAGTGCCGGACCTCCAGCTGCTTCTGGCGCCACTCCCGCAAGGCCTTCGGGCCATGGCCCGACAGTCCCGGCAGGACCGGGAGTCGTGGTCGGTCTCCAGGCAATAGAGGCAAACATCGTGGGGGTCCGCCACCGACATATTGCGATGGCAAGCCCCACAAGACTTAAATCCAGGCATCCCTACGTGCACCAGGAGAAAAAGGGAGACAAAAGTCTCAAAAGTGTAGTCAAAAAGTGACTAAGGTAAGTGCTCTAACCGGATCTGCACTTTTCTGGCGCGGAAAAAGAAAGAACTGACGTCAGCGCACGTGGATGGTGCCTAAATAGTCTCTGTGACATCTTCTCGGCACTTACGACGCCAGCGACAGATGCGGAGCCACACAGCGCCACCTACTGACGCGCAGGGGTACTGCTAGCAAAACTTTACCGATCCAGTCTGACACCTGGGGATATTCTAAGGTAAGGAATCTATCACTAAAGTGTCTCTTTCAGATCTGTATTATCTGTGCCTCCCTTGGTCCCTTCTCCATCGTCATTATTATTAGACACTATCTTTTTAAGGGTTTTGTGGAACATTGCAGGGATGGTGGGTGTAGTAGGATTTGTATGTGGGGGCAGGCTGGTGGGAGAAGCACCAAAAGTGGGTTGTGTAATGGTCGCAGACTCCAGAATGCCCTCACACTCTCCATCAATCCGATCTAGAACACAATTACTGCCAGCGTGCAATTGGAGCTTCCTTGCCTTTTTACCCCGATGGGATACATTTCCTCCAGTTTCCCCCCCGTCCCCACTTCCACCTGGTAACTTTCTTTTCCCCATAGCTGTTTGTTACGGGTCATGCAATAGGACCCCTACAGATGGAGAGTACACCCAGCAAGAGAACTACAACTTCGTCTCAATATGGTGTTACATTGGAAGCACTATCTCTAATATGACAGCCACAAAGAGTAAATATTGCTCGATAGAAATTAAGACCGGCTATTTCAAACAGACAATTTCGTCAATTGTTTAATTGTTCAAAGTCAAAAGGCTGTAAACAGTACCTTGGGGGTTCGTGATAGTCTCTCGAGTTGTCAATAGCAGCTCCCCAGCCGAGCACAGCAAATGTAAGGGGGGGCCATGCCCTGCCATGGACGGGCCTGCCCTTGGCCCGGGCACGCCCACGCGCGTCCCACGCTGCGGGAGTGCAGCGATGGTTTTATCGCGCCTCCAGGCGCGTTAGCAGCGTCGAGGGCGCAAGGGTTGCTGGGTGTTGTAGTTGGGCCGTTCCCCTCACGGCAGCAGCGGAGGCTGCTTGGCAGAGTCCCGGTGCCTCGGAATTACACTCCTATCACAGCAAGCTCTCCATGACTGCAAGCCATGCTCAGAATTGAAACTTGAAAGCTCTGACCTCATAAGAAGGTCTCTAGTCTCACTCAGAAGGATTAGAGTTGTGTGGACAGCAGTGTAGGCAAATGTAGGCTGAACAAGTATAATGATTCTCAATCTATGTATTGCTTTGTAGTGCTCAACTTTCTGTGACCCCACCGCTTAGAAGTCACAAATAAAAGAGAACGCATTTCTCTACAAATAGTCAAGCAATGAAAAGGAGCATACAATTATACACAATTCCTTTGTGAATTACAAACAATTCATCACGATCCACAAAATCCAAAAGGTATTGAGCATTGAGTCTTGAAGTTTCTTATTCCAATTATTCTTTATTTGTAGTCTCATGCGATAAGCATACATCAGCCCTGCCAACACGTTTTGTCCAACATGGACTTCCTCAGGGTTGGGTATATCTTTCAAAGATAGCCGAAGCGATCTTTTTATATATTTCATTGTAAACATACGCTGGGATTCCCCGTAGCGTCCGGATAATCAAAGTTTAAAGCATTATTGCCTTCATATCCAGTTCAAATGCCGTCTGTCTATCCGTTCGGGCGACGGATAGACAGACGGCATTTGAACTCGAGCTCAGAACACAGCAGACTGGATAAAGGCAATAATTTCAAGGCTCCTTGCTCAATACTTTTTGGTTTTTGTAGATCCTGTTTGTAATTCTCACTCAGAAGTATTTACACGGACTGCAATCAACCCAGACTCAAAGCCCTAGCAAGGAAGGCTGACTGCAAGTCAGCATCACCTGCACAACAACTCATTTGAAATAGTATCATGAGACTCGACAGAAGGGACAGCGGCCTAAAGAGACCCCGACTTTGACACCATTCTCTTCAAAGGACACAAGTCTACAGAAGCCCACACCTGGATGCCAAGGATGTGGCACTTTAGTGAAGACATGTGATGCAGGACACTGCAGTATGTGAGCAGTCGCCTGCATCCCCACCACTCCATTGTTGACACGGCTCTTCAGAAGCCAACACATCTCTATCCACATGAAGCACCCAAGACGGACTCAGACTATTCAATGATTCCCATAAAAAGCTCAAGCCAACACACTGCACTATAAAAGAGACGCGCGACCTTGTGCTGAAGAGTGACCCTGACAGGAAGAGTGACAGTGGCTTTGCTCTACAATAGCACTCAAAAAGGTATCCAAAGTGTCAATCCAGGGATACTGCGCTATGCAGGAGAGGCTTGCCCCAGATATGGGTGCAGCAAACAAGGTGGACATCAGCACACTGCTACAGAGAAGAAGTGCAACTGTAGGCAGCTGTGCTGTAGTGAAATGCTGCCACAAACATCGTGCTTTGGAGAACTGCAACTGCAGACAATCTGTTAGATAGGACAACTGGGACCTCGGAAACTTTAAAGTGGAGAAATGTGTACCTGGCATGTTATTATAGAAGCTCTCCTCTAGATACAACCTCTCAGACTAGAAGTGCGGCTTGGGCCACTAATTACTGAAAAAAGCCAACTGATAACCTCGCACGTCAAGAGAGTTTTCGACTTCACACCTCAAACACGAGGAAAACAATCTTAGCTGGGCTCACTGCTACCTGAAAACTCAACACTCCAGAAGAAATTCTATATAGGAAATGGACGACACGCTCAGCTTTTGAAAAACACCCATCCTCACATGCAAAAGGCCCGCCCTGAATACAAGTCAAGAGTCTTTAATTTGGTAAATCATAAGATGGGAGCCCACCGCAAAGCAATTTGTAACTGGGCTGACATTGAAGATGGATTATTGAATGATAGAGAGTCACTGAATCAGTAAATATTAGGCTTCCATCAGACATCTTCCTGTGGACAGTAGTACAGCAAAGCTTTGGATTTTACCCCTTCACCCTACATGCTTGTGCAAGGAGTTACCTGTGCAGCAGCTTCTGTGAGGCCACATAGAGCCTTCGATGCAGTGCCGACCGAGTCCCCAAACTCAGGCAAGTTACTGTTCTTGGCATTCTGAGAAATGCCTGCCATGGACTCCCCCAGAACCTGCAAGAGAAAGGTGTTACAGACCGCCATAAAATGTTTTGCATACATATTAAAAATAAATTATTATAAACTGTAGATCTATGAACAAAAACACAAACAATAGACATCTACACCTGTAAGAGAAACTAAAGATCAATAAAACAATACAAAGAAATCTCTCTCCATTTTGATTTCTCAGAGTTTCAGAAAATCTACACAAACAAGACAGATCAGAGGGTGTATAAAATGTTATTAACAAAGTGTTAAGTTAAGGACATCACAAAAATATTTAGTATTTATGAATGAATGAATGAATGAAGATGTTCTTATATAGCGCATGGCTACCAGGAGGCATCCCAGCGCCTAAGAAGGAAAGGACAAAAGAGAAGGTAAACGGTCGGATAAACCACAAGCAAAACAGGATGACAGTTGTCCCCCGCAAGCTGCAGGCAGCCATGAGAAACTATCAGTTGGACTGAACCGAAGATTTCCTGGGCTCACCTTGGAGTTCTCCATCACACTATCCAGGCAGTCAAAGTAGGAAAGGTCACAGACGGCTTCTGTGGGGTTTTCTAGCATCTCGCGTACAGTCTGCAAGAAAGAAATATTGGAATAGAAACAGTCCACTTAAAAGACTCACAATTAGGAGTTTTTCATGATTCGCGGCGCTTGTGGAGTTCTGAAAAACTACGCTCCGCGTAGTGAGGAAAATCCAATGCCAGACCGTAACCCAGTAGGATTTCTCAACGCGGAGGTGGTCGCAGACGGTCCCTACCACTCGCGTCGAGAAACCTTCCATTTGCGTTCAGGAAGCTGCCGCTCGAGTAGAACTTTTACTCAAGCGGCAGAAAGAAGCCTCGCCCTCTTGCGCTGGGCGTAATGCCATTCGCACTGATTTTACAGTGCGAGACAAACACCCGCTGCTAAACATCAGTGCGAGGTAACGCATTCTGGCGCTCACGGAAATCCCAGTAGCTTGGCAGATTTTTTTTGTCACTGCACGTAGTTGCTCGTAGCAGAACTCTGCGAACTGCGACCAGGCCTACTCTCAAACATTGCGTGAGTAAGGGAATGGGAGATGACAGACAACCTAGGGGAGGATTAGAGAACCTTTAGAAAAAACTTCCGTACGAGTTACTTACCTTCGGTAACGATGTATCTGGTAGAGACGTTGTCTAGCCGCAGACTCCTTAACTTAAAATATCCCCAGTCAGACTGGATCCGGAAACTTCTTTGCAGCAGCACCTCTGCGCGCCGGGGGACAGTGCCACACGACCCTGCCCGGACGTCGTCCACGTAAGGGACATCAGCGAGGTCATATAAGTCCCTCCCGGCACACTGACGTCAGTTTTCTTCGGGGAAACTTTTCCGCAGCACAATGGGGAGCCACCAACAAAACTGTGAATGTATGGAAACCGTGTGCAAAGGATGAAAAATTCGCAAAAAAAAAAAAGGCGGATGGTGCTAAACACCATCATAAAAGACCGTATCAGACACTGTCTACATATAATTGAAAAAGCAAAAGTGGAACAAAGCTGTGAGAAAGAACCCCGCAAATCGAAGTGTAGACCCTTCCCAAAGTGCGAGCAACAAGGGAAGAATATCTCAACAGACAAAAATAGACTGTTATTACCATGTAGAACCGTGTCCAACAAGGAAGGAGCACAGAAAGAACAGCAATTTACTTCAAGAAGGTATGAAAAGACTGACACTTTCCTTATAATAATTGAAGTGTGAAATAGAGCTGAAGAGATCTTCAAAGAAGATGACTATATACGAGACAAGAGTCCCTAGTCAATGGAGAAGGTGGGAAGGAGGGAAGACAGCAGGAGAAGAAGAAGCATCTCCTGAGGACAGTGAATGAAAAGGCACCATCTACATGAAAAGGCCCCTTGGAGGGAGTCAGCTGCATATGGTAATTCCGAAAGGGGTGCAACTATGTGAGCACCTTTGAAAGAAAGCCAATGGCAACTGAAAGTAGGCAAGAGGCGGAGGCGCCCTGGTAAGGTTCTCGCAGAACGGGGAGGATGGGTGGGCGTTAAGTAATCTGCGGATAGACAACGTCTCTACCAGATACATTGTTACCGAAGGTAAGTAACTCGTACATCTGATAGAGACATCTAGCCGCAGATTCCTTAACTTAGAATAGATACCACAGCCAACAGAGTGACGGACAATGGGGAAGGCTGTGGCGGGATAACCAGACCGCAACCTAATTAGGTCGGAAGAGCAAAAGATAACGGGAAGCAAGGAGTCCCAAAAAATGCTAGAATGGTGCTACACCATACCCGTATAAGTATGAGATGTAGAAACGGCACCAGCTATATTCCAGACAAATAGAGACAGAGAGTCCCGAATGAAGGCGGAAGAAGGACCACCCTGTGAGAAAGTGGCTCTGTATATACTGTTCCCAAATAGGTACAGTGTGCAAAGAGTCCACAGTCCCCAGAGGTTTGGCCGAGGTTAAAGTTAGATATAACCAGTGCTTCATTTGGAAAATATTAAGTGCCAGGGCTCTGGCCAGGAACCCACTGCGGCCTGCACCCCCCCATCGCCCTCCTCATCGCTGCCAAAACAACTACTAACTATCTCTCCCGCCTGCAAGTGCGGCAGTTCAGATTATTCCAGGTCCCCAAAGCTAAAGGAATCGCTGGGGAGGCAGGCATTAGCAATTGTTTAATGTACATTGTTTTCCTAAACAACCGTTGTTCTGCTCATCTCTAAATTACATAAGCAGCGCCACCTTGTGGCAGACTGCCCTAAGTATGGTGTTGACAATAAGGTGCCAGTGCCGATGACCGGAAACCAATTAAGTGCCGGTGCTCAGCACCGGAAAGCACCGGCTCAAATTAAGCACTGGATATAACCTTACTCTCTAAAGTGGTAGCTTGGTCGAGCAGTAAGGCAGTATCAGAGGACAGTGTAAAGCATTTGTTGTACACACTCAGTCAGCAAATGGTCTCACACACTCAAGAACTGAACTCTAGGCCAATGGTTTAGATCAAAAAAATATGCTTGTTTTATTTTAGAACCAACAATAGGTATTAAAATATACTTTCTCAGAATAAGATGCTTTAGTTATATACTTTTGCAATATGCAATTGACTTTTGTAGGTAGTAGTTACAGGTTGTTGAAATAGGCAACACAATTTCAAACACAATAATACATTGAACTCATTGGAAGCTTTAAGTTATTTGCAATAGATTACTTTCAGGATTACTTTTCTAACTCCAGGACTGGATCCTAGATTCAGTCCTGGGACAGTTCTTGGAAACAAGTGAGTAAAGTCGACTTAGTTACTGTTGTGATTTTTAGGCAAGATTTTGCCATTTTAAAAGTTGACACTTAGAAGAAATTTCATAGAAAAACAGTCAATGATACCCTACGGAAGAAAATTCAAGTTACAGGTAGGGTATGTTCTCGTTACTTTTGTAATCTAGTACTGGGCTCCTAGGCTCAGTATTGGGACCTCTATCTAAAACAGGTAAGCAATTACGTTTTCACAGTTGGTACGATTTTTAAAGAATATTTGTAGTTTGCAAAAATCGTCACTTAGAAGAAATTTCACAGAAAAACAGTCAATGATTTCCTATGGAAGAAAATTGGGTTAATGGTAAGTACGGTTGTGAGTACTTTTCAGGGTCAGTGCTGGGCACCAAGATCCAGCACTGGGATCTCTCCAACTAGCAGGTGAGTATTTTCGTTTGTTACTCGGTTGATTTTAGGTGAATATTTTAAGTTTTAGAAACTCCACACTTAGAAGAAATTTCAGAAGAAACCAGTCAATGTTAACCTATGGAGGAAGATTGGGTTATCGGCTTTTGGGTAAGTATTTGACTGGCAGAGTTAATGTTCTGGGCACAGACTCAGGGGTCTCCCAGGGTCAGGTAAGTATAGTTGGTTCACCCTCAGTGGCACAGGGGCAGCCGGGTGCAGAGTGAGTTAGGCCCAATGTTATCCTAGGGGAAGCAGGGGGGCCTCGGTTGGTGGCTGCTGACTAGCAGGCCACGCGGCTGTGGGAGCTGGGCTCCTGGTCACTTGCTCAGGGCAAATGGGGAAGTAGATAGGAGTAGAGGTTACACTGCCAGGGCCACTCAGGCGGCTGGGTGCAGGGTGCTTTTGAGCCTTCGGGCGCTCAATGGATTTCAATGGGAAAGCTCCTGGATGAACAAAGGCTGCAAGCTCGGGGACGAAGATTCTTCAGGTGCCACCACCACCTCGAGAGATAAGTTGGGTAGTTGGAGGATAGGTAGGTACCCAGGAGTTGGGCACAGGGGGCCGAAGGGTGCAGGGGTGCCTTTTGGTGTCGGGAAATCTTACCCTCTGTTGATCACGGTTGGGGGGGGACCTGGTTCTGAGGCTGCAGGCGTCATCAGGAGCGTCGAGGTGAGTCGTTGGGTGCCGGATTCAGGGTAACAGTCGCCGGGGGACGTCCTCGGGGTCTTTGTTCACTCCGGCACAGGCCAGGCTTGGCGGGTGCAGTGTGTGCAGAGTTTGCGGTTCCGGGCTGATGCCAGGGGTTAGAAACTGGTTTTGAACAGAGCCACTGCTCATGGGAGTCCCAGGTGCTCAGAGTCACAAGGTAGACAGGTCCTCCGGGGTTTGTGAGGTTGCTGGCCACAAGAGGTGCCGGGATTTAGCAGGAGCAGGTTCGAGGGTCAACAGGCCGGTAGGGCTGGGGCCAAAGCAGTTGGTGTCTTCCTCTTCTTCGCAGCTGCACGGCAGGTCTTCTTTCTTCTTGCTCTTCTTTGCTTTTCGGAATCTGTGGAAGGAAGGTTCAGGGTGCCCCTAAATACTAGATTTAGGGGCGTTACAGGTAGGTAAAGGGCAGGGACCAATAGGTCCCTGCCCTGGGGTGGTTACACCCCCTATCCTACCACTCTCCTGTGGGAGGGGGGCAGTAGCCTAGTCCTGATTGGGCAGGGCCTACCATCTTCAATATGGCGAGTGCCCAGAGATGTGCCTCACCTCGCCTCCCCCACGTGAGGGGTGGGGTTGGCAGGCTGGCACATCCCCTGTCCTTATTTTGGGCTTCCGGCCAGTTCTTCCTGCCAGAGTGGGGGTTAGAACCGGTGGGGGCCAGTTTGCTGGGTACAGCAAGTGGCCTGGGGAAGCTCACAGAGTCGGCATGCCTTTGAAACTTCCCCCTGTCCATCCTGGGGGAAGGGACCTAGCACCTCGCCCAGGATATGCATTGTTGCAGGCTCAGGAGAGCAGGGTCTCTCCTACCCAGGGGTCCAACAACATGTCTGCTGTGTGGCAGCCTCCCAGACCAGACGTGGATTGTAGGTTAGGTTTCAGGGGGCATCTCTAAGATGCCCTCTGTAGTGCTTTGTACATTAAATCCCACACCGGCATCTGTGCGGGTTTAATGTGCTGAGAAGTTTGATACCAAACTTCTCAATCTTCAGTGTTACCATTATGGTGCTGTGAAGTTCGTGTTTGACGAGCTCTAAGCACCATATACTCTTAAATGGCAGCACTGCACTTACAGTGACCAGGAATGGACCTGGGTACTGTAGGGACACAGGGCTCATTCTCCTGTGCCCACACCACTGGCATAGGGCACCCAGCTAGAGGGGTGGCTGATGTATGCCAAGGCAGTGTAGTTTGTGGGCATGGCACACAGGGAGGTGTGCCATGTCGACTGTTTCGTCTTGTACCCAGACCCTCAGGCTGCAAGGGCAGTGTGTTTGTGTTAGGATACAGGGCCTCTAAGGGTGGCACAATAAGTACTGCAGCCCTTAGAGGCCTTCCCTGGTCACAAGGCCCTGGGTACCTAGGATACCATTTACCAGGGGCTGGCATGTGGCCAGGGTTTGACAATTTGGGTTTGAGTTTTTTTTAGGGAAGGAACATAGGCCCTGGGCGCCTGATTGGCAGGAGTCCAGGGCACACTCAGTCAAAGTACATTCAGCAATTCGTGGGGGCATACCATGCAAGAAAGATGGCACTTTCTCACACACGCTCAGCTTAATCGCGCGCTATGTGGACACCAAGCAGAGGTTGGGGAAAAGTATGAAGAGATGCAACCAGAGCCTACCAGGGTAGCCCACGGAAGTAAGGCCGGGGAAGCTACAGCCAGGAACTAAAGGGCGAGAGGTAGAAACTGAGCAATGTCCTAGAAGGACAGGCGGGAACAAGAAACACGCCAAGTGCACCCCAAGGCAGCAAAGGGGGGACAGGGGCGAGCAGTAACAATATGAAGCACGCTGATGCGGGCCACCACTGAAACATGCACAGAGCCAACAGCCGCAGAGACAACAAGGTGGCGTAGCTAAAAAAAAAAAAAAAGCATAGGACTGCCCAAGCAGGCAGCTTGAAGACTAAGGTGAGAACAAACTCACGAAATACAGATATGCAGGGTGCAGACCCTAGGACGACTGACATCAGAAGAGCTGTCCCGCAGGTAGCGGTGACATAGTAGAGGGTGATACGTAATGAAAGGGGCACATCCGAAGGAAGTGGCAGCAGAGGCACGAGAGTACCAATAGGCGTATAAATGTAGGAAAGAATCTCTGAATTCTAGATCACATCCTCCGACTGGGAGTAAAAATTAACCCTCGTCCGAAAGAGAGATCGTTCAGTATCTGAACACCAAAAAGGGAGCAGTGTAAAGCCGGGGAACCACCCCAGGTAGTGGGACGCAAAAGGAACCCTATTGCTGAAGACGCAGGAAAAGCAACAAAGTGCACTTAAGTGTACTGAAAGACACCCTGCCGCGTAGACTAAGGGCAATCCCGAGTGCAGCCCTGAAAAGCTGCCTGACCCATGGAAACATAGGACCCGACCTCGTAACAGCGAAGAGAGGCGGAGATGTAGGAAGAAGAGTACCAGAGAGAGAGAGCGAGAGACAGAGAGAGTGTGAGTGTGAGTGTGTGTATATATACTTCTATCAAAGAAGGGTAAACGATCCACAACCATGCAACATGGGTGTTCTAGGAGCACACCTAGTGCATTAATGGCAGGTGGTAGCCGCATTCTAAGCGTGAAAAACACCATGAAAACCTTCCAAGGAGGGGAACGAGGCATATAAGCAAGACGACCCATGACGTGTAGAAGATAGCGCCAAGTCACAACATCGAACACCGTACAACGGCAAGATAAGAGCACCAGGGGATGCATTCAGCCCAAAGGATCTCTAGGCCCACCTGACATAAAGCAGAGTTTTTTATAATAGCATACAAGTACCCCACCTGGAGTATGGACATCCCAAACAACGGGGAACACCTCTTAGGGCAAACCACAGTCAGAGGGCCCGACACAACAACCTGTGGAACACTGCCACAGTAGGCTTACTGCCAGCTCAAAACGCATAATGCATCGAAAGGATGCTAAATGAAAGGGTAATCACCCCATAACATGCGAAAAGAAGACCTGGGAAATATAGGCTTAAGGGGGAGGGCGAAAGCCCGCAAGGAGGCACTGAACAGCCGATTCGGCGTGGGTATCAAACAATAGAACACTGTCAAAGGGTAAATCAACAAGTCGCTCCCGGATATTCTCCGGGAAGACGCTATCCCGCAACCAAGCATGGCTCCGCAAGGCAACCAAACTAGCCATAGCTCGGCCTAAGGAATAGGCAGTATCCAGGGCCGAGAGGATCGTGAATTCAGCAAGGTCACGGCCATCCCGGAGAAAATGAAGGAGGACAACAAGAGCGCCTTCAGAGGTGGCCGAAAGAAGAGACTCTGCAGAGTCCCACAGGGCAGAGGTAGCCCGAGCCAAGACACACACACTGTATTCAGTGAACGAAGAGCAGCACTAGTGGAGGTGAAGATGTTACGACCCCACGACTCAAGCCATCTGGACTCCCGGGAGGGAGGAAGCATTAACTGAGGCAAGGAAGGAAAGGTAGTTTGCAAAACAAACCCCTGCACGTCAGGGTGAACAAATAAGCAAACTAGATCATGTGGAGCAGGACAGTGGCGGTGCAAGACAGAACGAGCCACCGGATCACCGGAAGCTGGCTGAGCACAGGTGCCCAAAAGGAGAAGCTTCAAAGGGCAGAAGCAGCTCCACATTCCCCGCCCCATGGTGAAGGACCTTAAGCAGAGGGACCACAGGCAAGGGGACGGAAGGGGGCTGCATGTTTAGAACACGAGTGACCAAGGAGACTACTCTAAGAAACGTCGCACCGGCCTCGGTAGCCCTCCAAGGAGGGGACAGCAACTCATCTGTAGGTGAGGGCTGTAAAGTAAGTCTTCCAAGACACTGAGGGTGCGACCAATGCCCAAAGGAAGGGAGCCCCATTGACTAATGTGGGTCCTGATGGGTCTCCTGAGAGGCGGGGATCCTGCCGGGTCCACAAAATCTAAGGGGGGCACAGGCAAGGATAGATCCAGCGTCGCCGGACGTGACGGCAACGACAAACTCTCTCCAGAAGCTTCAGGAGAAGAGTCAACAACTCTGCGTCGATGCTGCGCGAAAACGACTTTGGCCGGCGCCAACCTTGCCTCGTTAGGCGCAGGCTCTGCTCCATCCGGCACCGAGTCAGCCCCATCCGGCGCCGATTCCACGTCCAACATGACAAGCTACGCTTCCGAAGAAGGGGAGGCAAGCCTCCCGACGCCGACTTAGCCTCAACCGCCGGAGCCGGGGAGGTAAGCCTCTGGCGCCGCACTGGCGCTGACTCAGCCTCAACCACAACAGGCTCCGACTCTGAAGTAAGAAGCGGAGTCGGAACTGCGCTGACCCTGGCTCCAGGCAGACAGCCACCTGTCCGGAAGGCCGAGGTGTGCACGAAGCAAGGCTTTGAGCACCAGCAACCACCTGCGACGCCACAGGGAGCCCCACGGGACTATGCGGCGCGGCAGGGGTGCTATGGGTCGTAATGGGGGAACCAGCCGGGACGCACCCTGACGACACCATATCTCCTTCGTCCCTGGAGGGCAAGAGCTTATTTGGCGCCAGGGGCGAAACCACCAGCGAGTCCGTTGGGGACCCTGTAAGTAGCGGAGGCCCCGAGGACGCCCCAGGGACAGGAGAGGACCCAAGGGAGGCCTGCAGAGCCAAAGGAATAGGCCTCCATTTGGGTCCGAGTCACCCCCTCGCCTGGATAGGGGAGGGGCGACTCCCGGGGCGGACGTTCAGAGGGCTCCGGGAACTAGTGCCCCCGACAACAGATCGAAGTGAGGTCGAAGACCTCTGCGACATGCGCCACGACTTACCCATAAGGGGCGAACGACGTCTCCGGGCCCCAGAGGGCGACAGACGCCGCAATTGGAAACCAGAGGTGCCTGCTGGCGATGAGGAGGCCGGAGGACAAGAAGACTCCGACCAGGACAGGCGAGCCGAAAGGAGCTTCATCCGGTGCTCCCGCCGGGACTTCGGCTTGCGGTGTTGGCAGACGTCGCAATACGTAGAGTCGTGGTGTTCGCCCAAACACCACATACAGATAAGATGTCGGTCCGTCGCGGACATTTGCCGCAAACAGGAGGTACACGTTTTAAAGCCCGAAGGCATCGCACACTGTTCCAGACGTGAAGCGTCAAAAGGGACCTGAAAATAGGCCAGAGGAACCACTTACTCCGGATCCGCGTTGCACGTGGAAAAGAAGGAAACTGACGCCAGCGCGCCGGGAGGGACTTATATGACCTCTTTGACATAATGTACGTGGACGACGTCAGGGCGGGGTCGTGTGGCGCCGTCCCCCAGCGCGCAGAGGTGTTGCAGCAAAGAATTTTCCGGATCCAGTCTGATGCCTGCGGATATTCTAAGTTAAGGAATCTGCGGCTAGATGTCTCTATCAGATATACATACACACATACATAAATATATATACACACGCATATACATATATATATATATATATATACACATACACATACAAATACACACGCACACAAACAAATACACACACACACATATATACAACTACACACACACATACATATAAACACACACACCCCTTTATATATAGTGAATGTGACTTACCTAGTGAGCATCTGTTTGTGGCAGGTTGTGCTGTAGATTCACATGCTAAGCACGAGTCTGCCATCTAGCATTGGGCTCGGAAGTGTGCAAGTTATTTTTCTTGGAAGAAGTTCTTCGAGTCACAAGTTATAGTGACTCCTCCTCTCGCTTGTATTGACATGGTCATCAACTCCAATGTTAGATTGTGAGGATGGAGTGAAACAATAGCGTATGCTATAGAGATGACCATGTTGTGAATGTATGATATATGTGTATGAATGCAAAGAGCACAATTCACTTGGGAGGAGGGTGGGCGCATGTGAATCTACAGCACCACATGCCACAAACCGATGCTTACTGGGTAAGTAACATTCACCGTTTGACGGTATGTGTGGCTGTAGATGCACATGCTTAGCATAGGCTAAAAAGCAGTTCTCCCTGTAAGCGGGGATTAACTTGTGCTTGGTGTATTTGTTTGAAATAAAAGTACGTAATGCTACTTGACCAACATTTGCTTGTTGTCTTGCCATAACATCTACGCAATAATGTTTTGTAAATGTTTGTGGAGTAGCCCATGTAGCTGATTTACATATATCAGCTATGGGAATAATTCCTATAAATACCCAAGAAGCCCTGTTTTTGCGTGTAGAATGGGCTCTTGGTGGAATAGGTAGTGGTCTCTTTGCTTTAGCATAACACGTCTGGATACATTTAACTATCCAACATGCAATACCCGATTTAGAAATTGCTTTACCCTTATGTGGTTTTGTAAATGACACAAACAGTTGTGTTTTTACGAAAAGATTGTATTCTATATCTATAGAACATTACTGCTCTTTTGACATCTAATGTAACAATCTTTCAGCTACTGATTAAGCTTGAGGGAAGAATACAGTTAACTATGGATTGCGCCATGTGAAAATGCAATATCACTTTAGGGAAGAATTTAGGATTAGCTCTTAAAACCACTTTGTCTATGTAGTTGAAAGAATGATTCTTCTGAAGTCAATGCTTGAATTTCTCCTACTCTTCGATGTGAGGTAAGGAAAATGCTACTTACCAGTATGCATCTGTTCTTGTCATGTAGAGCTGCAGATTCACACACTGTGCATAGATGAGCTTGGATGCTTGCACTTTGTTGTTGTCCTGGAAAGTCTTTGGAAGTTACGGGATAGGTGGCTCCTCCTTTGGACAATAGTGCGCATGGGCATTGACTCCATCGTTAAATTGTTTTTTCGCCAAGAAGGGAAATGATGGAGTTTTGTGAGAAACCGAAATAGATGCCCATGTGTGTTGAATCTAAATAAGATAAACTGGAACAGATAAAGGTAGCCGGAGAGGCAGGTGGGCGTGTGTGAATCTGCAGCTCTACATGCCAAGAACAGATGCATACTGGTAAGTAGCATTTTCCATTCGAGGCATATGAGCTGCAGATCACACACTGTGCATATATTGCATAGCAGTACTCCTCCTCAGATGCGACCACCAGTATCTGTTGCAGTAGTTTGAAATAGTGTTTTGAGTACAGCCTGGCCCACACTAGCTTGTTGTTTTGCCTGCACATCTACACTTTAGTGTTTTGTGAATGGGTACCGTGTAGACCATGTCGCCGCTTTGCAGATATCATCAAAGGAAATGCTCCCTAAAAAGGCCATTGAAGCCCCTATTTTGCGGGTAGAGTGGGCTTTAGGGGGAATAGATAGTGTATGTTTTGCTTTGTGATAACAAATTTGTATACATTTGACAATCCACCTTGCAATCCCAGACTTCGATATGGGATTGTCTTTATGTGGCGGTGAGAAGGATACAAAAAGTTGTTTTGTTTTGCGAAAATGTTTTGTTCTGTCAATATAGTAAAGAGGTCTAGTGTATGAAGAGCTCTTTCTGCTACCGTTTGCGGTTGCGAGAAGAACACTGGCAACTCAACAGATTGGTAAGATGGAAGGGAGAGATAACTTTAGGAAGGAATTTGTCCTGAGAACTACTTTGTTATGATGGAGTTCTAAAAATGGTTCTTGAATAGTTGGTGCTTGTAGCTCGCTGACACTTTTAAGAGAAGTAATGGTCACAAGGAAAGCGACTTTCCGTGTAAGAAATTGACGCTCGCATTTATGCAGAGGTTCAAATGGAGGACCCATTAGTCTTGTGAGGAAGATGTTTAGATTCCACACTGGCGAGGGTGGTACCCTGGGAGGAATTATTCTTTTGAGGCCTGCCATGAATGCTTTAATGGCAGGTACCTTGAATATTGACAAATGTTGTCTATTGTGTAGGTAAGCTGCTATGGCAGCGAGATGTAATCTAATCGATGTGTATGCTAGATTACATCTTTGAGGATGCAGCAGGTAACATATGATGTGTTGAGTGGAGGCATCTTAAGGATTGATGATGTTGTTGTTTACAGTATATAACAAATCTCTTCCACTTGGCTGCATAGCAGGCTCTAGTGGTGGGGCGCCTAGCCTCTTTGATAACGTTCATACAATCAGGTGGAAGGTTGAGGTAACCAAATTCTAGGACTTCAGGAGCCAGATCGACAAGTTGAGCTGTGATGGATCTGGATGTCGGATTTCTCCATGGTTGTGTGTTAAGAGCTGTGGGGAGAGATGTAGTTTTTGTTGCGGGACTACTGATAGTTCCAGCAATGTTGTGTACCATGGTTGTCTGGCCCATGTTGGAGCAACTAGGATCAGTGTTAGTGGCTGTTGTTGCAACTTGCTCACCACTAATGGAGTGGGAGAGGCGGAAAAGCGTACACAAATCTGCCTGACCAATTCATCCATATCGCATTGCCTTTGGACAATGGGTGTGGATATCTGGTGGCGAAGCTTGGGCATTTGGCGGTATTGTGTGTGGCGAAGAGATCTATCTCTGGATGCCCCCACATCTGGAAAAACGGTTGAATAACTTGTGGATGAAGTTTCCACTCGTGAATCTGTTGTGTCTGACGACTTAACAGATCTGCTATGTGATTTTGAATTCCTGGAAGATGTTGGGCTAAAAGGAATATGTTTTGAGGAATAGCCCACCTCCATATGCTCTGTGCTAGTTGAGAGAGCTGCAGAGCGCGTCCCCACTGTTTTTGTAAATAGTACATTGCTGTTATATTGTCGTGCGGACTAAGACAACTTTGTCTGATATCTGTTTCTGGAATGATTTTAATGCCAGAAAGATTGCTAGTAACTCCAAATGGTTGATGTGGAGTTGTTTTTTAGTTTTTGCTGAGGCGTCCATGTGCCCTGTATGGTGTGATGAAGTAGATGAGCTCCTACGGACACGCGCATGCTGTTTGCTTTGGACAAATGGCGAGAGCAGCCATCTTTGTCCATGCAGACGTGTGCATGTAAGCCCTCGGCTCTCGGGAGAATTGATTGCAAAAGGCACTCGCATGGCGAGAGCAACGCATGCGCTGCTTTCGCCAGGCGAGACCTAAAAAGGGTTGAAGAACTTCTGGATGAAGTTCCCATTCATGTATCTGTAGAGTTTGACGACTTAACAGATCTGCAATCTGATTGTTCACACCTGGCAGATGTTCCGGCAGAAGATACATGTTTTGTGGAATGGCCCATCTCCATATGCTTTGCGCTAGGTGAGACAACTGCAAAGAGTGTGTCCCTCCTTGTTTTTTTATGTAATACATGGCTGTCATATTGTCCGTGCGGAGTAGGACAGTCTTGTTGAGGAGATGTGTTTGGAATGACTTTAATGCTAGAAGTATTGCCAGTAGTTCTAGTTGATTGATGTGGAGCACTCTTTGTTGTGTGGTCCACCTTCCCTGAATTGTGTGGTTTAGGAAATGGGCTCCCCAGCTGGTGAGCGATGCGTCTGCTGTTAGCACAACCTGTGGAACTGGCTCTAGGAACGGTCGCCCTTTGGAAAGGTTTTGGGTGTTCCACCACTGCAGAGAGCGATGTGTGCGGCCGTCCACCAACACCAGATCTGTTAGCTGACCATGAGCTTGGTTCCACTGGCGTGCTAAGCATTCTTGTAAAGGGCGCATCTGGAGCCTTGCATGAGGTACTATGAATATGCAAGAGGCCATCATCCCTATTAGTTGCATGAACCCTCGAGCTGGAAGTGAGTGTTGCGGTTGGAATTTTGTTATAAGGGCTTGCATGCTTGCTATACTGGCTGGACTGGGATATGCAAGGCCTTTTGAGGTGTCTATTGTGGCACCTAGATATTGCTGGATGTGGGACGGTTGGAGGTGAGACTCTGTGAGGTTTATGGTAAACCCTAAGTCGTGAAGTAGTTGGATTGTGGGGTATGTGATTTACACACTGGGTATGCAACTTGGCTTTTATGAGCCAGTCGTCTAAAGATGGGAAGACATGGATTTGTTGTCTTCTTAAGTGGGCTGCTACCACTGCCAGACATTTTGTGAAGACTCTGGGTGCTGTGGTGACTCAGAATGGGAGAACCTTGAACTGATAATGCTGACAGTCTACTACAAACCGGAGATATTTCCTGTGAGCAGGGTGAATGGGAATGTAGAAGTAGGCGTCTTTGAGATCTAAGGTGGCAAGGAAGTCGCCTTGTTTGAGTAGAGGAAGGACCTGTTGAAGAGTAATCATATGAAAGTGATTGTGATTGTATGTAGAGGTTTAATGGTCTGAGGTCCAAGATGGGTCTCGGGGTTCCGTCCTTCTTTGGAACGAGAAAGTACAGGGAGTAAACCCCTGTGTTTTGGTGATGCAAGGGAACTGGTTCTATTGCATGTTTTTGTAGGAGGGTAAGCACCTCCTGTTTTAAGAGCGTTAAGTGCTCTGTTGACATTGGGCGCTGTCTGGGTGGTATGTTTGGGGGAGTTGAAGTGAGTTCTAGGCAATAACCGGATTGGATGATTTGTCTCACCCACCTGTCCGTGGTAATGGTGTTCCAGACAGGTAGGAACTGTAGCAAACTTCCCCCGACCGGAGTAGAGTGGTCCGGGGGGGAGTGGATGGAAGTCATTGTTTGGGGGTGGAGGCAGTGCAAGTATTGGTAGTTTTGCCTCTACCCTTGTTGTTATTGCCCCTGTAGCTTCCTCTGTAATATCCTCTGGTAGATGAGGTCTGCGTGGGACTCTTGTAGGAAGTCGAGGGGTTGTCAATGTTAAAGCCTCTAGAGGCGCCCCTATAAGAGGAGCGACGAAAGGAACTTTGGGAAGCTTGCAACTGCAAAGTTCCCTATTGATTTGGCAGTGTCTGTATCTTTTTTCATCTTCTCCAAAGATGAATCTACACTAGGCCCAAATAAGTGTTCCTGGTCAAACGGTTGGTTTAACATGGTAGTTTGGACTTCAGGTTTGAAGCCCGACATGATAGCCACGCATGTCTGCGTAAAAGGACACTGGTATTAATAGCTTGGGAGGCTGTGTCTGCAGCATCCAGAGCGCAACGAATGGATGTATTAGTTATGAGTTTGCCTTCCTGGATGAGATCATTGGCTTTTGTTTTATATTGATCTGGAAGGTGTTGAAGTAGGGTCTCTAGCTCGTCGTAGTGTGCCCTATCATGCCTAGCCAGCAAAGCCTGTGTGTTGGCAATTCTCCATAGGTTGGCTGCTTGGGACAATGTTCTTTTACCAAATGCGTCCAACAATTTTGACTCCTTATCAGAAGGTGGAGCATCGCCTGTGGTTTGGGAGTTAGCCCTTTTCCTGGTGTTGGAGACTAATAAGGAATCCAAGGGTAGTTGCCCTTCAGTGTAAACTGGGTCAGTTGGGGCAGATTTGTACTTCTTTTCCACCCTGGGGTTAATGGCTCTGGCCCTTACAGGATCTTTAAACACGTCAGGAGCGTGTTTGATTACCCCTTTTAGCATTGGGAGAATGGAAGTGGACCTTTGAGATGATGCAAAAGTGTCCATGAGGAAATCCTCTTCTACAGTGTGTGTGTGTGCAAATTCACACTGTGGTATTCTGCAGCTCTGTGTATGAGCTGAGTGAACCCTATAGTGTCCTCTAGTGGGGATTGTCTAGATGGGTAGATATCATCTTGTGGTGCACTAGGGACAACGGGTGTGCCATAATCTTCCCATGGGTCCTCTGAGGTGTTAGGTTGACTAGGTTCCCCTAAAGGGTCATTATCCCCTTCCTCCCCAGAGGTATCCTCGTCATCCTGTGGTGGAGGAGAATGTGAGGGTACTGGAGATGGGATAGGAGAGCTGTGGTGTGGAGGAGGAGATGGAGAAGGAATTCTCAAAGGAGAAGTGGCAATGTCTCTCTTCTTTTGGCATGGAGCCGATACAGGTTTGTCCATTTTCCTTTTTCTGGAAGGACTAACTATAAGTTGACCTGTGTTGGGTCTATTTCATGAGTTTTTTGGGTTGGGTCAGGCCGAAAAAGCTCCTCCTCTGGAGTGTGTTTCGGTACGGATTTTTTCGGGTCCGATTGTTTGTGTGGCACAAGTTTTGGAGTGGTTTTCTGCTCCTTAGGCTTGGAATCGGGAGTTGTCCTGGGTTCTGTTGGGGTCTTCGGAACAGACTGTTTCTTTGGTTGCGTTGATTTTTTCAGATCCGAAGGTTGAGCGCCAGTGGTCTTCGGAGCCAGTTGCTTGTTTGGTTCCAATGTTTTTGGAAGATTGAGCGTCAGTCTTTGGAACCGGATGTTTGGCTGGTTCCGACGATTGTTTTGGAGCCGAGAAGTCTGTTCCAGGGGATTTCGGTGCCGAAGGTGCCGATGTGGAACCAGTTGTCGGTGCGGATGAAGACAGTGGTTTCTTCTTTGGTGCCAGGGATGGGTTTTCGTTACCGACGGTGGGCTGACTCGGTCCCGAGTAGCCTGAAGGCTTATGTATCGACTTCTTTGCCGAGCCCGAAGGCAGGGCGTGGAAAGTTTTGTCCCGGTGTACACCTAGGCCCGAAGGTGAAGGTGTGACCGAAGCCTTCTTTTGAATGGGTGTGGGGGAGGGGGTCGACATCAGTACTTACGACCCGCTGCCTTGGAGTGATGTTTTCAACGTCGGAGTTATCGGAGGTGCTAATGTTGCCCTCTTCGATCTGCTCCTGCTCAGGTACATTGATGACTTCTTTGAAGAGACCTTCCGGTATCAATGTTGAAGATCGAGCCACGCTTCTTCGAGCTCAACGATCCCGAATTGTTTTCTTGGAGCGGAAAGAGGTACAAGCTGGACAGTCTTTGGCCTCGTGCTGAGGCGAAAGGCAAAGGTTACACACCTCGTGAAGCTCGGCGTGTGGAAACTTGGATTCACATTGAGGACACTTTTTGAAAGGAGTCCTTCCTATGAGCCAAAGGCCTAATGGCGCCGCTAGGCACGAAGGCCTGCGCCGATCGGAATCTAAGAATTCAAGTTTGGAGAGATGCGCGTTGAATGGGAAACAAAACAATACCGAAGAATGGGTGAAGGATTGCGTGTCGAAAGGTAGAACAGTAACGACACTCAACTGGAGCGCGACAAACACATCCAAGCTCGATGGCAGAAAAAAAAAAGATGGAGTCAATGCCTATGCGCACTCCATCCCTTCAAAATATCGTCTAATTGTAAATCTTGATTTAATCTAGCGCTGCAAATTGAACTTTACTGGAAAATGTTATTAGAATCGCTGGGAGGAATGGTACTCTACGTTGAGATTTAATAGGAATCCATGCTGGAACTGCTCCATTTCTATTCAAATCAGCTCCGTGTGTATTCGAGCGTGAAGAAGCGAGAACTTGCTCTGCATAATAAGCATGCTGCGGTGTAACCAAGCGTAAAAGAAATTCCTCCGCTGAATATAAGGCTGCGTTATTGAAGGCCGTCGTGAAATTGCTTTGCTGTTTCCTAGGCAAATGCAATTTGGATACACTTGGTTGCTCGAGTGTTGAATGTACACAAATTAATGAGAGCTGAGCTGACGCATTCACAATCGTAGATTGATCTATGCGCACTGACGGCTGCAATTTAAAGAGTAAATAATATCGGCAAGCGCGAGAGAAGCATTGAGCTTTAATTTTGGAGATGAACAATAATTATCCGGCGCGCGCGAATCTAAGAACATCAGCGCTGTGCGGGGGTGAAGAGCGTGAGAGGCGTTAACTCTGCTGCGCGCGTGAAATCAAACGCGCTGAAAAGAAGCTGGGTAAACCAAGCCTGCGGCGCGCGCGTGCAGCCAAGTGCGCGAGGACCATTACCGCCGAAAGGAAGCGGCCTTCCTTTAAAAAAATAAGAAAAGCCTGCGGTGCGCGCGAATACACATCATAGGAAATGAACGCGGGGATTGTTTTCAAGAGTCAATTCTAGTGAAACATGATCATTTTAAAGGCATATTAAAAGGGTTTGAATACAGTGTATTAATGTCTTCTTCAACTGAAGTCTCCAATCCAACTGAGGACAATTGAAACAAAAAAAGGACTTCAAGGATCTCAAGCCTCCTCCTTGAGGAAATAAACAACAGACTACTAAAACTACATCTATTAGAAGGATAACACTTCATTGTTTTAATTAATTATTTTAGATAGTTAATTTAGTCTATTGTGTTAAACTATATTAGATTGTTGTTTGAGTTTTCTTTTAATTGCAGGTATGTCTGATGAATCTATGTCTGCACCTCCAAAATTTTTACCTGTTCCAGGAGAACCTTCTATTCCTTGGAAACATTGGAAGAATATATTTTTTACATATTTATTAGCAATTGGAGGAGCCAAATATGGTCCTGTAAGGAGACAGGCTATACTTTTGCATCATCTGGGAGTAGAGGGAAGGAGAATATAGGATGACTTACCTGAAATATCTTTGGGTATGGGGGTGGTCAACCGGAGAATATTTATGAGAGGTCACTACAAATGTTGGAAAAACACTTTACTCCGAAAGTAAATATTGTTTTTGAAAGACAAATTATTTTATGTCATATGTAGCATCCTTACGAGGTTCAGCTGCTACTTTCGAATTTCAAGGTTTGTGTGATTCCTTAATAAGGGACCAAATTGTAAGTTGCACGAACAGCAAAAGGGTGACGGAAAAATTATCAAAAGACCTTACTTTAGAACAAGCTATTCAAATTGCTAGGAGCATGGAAAATACTGATCATTGGATCAAAGAGATCGATAAAGGGAAAAGTGTAACTGAAAACTCAATGGTAGTTAATGGAAAAGAAGTTTCTGAAAAAGTCAAGGAAATAAATAGAGAAATATTCAAGAAGGCAACGAATAAAAGTAATAGAAATGTACGTGTTAAAGTTGGGGAAAGGCGACCGATTATTTGTTGTAGGTGTGGCTCTCCAGGTCATGTAAGTTCAAGTTTTGCATGTGGTGCAAGGAATGCTACATGCAGAGCTTGCGGGAAGAGAGGTCATTTAGCAAAAGCATGTAGATCAAAAGGACATTTTCAAATTACTAGTGTCAAGGAAGTGGAAAACAAAGAAGAGGAAAGTGAGGAACAGTTTCTAACTATAGATGGGGTGGAATTAGATGCATCTCGAGTGGTGCAAACGGAGGAAAAGTGTAATTCAGATTTTGTGGTGAATATAAACAGCAACTGTATGAATATAAAAAGAGAGAGTACTGAAAAGTTAGAGAAACCACATTGTGAGATAACATTGGGGAAAGGGACAGTGAGGTTGTTGGCAGATTCTGGAACTCTTTTTACTCTAATTTCGAAGGAGAATTTTCAAGAAAAAATGGATGGAAAGATGAAAGATCTCCTACAAGCAGATGTAGGAGCTGTTGGGAACAGTGGATCAAAAATTAATATGGAGTTTAAGAAAGAGAGTATGTCACACAAGAAGGATAACATTTGTAAGGGTGGCGACATCAGAGAGATTTGAACATTATACACAATCCTAATGCTGTGTGACCAGTCATGGTTATTGAACCAAATGTAGAAAACGTATCCACCAATGTGGAT
This sequence comes from Triturus cristatus, assembly GCF_964204655.1. Taxonomy (NCBI): domain Eukaryota; kingdom Metazoa; phylum Chordata; class Amphibia; order Caudata; family Salamandridae; genus Triturus; species Triturus cristatus. The sequence continues at coordinate 16,197,990 of NC_140581.1, forward strand.
GTGAACAATGGGTGGGGAAAGATGTTAATGGAAAAGTGTTCTAGTGTTTTTTTGATAATTTGGGCATGTTGAAAGGGTTTGCTCATCGTATTATTTTAAAAAGAAATACTAAACCCATTGTTCATAAAATCACTTCGTAAGGAACTGGATAAATTGTTGGAAGCTAAAGTTATAGAACCAATAGAGTCATCAGAATGGTTATCTCCGATTGTCGTTGCTCCTAAGGATGGTAATAAAATTTGTGTATGCATTGACTTGAGAGATCTTAATAGAAACATTTGGGTGGATAGACAACCCTTACCAAACATTGGAGAAATGTTGAGCATGATGGGTGGGGGTTGTGCTTCTAGTGTACTTGACATGTCCTCAGCCTATCATCAGGTAAATCTACATCCCGAGTCACATCCCTAAACTTCATTTGCGACACCTTTGGGGGCGTTTCGATATTGTAGAATGCCTTTTGGACTGGCATCCGCTTCTGCTGTATTCCAGCTAATCATTCATAACATATTTAAAGGAATGGAGAGAATATTATGTTTTCAGGATGACAATGATTGTGGGGAGGTCATTTGATGAGCATGATAAACTTATGGAAGAAGTTCTTGAGAGAATTTCTAAGAGTGGATTAACAATCAAGAAAGAAACGTGCAGGGGAGGAGGAGCCTAGCGCGCATCCAAGATGGTCGCGTGAGCACAGGGCTCCCCGGACCCTCGCTGCTCCTCGGAATTTATCCTGAATCTATCCTGACTCGGTTGATGGAATCTGGGAGACGAATGCTGGCTGAACACTAAACTCCTTTCGGAAATCAAATCGGACCTGGCAATCCGGATTTATGGTGGTTTGAACTTTTGAGGCCCACCCTACGGCTGTGCCCGATGCGAGGGTGATCTGTGGAGCCGGAGCGTAGTTGAACAACAACGGCAGCGGAGCGGTGCCAGTGGCCGTCACATCACTTTCGGTTTCACTTTTGGTCTTTGAGGGGCTGGACTGTGGACTTGCTTGGTGCGACGGGAGTCCATTTTGCCTTCGCTTGATGCCGGTGGCTTCGTCTGCTGCCAGTGTGCTCATTGACGGTGGTCCCTTCGCTCCGCCATATTGCGGCCTGTGGCGCGACACGCGTCTGCCTGGCCTGTGCCACCTCGACGCTTCCTCGGTGGTCCCCTTCGGCGATCGAGGTTCTCATGGGAGGCAAGGGAGACCCCGAGAGGCGTAAGACCAAGACATCCCTACGTGGGGGACCGGTCCAGACGAACAACATGGACCGCTACACTCAGGGTAAAGGATCCCCCGGGACAGCCAATGTCCCCCCGGAGGACACCAGTGGTGGCCCGTCCGTTTCTCCGGATCTGTCCCTGCAGGACATCATGGGCGCCATTAAGGGCATCAGAGAGACCATCGCTACACAGTATGAGGCCTTGGCCCGTAAAATCGACACGGTGGCCATTGACATTACCCTAATCCGGGCGGATCTCTCTAAGACCAACGAGAGGGTTCAATCGCTGGATGTGCGGACGTCCTCCCTTGGTACGGACGTGTCGGACCTGCAGGCCACTCTCGGCGATCTCAAGTCGGCCAATGATCTGATGGCCCGGCGGCTGGAAGACTTCGAGGGACGGGCCCGCCGCAATAACATCCGCGTCATAGGCGTTCCGGAGACCTCCGATAACCGCCCGGTTGATCTCCTGGTCGAGGAGCTCATCCTCGAACATCTTGCTCCCGCTGGCCTGAGTAAGTTTTTCGCTGTGGAGCGGGCCCATCGAGTCCCAGGTGGCCGGCCGCGACCGGGTGCCCCCCCGAGGCCTATCGTTGCGAGACTTTTCCATTACAGAGACCGAGACGCGATTCTGCAGGCCTCACGGGTTCATGGCCCGGTCCGACATGAGAACTCGTCCATTAACTTTTTCCCGGACTTCACCCAACTTGTCCAGAAACAGCGGATGGGCTTCCAGGGGGTGAAGCGGCGTCTCCGGGACCTCGGTCTCAAGTACTCTATGCTTTATCCTGCAAGGCTCCGAGTGGAACATGAAGATCGGACTACCTTTTTTGACTCTCCTGTGACTGTGAGTGACTGGCTGGATTCGCTGCCAGACCGGGGTGACCGGACTGGGCCCTCTGCCGGTACCGAGGGTAGTGGGTCTCCTTTGGAGTGACTTATGGTCCCGGACTCTGCCAGGTTGTACTGTTCGGCTGGGTTCTACTTCTTTTGTGCATTTTGTTTCACTATGTTGTGTGTGGGGAGCGGGCGGGGACGGGTCCCTTCCCTCCTCCGGGGTCTTTTCGTAGAATGGGGTTTGTAGGGCGACAGGCACACTGCAAGTTGGAGTGGTTTTTTGGACCGCAGGGGTGCAGGGTGGGGGGTGTTGGAGTTGGGGGGGGGTTGGTGGGTGGGTGGGGTTGTTTGCATTTGTGTTTTTTGTTTTCAAGGCGAAGTATTGGCTATGGTTCATCCTTGGGTGTTGAGCTCTTTGCTAGGGGGCCCTTGATCTACTGGATGGGATGGGGGGGGGACGGGTTGAGATTGATGTCTTGGAACGTCAATGGATTGGGGGACCGTATCAAACGGGGTGTTGTGCTGCAATATCTGCGTCGTCTGACTCCTGATGTGGTGTTCTTACAGGAGACGCATCTGGTTGGCAATGTTTGTCGGGCTATGAACAGGGGGGGATATCGACTTGTGGCCCACTCTGGTTTCACCACTGGTTCGAGAGGGGTGGGCATTCTCTTGCGAGCTTCACTTCCGTTGGAGATCACCAGGGTGGTCCCAGACGATAGAGGGCGCTATGTGGCTTTGACTGGGAGGTGGGAGGGGCAGTCCCTCTCCTTGATCTCGGTCTATGTTCCCCCGGGCCTCCAGAACTCCACCTTCTCAGACTTGGGTCGTATGTTGCTTGGGCTTCCCGACAGTCTTTTGCTTATGGGTGGGGACTTTAATTCGGTTGTCTCGGGTGACCTGGACCGTCATCCGCCCAGGGCCCTCCCTGCTGCCCAGGCGTGGCTGGGCGGGCTCCTGGAGACCTTCGGTCTGGTGGACTGTTGGAGGTTAATGCATCCGACACAGTGTCAGTACACCTTTCACTCTGGGGCCCATGGGAGTCTCTCCAGACTGGACTATTTCCTTATGCCCGCGGCCCAGGCTGCTCGGATTCGAGAGGTCAAACATCTGGCCAGGGGTATTTCTGATCATTCCCCACTGTGGTTGCTTTTTGACACCGGGTCGCGGTCCGCTGGGCGGATCGCTCCTATTAACCCTTGGTACCTGCGAGACCCCAAGATCCGTGATAGCCTGATTAAGTCGATTGATCAATATTTTTCTGAGAATGAGGGGTCGGTGTTGTCCTCGGTGTCCCTGTGGGAAGCTTTCAAAGCAGTGCTCCGCGGGCATGCCCTGTCCCAGATAGTGGAGGCCAAGAGGGTCAAGAGAGAGGCGGTTGTGACGCTGGAGACTGAAATATCGGGGCTGGAGGCAGCCTTGGAGGCGGGTGTCACCCCGGATGGGCTGCATGCCCTCAGCCTGAAGCAGTTTCAATATAAGTCTCTCGTCACTGATGCCAAGACTATATATAGGGAGCAGCAGGGCAGGTTGTATGACGCCGGAGACAAGGCGGGTAAGCTGATTGCCTGGTTGGACAAGAAGGAGAGAGTGAATCGTGTGGTCCCGGAGCTTCGGGTGTCGGATGGAGTGTGTGTGACTGAGCCTGGTGAGATTGTTGAGTGTTTTGCTGACCACCTCCGTGCAGTGTACTCCCCGGTGTCCGATAGAGATGAGGACGACTCTCGTCTTCTGCTTCGGGATATTGCCCTGCCCGGCTTATCCGTCGAGGACCGCGAGCTGATGGATGCCCCTTTGTCTGTCGAAGAGATAGCTACTGCGATTCGCTCCCTCCGCTCGGGCAAGGCTATGGGCCCCAACGGCCTGCCGACTGAACTATATAAGCTGCGCCCGGATAAAATCGCGCCTTTCCTCCGTCATATGTTTCAGGAATCGCTCGAGAGGGGTTCCCTTCCTGACGACCAGCGTCTGGCTACTATAGTAGTGATTCCCAAGGAGGGTAAGCCACGTGACCGCTGTGCCTCCTATAGGCCTATTTCCCTGCTGAATGCCGAACCCAAAATCCTTGCTAAGGTCCTCGCTAATCGCTTGCTGAGCGTTATATGTGACTTGATACATCCGGATCAATGTGGCTTCATCCCACATCGTAATACCGCTCTCAACTTACGGCGTCTGCACGGCGTCCTTGCTAGGGCTGAGTACTTGGCTGAACCGGCCATATTGGTTTCCCTAGACGCCACGATGGCCTTTGATACCATTGAATGGCCATTTCTTTGGGCCGTCTTGGCGAAGTTTGGGTTTGGGGAGGGGTTCCTTGGCTGGGTGAAGCTCCTTTATGCTGGACCAATGGCTCAGGTGGTTGTCAATGGGCGGGTTTCTCGGCCTTTCGCTCTCGGGAGGGGAACTAGGCAGGGGTGCCCGTTGTCCCCGCTGCTCTTTGCTCTCGCCCTGGAGCCGCTCGCTGCCTGGCTCCGTTGGGAGCCCTCGATTAGAGGGCTCCGGTGGGCCCCGGGCTTCGAGGATCGGGTTTCATTGTACGCGGATGATATTCTCTTGTATCTCACCTCACCGCGGAAGTCGCTCAATGTTCTCTTTGATGTCCTTACTTCCTTCGGGAAAAACTCGGGTCTGATAATCAACTGGTCCAAATCTTGTGTGTATCCTATCTCTGGTGGTCTTCCTCTCTTGCCGCCTCGGCTTCCGCTCCAAATATCTCAGTCCGGCTTTAAATACCTGGGGGTGTACGTTTCGTTGGATCCGGCGGTCCGCTATGAGCAGAATCTCCTGTCTCCACTCCGGCGTTTGAGGGCAGATACGGCTCGGTGGTGTAAGCTGCCCTTGTCTCCGCTTGGTCGCGCGGCGCTGTTTAAAATGATGTCCCTTCCCAGATTCCTTTATGCACTCCAGAACTTCTTCGATGTCATTCCTGCTGCCTACTTTAGGGAGGTGGAGAGTTTGCAGAGGAGACTGGTTTGGGACGGGCGATCGCGTATCGCGTTGGCCAAGCTGACTCTTTCCTGGTATGACGGGGGCATCGCGCTTCCTGATATTAGATGGTACTATTGGGCCTCCCAGCTGTCTGCCATTAATCATGCTACGTACGCTCCTGGTTCGAACCCGGCATATGAGATGGATAAATTCCTGCTCCCCGGCGGCAACTATAACAGAGCGCTTTACTCGCGGTCTGCTGGTAGGGCCCTTACGGGCCCTACCAGGATTGCGGTCCGTGTATGGAAGGCGGCTAACGTTGCGATGGGCTGGAGTGAGCGTTTAACATGCGCCACTCCTCTATTCGACTCAGACCGCTTGGGAAGCCTCTGGACAACGAAAGGCTTCGAGCGCTGGGATACGATCGGCATCAGCAGAGTGGGGGACCTGTGGGTTAAAGGTGCGGTTAAATCCTTCGCGGCGCTTCAGCGCGAGTATGAGCTTAGTGGCAGAGAGTTCTTCCGTTATGCACAGGTTCGGCACGCCCTGCTTTCGGTCTTTGGGGAGGGGACCACGGTCCCTTCTTCTTCGCCTCTCGAGGACCGCATACTCGACGGTCACGTCCCCGACAGTACTATCTCCCTGATTTACAAAAAACCGATAAACAATCGGGCTGACCTCTTGGTGCGTCTTCGGGAGGCATGGACGGGAGATGGGGTGGAGCTGGACGATGAGGACTGGCAGACTGCACTGTCATCCCCTAAGGAGGTGGCCATCCCGGCCCGTCTCCGCCTGGTCCAGCTTAAGATTCTCCATCGTGTATATGTGACGGGCCCCCGCCTGGTCTCGATGGGGTTTTCAGACGACGGACTCTGTAAGCGTGGCTGCGGGCTCAGTGCTACTTTTCTCCATATCCTATGGGAATGCCGCGAGGTGGCGGAATACTGGCGCCGGGTGCATGATATTATGAGACGAGTCACCGGGGTCGCTCTGCTGCCGGAGGTGCGTCGTTGTGTGCTGAATGTATGGGAGCCCAATGACTGCAATGCGGCTCAGGCTCGGTGGGCGGCCTTGGGGAACATGATTGCAAAGAGAGATATTGCGCAGCTTTGGGGTTCCCAGCGGCCTCCCACCGTGTCCGTCTGGAAGGAAAACATGGACTGGTGTATGTTCAGGGAGAAAACGGTGTATGTGGCCCGTGGTAAACCGGGGGCTTGGGGTAAAATTTGGGGGCAGTGGAACGCGTATCGTGGGTCTATCTGTGCTCCCCCTTTGGTAGATACGTCCGGGGTTGCCTCGTCCCCCTGATCCTTGAGGGTTCCTTGTGCATCTCGTACTTCGGAGTACAGATTTGGTTCTCTCGTTGCCCCCCCCTCCCTCTCAGGTCTTCTTTTATTGACCGCCCTCGGGTGGTTGGGTGTTGACTCCCCCGGCTGGTGTTCGCCGCCCTCCATAAGTCGTTTCGCCTTGTTTGTTGTATTTTTGTATTTTTCTTTTTTGTTGTTATTTATACTAAAAGTGTGTATTCTGATTTCCTTTATGTGCAGTCTGATTTACTGTGATAGTGCGGAGCCCCTGTGGGCCAGCCATTGTTTTCTGATATGCTGGAACACTTTGACTACTAGCGGCCAGCCCTGGTGGTTGTAGGCCCGTGTTTGTAACCCTTTTATGCACAATAAAATCTTTTCAAAAAAAAAAAAAAAAAAGAAAGAAACGTGCCAATTAAGATTGAGTGAAGTCAACTAATAGGGTCATCAAATATCGGCAGATGGAATAAAACCGAAAGGTAGTATTGTGAGAGCTGTCAAAGATGCTGCTTGTCCTACTAATAAGGAGCAGCTGAAGTCCTTAGGTCTTGACGAATACTGTTCAAAATTTGTTCCAAAGTTTGCTGACTTAGTAGAACCAATTAGACTTCTATTAAAGAAAGGAGTTGTATTTGAATGGAATTCTGAGTGTGAAAATGAATTTAAAGATGTGAAGATATGTCTTTCCAGTGCTCCATCATAAGGGCATTTTGACTCCAAGAAGAAAACCATAATGGCCATGGATGCAAGCAATGTGGGAATTGGAGGAGTTTTTTTGCAGGTGTCAGATGGAAATGAAACAATTATTGGATTTGCTTCACGTAGATTACAGGGGCAGAGAAATCCTACTCTACTATTGAGAAGGAAGCTCTGGCTTGTTGTTGGGGAATGTCACATTTTAGGTACTATTTATGGGGCATACCTTCTGTTGTCAAAACAGATCACAAACCTTTAGTCCATATTTTTAAAGGTGGACGTGGATTAGACGGAAGCGTGACTCCTCGCATATTGAGGTGGTTACTGTCTGTTTTAGATTACAATTTCATAGTTGAGTACGTGCGTGGGAAGAAGAATGTTATTGTTGACTGTCTTTCTAGAATGCCGGTTGAGGATGATTCTTGCGTGGAAATTTGAGGATTTGGTTGTAAGTGTGAATAGTGAATTTGCTATCAATCAGGAGGAATGGAAGGAAGCAATGGAAATGGATGATGAGTATGGGAAGCTGAAGGAGCTCATTGTGAATTGTTGGAATGATTCTATTGGGGCGGAAACGCATAAACATTATTTGTCAGTAAAGGATGAGCTTAGCTTACAAGGAGATACGATTTTGAGAAGGAATAGGATAAGATGTCCGCTCTTGTTGAGAACCAAGTTGTTGAGAATTGTACATGAAGAACACTTGGGAAGGAGTTTAACTAAGCGGAGATTGAGAGAGTCTTTTTGGTGGCCTGAAATGGACAGGAATGTTGAAGATTTAGAAAAAGATTGTCATGCATGTAGCAATAGTGATAAAGTTAAAATTACAAGAGAACCCACTTTGAGATGTGTAGAATTACCAATGAGACCATGGGAGAAATTGGCATTGGACATGTTGGGTCCAATTGACAAACTAGGAAGCAGTAATCGTTTCTTGGTTGTATTGGTGGATTATCATAGCAAGTGGTTTACGTGTAAATCTATGGGTCAAGTCACTACTGCTAATGGGATTAAAAATTCTTAAAGAGGTCTTCCTGGAGGAAGGGGCACCAAAAACACTGGTGACAGATAATGGAATTCAATTAGTTTCTTCTGAAATGAGTGGTTTTCTTAATAGTCTTGGGATCGCTCATGACAGAGTTGCTTTGTTCCGTCCGCAAGCCAATGGACTTGTGGAAAGAGTAAACCGGATTGTGATGGAATGCATTCAACTTTCGTTATCTAATGGTGTATCGTGGAAAGAGGAGTTATGTGGGGTCATAGGATTACGCCTCACTCAGTGAGAGGAATTTCTCTTTTTATTGCTTTGTAAGGAAGAGAACCAGGTACTAAGGAGTCTCCGATGTGGTTGAAAGAGAAGAATCAGGTTTGGTTTGACAGAGAAAAAATGAAGTCAAGAGCTGTAGAGAGCCAATGACTTAATAAGACAGCTTTTGATAGAAGAAAAGGTGTTAAAGAGTTGGTGTTTGTGGAAGGGATTGGGTTGTGATAAGGAGATTTGGAAAGTTTTCTCAACCTCACAGTAATATCTGTCAAGGGTTCTGTAGCTCAATTAGATGATGGGAAGAAGGGGAGTTTCGGTAATTTATGTAAAGTTTCTCATTTATAAAATGCGAGTACTGAATTTATGTGAAGTTTCTCATTTATAAAATGTTGTGTTCTTAAAATTTTATATTATTACAATATTGTTAATAGCTTTATTATCAATCCTTATACTTCATATGTTACATGTTTCTTAAATGTTATTTTTGTATCCTTTGAATTTTATGAGGGGGAAGATATGTGGTAATATCTAAAATTGTATGAAGTAACTGTGATGCAGTAGAACTGCATCACAGCTAAGATTCTAAGATGGACCAGTATTGGACTGTATTGCCGAAGGTTGCTGCATGTAATCTGTACTCCAATAAAAAAAACTTCAAGAACTTATTTGGAGTTAATTTGTCTGGATTACTACAAATTTGTACATTTATTTCACACTTATGGCCCTGTTGGCATGTTCAGCTGGGAAGATTCACCAGATGATTGTCTATTCCTGGTATATACTCTGCAAGTAACTGAATGTTGTGCTGTAGAGCAAACTTCAAGATCTTTTGTGCTAGAAGAGACAACTGTGGAGATTTTGATCTCCTTGTTTTTGCAGATAATACATGGTTGTCATGTTGTCTGTTTTGATGTAAACAACCTTGCCTTTTATGTGAGGAAGGAAGAATGCTTTCATTGCCAGATGAACTTTTAGGAGTTCTAGGTGACTGATGTGTGAAAGGGTATGACTGTGTCCAGTGCCCTTGCACAGTTATGTCCTGTAAGTGTGCCCCCCAACCTAGCATTGATGTGTCCGTTGTAATAGTCATTTGCGGAATTGGGTCTATAAAAGCCTGTACTAGTTTTTTGGAGTTCCATCATTGCAGATTTTAGCAAACTTAGCGGCTGATCAACACCTGATCGTCTAAATGACCCTGTGCTTGAGACCATTGTAGCACAAGGCATTGTTGTAGAGGACGCATATTTAGTCTGGCATGAGGTACTATGGTTTTGCATGAGGCCATAGTTCCTAGGAGAAGCATAACTGTCTTCACAGATATTTGTCTTTGAGGCTGAAATACTGATTTTTTAAAGTCTGAATTCTGGTGGCATTTTGGTAAGCTACTCCTGTTTGACAATTCAGGATTGCTCCCAAGTAAGGTTGTATTTGTAGTGGTTGTAGGAGTGCTTTGCAGACATGTGTTGCTTTTGATAAGCCAATCGTCTACATATGGAAATACGTGTATATTTTGTCTCCTTAAATGAACTGCTACTACTGCCAGGCATTTGGTAAACACTCTGGGGGCTGTAGCGGCCCCGAAGGGTAGCACTTTGAACAGATATGCTGTCCGTTGGCGTCATATATGATATTGTCTGTGTGCTGGATCATTTGGAATGTGGAAATATGCATCTTTTAGATCCAGTGCTGTCATAAAATCTCCTTTCTGGAAAAATGAGATTATATCCTGAAGAGTGACCATATGAAAATGCTCTGATAGGCTATACCTGTTCAGCAGTCTGAGATCCAATATGGGTCTCAGAGTTCCATCTTTTGGGGGGAATCAGAAAGTAAAGGGACCAAACCCCTTTTCTCTGTTGTTGTATTGCCACTTATTCTACTGCTCCTTTTTTAATAAAGCTTGAATTCTTCTTTTAACAGGTGTTGATGCTGTGTAGACATTTTGTGAAAACGAGGTGATATGTTTAGAGGAGCCAAAGTTAGCGCCAGGCAATAGCCATGTTGGATAACATCCAACACCCATTGATCTGAGGTGATATTTACCCATTGTGGAAAGAATTTTTGTAGTCTTCCCCCGACAGGTGTTGTATGATCGGAGAGAATGGTAGTTGATTCACTGTTTGGTTGTAGGAGAGGAAGTGTTTTTGTTAAAACTTCCTCTATCTCAACCCCGGGTATTATACCCTCTGTATGATCCTCTATAATAGCCTCTTTGGGAACTAGTTTGAGTTTTGTTAAAAGGGGTGAATGAGTTTGTGGAGGATGTTTTAGATCCTCCACGATATGTAGAGCGACGAAAAATGCCCCTTTTCGACTTTTACACCTTTAGCAGTCTCGTCGTTTTTGATTTTCCTCTAGTAAACTGTCCACTTGTGGACCAAAAAGGTGTTCACCATGGAAAAGGAAGACCTATAATATTTTGCTGCACTTCGGGTTTAAAACCAGATGCTCTTAGCCATGCATGTCGTCTTAGAATAAGACTGGTAATTACTCCCCGAGCTGCTGAATAAGATGAATCAAGAACGCACCTTATGTTTTTATTTGATATAGGTTTACCCTCTGATGTAATTTGGTATGTACGTTTTTGTATTGTTCTGGGAGATATTGTAACATGTCCTCCATCTCGTCCCAGTGTGACCTGTCATACCTTGATAAAAAAACTAGACCGGTAGCGATTTGCGAGTGATTAGAAGATTGGGCTGCAACCATGTTCCGTGCTGCAACTTTATCTGGTGGTGGAGCGTCACCAGTTGCTTGAGAGTTTACACTTTTACGTGCTGTTGCAACTACTATGGAATTGTTGTAAGCTGAGTCCTAATGTAGGTAGTGTCTGTTGGAGAAGGTTTATATTTTTTGTCCACTCTTGGAATTATAATTCTAGATTTAAAGGGCTCTTTAAACATATCAGTAGTATGTCTAAGCATACCGTTTAACATTGGTAAATATTGGGTTGATTGTTGTGTGGAGGAAAGAGTTTCTAATAAAAACTCATCCTCTATTTCCTCAGTATGCAACGGTACCTTATGGAAATGTATAAATAAGGTCATGTGTCATCTGGTGGAGGGGTTTAGAGGGATAAAGGTCTGTATCCGTGCCATCAGGCAGATCTGGGTCAAATGCATCCTACTCATCTTGTGGGGGTAGTGTCCCCAGTAAAAGAGTATATTGACCCTTCCGAGTGTATATCCTTATGGTCTGGAGACTGCTGAGGTGAAGGTGTATGATGTATTGAAGGAGGAGTAATCCTAAGTTGACTGGTGGCTTTATTCTCCTGTCTTCTTTGCAGGAATTACATGTTCTTGAGGAGGTCTAGTAAGTATTCTTCCTGCATCTGGATGAATTACTAGATGGTTTTGTTTATTGTCCAATTGCTGTTGCAATTTTTCAACAACTGCTTGAATCTCCCCTGAAGTATCATCAACTGTACGTTTTCTAGACTCTATTTTATCTCCTATAAGCCTGGGTGACAAGTGTTTCGGATCTGAGGCTTTAGATTTAGAGCTAGAGTCCGAACGTTTTTTCGGATCCAAATGTTTCTGTATCGAAGGTGTGGATGCATCTTCTTTGGACGTTTTCGGCTATGAAGATTTTTTCGATTCAGGGTGGACTGTTTCGGATCAATAGTCTTTGACTGTCTTTTCGGAGCTGAGCCGAGGCCAGACGTTCCGTGATCAATCATTCCGTGCCAAACCATGGCCCGAAGGCAGTGGAGACTCAACAGTAGACTTTTGATTCTCGGTTGTAACTTTTTGGGGCAGTTTGCTCATGGTTTGTTGCGCAGGTGTAAGGGTTTCTGCATCAGAGACAGAGCTTTGTTCTTGGGAGAAAGTACCATCATCTGCAGCCTACAGAGGTGCCTCGATTTCTGTTTCCGGTTCCTCCAATCCGAAAATGTCCAGTGTATCATCGATGCTGTGTCAAGACATTTGCATTCTTCTTGCTTTACTGTCTCGAAGAGTCTTCTTTGACCTGAAAGATTTACAGGCCTTGTAGTTCTGTTCTTGAAGATCCGGTGAGAGGCAGGAATTACACACACTGTGTAAATCGGTAGGAGGGACTTTTGAATGACAGGAAAGGCAGAATTTAAAAGGTGTCCGTTCCATACCCTCTAGTATTTTCTGTATAGGAAAAAACGTCTAAGAGAACTTCTGCCACAAAGGGGAAAGGCTGGAATGTAATTGAATTTCTTCTTAGATGATTTTAGATGTAAAATCTAATTAATCTCGACCGATAACAAAACAGACGTTGACAAAAAAGGAACCTATTGACGGTGTCGACCGGAGCAGAGGAACACACGTCCAAACATGACAGCAGAAAAAAACAATCTAACAATGCAGTTGATGACCATACACAATGCAAGCAATAACTCGTGACTCGAAGGACTTCTTCCAAGAAAAACTATTTGCACACTACCGAGCCCAACACTAGATGGCAGACTTATGTTAAGTATGTGCATCTACAACCACACATGCCATCAAACACAAATACATATATATATCGATTTAAACTCCAGGCTGCATGCATGCACCAAGTAGAGAAAACGGACTGTGGAATACGCTGTTCTGCCAGTCGAAATAACGTGCTTCATTATTTTAGATAGCACAAGCGGTCAAAATACACACACACACACACACACACACACACACACACACACACACACACACACACACACACACACACACACACACACACACACACACACACACACACACACACACACACACACACACACACACACACACACACACACACACACACACACACACACACACACACACACACACACACACACACACACACACACACACACACACACACACACACACACACACACACACACACACACACACACATATACACAAATAAACATACCTATACCAATCTTTCCATGCACAGGCATTTTTCAAGCAGACGTGAAATCTATACGAGGTTTCCTTTACTTTATAACATTGCTCACATTTGGTGCTACGCTGGCAGCATAAAAAAAGCCTTCTCCAGAGGATGACATCTTTAAAAGGCCAATGGAGGTGAGTGGTTGCTCACCCCAGAGCTCACTGCAAGACATTCATCCCAGACATCGACAAGATTGAAACAAAGAAATGCAAGAAGCAAGACACCAGGAAACAGGAGGCCTGATGCTTTTACCAGGCAACACAGATCAACCTCCTTCCCTCTTCCACTTCAGGAGGAAGCCAAAAGACTCTCCTCTACAAGGAAAGCTCCTCCATAAGTGATCACCCCAAACACACAGTCACATGGGCACCAGCAGGGAGAAGCTTCACATTTAAAAATGTCACTTTACCTCGCTTTGTATTCTCCCTCCCCCAGTTGCTCAGTTCTTTGCTGTTTTACAGGCAGATTTGTGATATATAAATTCCCAAACATAACGAAGTTGGGTAGTGTTAACGTAAGTGCTGAGGTCACGGAGGAACGATGTCAATATTGGTGCATCGATGTCATGTCAGACAGGAGACGTGCGTTTCTTTTTTCTGCGATTAATAATATAGCAGGGTATGTTCATTGCTTTGGCTGCACTGTTCCGTTGACATAACATATTCCAGTGTGACACTGTGAGCACATGATTACATACACTGCATAGATGTGCGTGCAGGGGAACTCTGGATTTTGAGGTCCTGATTGCTTTGTTGAAGGGTGATTGTAATTTTTGCTATCACATGTGCATCTAATTCACGCCATTTGCCATCGCAAGCTAACAGGTCAGGGCTAAAATCCAGTCACCTTCAACAGGGTGTAAGAAAGTGGCTCTGTATATACTGCACTAAAGTAAGGTTCAGTGTGCAGAGTCCACAGTCCCCAGAGGTTTGGCAGAGGCTAAAGTTAGATATAACCTTACTCTCTAAAGTGGTAGCTTGGTCGAGCAGTAAGGCAGTATCAGAGGACAGTGTAAAGCATTTGTTGTACACACTCAGTCAACAAATGGTCTCACACACTCAAGAACTGAACTCTAGGCCAATGGTTTATATAAAAAATTGAATATGCTACTTACCAGTATGCATCTGTTCTTGGCATGTAGGGCTGCTGACATTCATATCTGTGCATAGATCGCCGCCTAGTGTTGGGTCCGGATGTTTGCACGTTGTTGTCCTGGAAGAGTCTTCGAAGTATCCTGGGATAGGTGACTCCTCCCCTCGACTACAGTGCGCATGGGCATCCTCTCCATCCTCAGATTGTTTTTCGCCATTGTGGTAGTGATGAAGTAGATACAGAAAGTGATGACCATGCTATACAGTAATTCTGAGAGCTGCAGCTGCTACAGGCGCCGGGGAGGAGGGTGGGCGATATGAATGTCAGCAGCCCTGCATGCCAAGAACAGATGCATACTGGTAAGTAGCATATTCAGTTCGAGGCATGTGGGCTGCTGAATTCATATCTGTGCATAGAATACATAGCAGTACCCCCTATTAGCGGCGGCTACCAGTTCCAGCTGCAGCGGTCTGAAAAAGAGTTTTGAGAACAGCCTGTCCTACAGCTGCCTGCTGTTTTGAGTGTACATTTACACAATAGTGTTTGGTAAATGTATGTATAGTGGACCATGTGGCTGCTCTACATATATCATGCAAAGGAATGTTTCCCAGGAAAGCCATGGAGGCCCCTAACTTACGTGTTGAGTGGGCTCGTGGGGGGATCGTTAATGTGCGTTTAGCCTTTTGATAGCAAATTTGAATACATTTAACGATCCATCTGGCTATACCTGCTTTGGAGATGGCGTTGCCTTTGTGTTGTGGGGAAAAGGCAACGAAAAGTTGTTTTGTCTTCCTAAAGTTTTTGGTTCTGTCTATATAGTACATGAGGGCTCTTTTGACGTCTAGTGTATGGAGCATTCTTTCAGCGACATTTTGTGGATTCTGAAAGAAAACAGGCAGTTCAATTGTTTGATTCATGTGGAACTGGGATATTACTTTAGGCATGAATTTGGGGTTGGTACGTACTACGACCCTGTTTGCGTGAACCTGTATGAATGGCTCTTGAATGGTTAGTGCCTGGAGTTCACTAACTCTTCTCAATGAAGTGATTGCCACTAGGAAAGCTACTTTCCAGGTGAGGAATTGAATCTCACATGAGTGGAGAGGTTCGAAGGGTGGACCCATCAGTCGGGTGAGGACCATGTTGAGGTTCCACACTGGTGCTGGTGGGTGTCTTGGGGGAATCACTCGTTTAAGTCCCTCCAAGAAGGCTTTGATGGCAGGCACTCTGAATAAAGAGAGGTGCTGCCTGTTTTGGAGATAGGCTGCTATTGCGGTTAAATGGATACGTATTGAGGTGTAAGCCAGATTGCATCGGTTTAGGTGTAAGAGGTAACAGATTATGTTTTGAATGGATGCGTCTAGCGGGTTAATGTCATTGTTATTCCAATAAATGACAAACCTCTTCCATTTGGCTGCATAGCAAGCTCTGGTAGTGGGTCTCCTAGCTTCCTTAATGATCTCCATACAGTCAGGTGGCAGGTTTAGGTAGCCAAACTCTAGGACTTCAGGAGGCAGATCGCCAGGTTCAGCTGTTGCGGTTCTGGGTGCTGAATTTCTCCATGGTTCTGCGTCAAATGCGCGGGTTTGATCCGCAGCCTTTGATGCGGCACCACGGAAAGTTCCAGAAAGGTGGTGTACCATGGCTGGCGTGCCCACGTTGGAGCAACCAGGATGAGTATCAGTGAGTGTTGTCGCAGTTTGCGTGCCACCAGCGGTATCAACGGCGCTGGGGGAAAAGCGTCTGCAAATCTGCCGGACCAGTTCATCCATATCGCATTGCCTTGCGACTGTGGATGTGGGAACCTGGCGGCAAAGCTTTGGCATTTTGCGTTTTCGCTTGTGGCGAATAGGTCTATCTCTGGATGACCCCACTGTTGGAAGTACGGTTGGAGTACTGATGGGTGTAGCTCCCACTCGTGCATCTGGTGGCTGTGTCTGCTGAGCAGATCCGCCATCTGGTTGTCCTTGCCTGGGAGGTGTTCCGCCATGAGGAATATGTCCCTCTGAATGGCCCACTTCCACATGCTCTGAGCCAGATGAGACAACTGTGGAGAGTGCGTTCCTCCCTGCTTCTGTATATAGTACATGGCAGTCATGTTGTCCGTCCGGATCAACACGACTTTGTTGCACAGGTGTACTTTGAATGCCTTCATGGCGAGGAAGATTGCCATCAGTTCCAGAACGTTGATGTGCATCTTCTTTTGTTGTATTGTCCATAGTCCCTGCACTGTGTAATGGAGTACATGAGCTCCCCATCCCTGGAGAGAGGCGTCCGCTGTCAGAATTATTTGTGGAACAGTCTCGTCGAACGGTCGGCCCTTGCAAAGGTTTTGTGGATTCCACCAATGCAGAGAGTTGTATGCCCGACCGCTCACCAACACTAGGTCTTTTAATTGCCCGTGAGCCTGATTCCATTGACGTGCCAAGCACTCCTGAAGCGGGCGCATATGTAGTCTCGCGTGTGGGACTATGAAAATGCAGGAGGCCATCATGCCTATCAGCTGCATGAACACTCGCGCAGGAAGGGAGTGTTGGGGTTTGAACTTGGAAATCAGCATTTGCATGCTGTTGATTCTCACTAAATTCGGCTGAGCTGTGGCCGCCAGAGTGTCTATGGTCGCACCTAGGCACTGTTGTACGTGTGCGGGTTGGAGATGTGATTTTGGGTAATTTAGTGAGAATCCCAGACTGTGAAGAAGGTGAATGATGTGGGACATGTGGCTGGCACATTGCTGGGCTGACTTTGCCTGAACAAGCCAGTCGTCCAGGTAAGGGTAGACGTGAATGTGTTGCCTCCGTAGATGTGCAGCCACAGTAGCTAGGCACTTTGTGAAAACTCTGGGTGCTGTTGTCACTCCGAAGGGAAGGACCTTGAATTGGTAGTGCTGCCCCTGAATAGTGAACCGGAGATATTTTCTGTGTGACGGGTGTATGGGTATGTGGAAATACGCATCTTTGAGGTCTAGCGTGGCTAGGAAGTCTCCCTGTCTGAGCAGCGGGAGAACCTGCTGTAGGGTGAGCATGTGGAAATGCTCTGAGAGAATGAAGTGGTTGAGGGGTCTCAGGTCTAGGATAGGTCTGAGTGACCCGTCCTTTTTTGGTATTAAGAAGTACAGAGAGTACACCCCTGTCCCCTGCTGGTGGACAGGCACGACCTCTATTGCGCCTTTTTGCAGCATACTTAGCACTTCCTGCTGTAATAATGCTAAGTGCTCTGAGGACATAGGACGGTGCTTTGGCGGTATGGTGGGTGGAGTGGAGGTTAATTCGAGGCAGTAATCGTGTTGGATAACATCTTTGACCCACCTGTCCGTGGTGATGGTATTTCACGTGGACAGGAACCGCTGGAGCCTTCCCCCGACAGGTGTTATGTGGTCGGGGGGAAGGGAGAGGGCGTCACTGTTTGTTTTTGGGGGAGGACCTGGTATTGCCGTAACCACGTCCTCTGCCCTTGGTGCTGGAGCCACGATATCCACCTCGGGTGTTTTTATCGTAGGAACTTTGTGTGCCCCCTTAATTGTAGGTTTGCTGTGCCCCCTGTCCTCTACCTGCTCCTCTATTTCCGGGGCGACGAAAGGAGCCACTACGAAATGTCTGCGTTTGCAGAGCCCCCATTGACTTTGCAGTGTCTGTGTCTTTTTTTATCTTTTCTAAGGTGGTGTCAACCTCTGGTCCGAATAAGTAGTTGGGGTTGACCGGCTGATTGAGGATGTTATTTTGAACCTCAGGTTTGAATCCGGAGATTCGTAACCAGGCGTGTCGTCGTAGCATGACGCTGGTGTTTATTGCTCTTGCAGCTGTGTCGGCGGCATCCAGTGCACACTTGATGGATGCGTTTGTGAGAAGTTGTCCCTCCCTGATGAGGAGCTCCGCTGCCTCTTTGTACTCGTCTGGTAGGTGTTGGAGTAGGGTCTCTAACGTGTCATAATGTGAGCGATCGTAGCGAGCTAGGAGCGCCTGTGTATTGGCAATGCGCCATATGTTTGCTGCCTGGGCTGCAATCCTTTTGCCGGAGGTCTCTAGAACCTTGGACTCTTTGTCCGGGGGAGGAGCATCACCAGTTGTCTGCGAGTGTGCCCATTTGCGAGCATTAGCAACTACGATGGAGTCCAGAGGTAACTGGCTTCTAATGTACGTAGGGTCCCCAGGTGCGGGTTTGTATTTTTTCTCGATCCTGGGGTTTATTACCCGTGCCCTGGTGGTTTCTTTGAAAATGTCCTTTGCTGGCTTGAGGACACCTTTCAACATGGGCAGAGTCTTTACAGTCCTCTCTGAGGATGCGAAAGTGTCCACCAAGAAATCGTCCTCGATTGTGTCTGAGTGGAGTTGCACTCCATGATTGGCTGCGGCACGTTCGATGAGGGCGTTGAATGCAGCAGTGTCCTCTGTGGGAGACGTTTTTGCGCCATAAAGTTGCGTGTCCTGTGTATCCAGAGCGGCACCTGGGTCTGCAGGGTCATCCCAGACTTGATCAGGGTCCTGCTGGCCCTCAGGGTCCATATCCCCGGGGTAGGTGGTGTCGTCACCCATGTAGTCCTCCACTGCATCCGTGTCGGAGTGCGTCGGAGAGAAGGACTGTGGATCTGGGTAAGAGGTGTGGATGCGTTCATAAAGAACTGGTTCCGATTCCGCCGGCATTTTTTGCTTTAGCGGGATCCTGTAAGAGTCCAAAGCATGCCCGGAAGTGATCTTCCGCTTTCGGAGCATGAGCCTGCCGGTGTCGGCGTCGAAGTGGGACGGCGATGTCCCAGTAGGAGAGTGTTCAGTAGATGGGGACCTTGTCTGGGTAACACGTGTTCTGATCTCAAATAGTTTCGGCGCCGTGGATGGCGGCAAACCAAAGGTGATGTTGGTAGGTGCCGAAGGTGCCGTTTGAGCCTTTTTCGGCTCGGAGCCCGACGTGGCCTGGAGGGCTGCCTTTTCTCTGATGCGTTGCAAGGACGCTGCAACTTGTCGCACCTGGAACGCCGACGGTTCTTTGGTGCCGAGTGGTTCCGTAGAGGTAGGTGTGGACTTCTTTGGAGCCACAGGGTCATCGAGTCGAGGAGAGGTAGTAGCTGTCGACGGCGTCTATGATTGGACCGCAGTCGCTGCTTTCGAGGTGGATTGCGATTTTAACCTTGGTGGTCGGTGCCGATTGTTTCGGTGCCGGGGGCCGAGGCGCTTTGGCGGTACCGAAGGCTTTCCTCTTTGGGTCGGCGCCGACATCGGCTGCAGCGAGTTCGGCACCGAAGTCCCTTTTGGTGCGGTCGGAGCCGACGGGTTTGGCTGGCGTCGAAGGTGTGGTGGTCCTCGAGCCGACCAGTGTCAGTTTCACTTTCGGTTTCTGTTGAACCGGTGCGACGATTGGTTTCGGTTTCGTGGAAGGGAAACCAGTCTTTTTGGGTAATAATGGCTCTCGCTGGATGTCCGTGGCCGGGCCAGAGGGCGGGGCCGAAGAACTGAGGGATTGGTCTTGGGTAAGGCCCGAAGGCGATCCCTCGACCGGAGCCGTAGACTGACGCACTGGGATATCCTCCATTTGGACGGGTAGGCCCTGCTCTTCACCAGAGCTACCTTCTTCGGCCCCTAAGGCCTCATCGTAGTCTCCTACCTCATCGTCGGCTTCTTCCCTGTGAAAAAGCTCTTCATCTACGTCTTCCGATCTGGAACCGTGTTCGCAAGCGGGGCTGGAGGGTATGTTTTCCACGCTTTCGACATCTTCGTCCTCGGTGCTGAAGATGTTGGTCGGGGCCGGTGCCGCTTGCTGCGCTTCCAGTCGCGCGGCTCGTCGATTCCGGAGAGTCTTCTTGGATCTGAATTAGGCACAGGCCATACATTTCGATTCGTCATGATCCGGTGAGAGGCATTTGTTGCACACCGGGTGGACGTCGATATGTGGGTATTTCGCGTGGCAAACAGGACACCGCTTGAATGGGGTCCTCGATTCCATCGTCGATGTTTGGTCGATGGTCGGATTTAATGGATCCGAAAAGTTGTTAAAGTCGCTAAACTAGCCTGTAAACTGTCGATACCGATCGGGAACAGTACCGACGAAAACTAAAGGCCTTTTGGCCTGAAACTAAATTTTCCTAACTTGAGTCAAGATAAGCACATCCGAACCCAATGGCGGAAAAAAACAATCTGAGGATGGAGAGGATGCCCATGCGCACTGTGGTCCAGGGGAGGAGTCACCTATCTCAGGATACTTCGAAGACTCTTCCAGGACAACAACGTGCAAACATCCGGACCCAACACTAGGCGGCGATCTATGCACAGATATGAATTCAGCAGCCCACATGCCTCGAACATATGTTTGTTTTATTTTAGAACCAACAATAGGTATCAAAATACACTTTCTCAGAATGAGATGCTTTAGGTAAAAACTTTCAATAGGCAATAGACTTTGAATGCAATTGTTACAGTTGTTGCAATAGGCAACACAATTCAAACACAATTATAACATTGAGCTCAATGGGACTTTTTAAGTAAATGCAATTTCAGTTACTTTGCGTATGATTTTCTTACTCAGGGCTGGATCCTGGATTCAACCCTGGTGCATTTCCAGTTGAAAGAAATCTTTTTTGTTACACAGGCGATTTTTATGGAATATTTGTAAGTTTCAAAAATCGACACTTAGAAGAATTTCTGGCAAAAAACAGGCAATGTTATCCTATGGAGGAAAAGTGAGTTATTGGCTTTTGGGTAAGTACTCGACTGGCAGAGCTAAGGTTCTAGGCATAGACTCAGGGGTCTCCCAGGGTCAGGTAGGTACAGATGTTACACCCTCAGCGGCACAGGGCCAGCCGGGTGCAGAGAGAGTTAGGCCCAATGTTAGCCTGTGGCGGGCAGGGGGCCTTTGGTTGG
Organism: Triturus cristatus; assembly: GCF_964204655.1. Taxonomy (NCBI): domain Eukaryota; kingdom Metazoa; phylum Chordata; class Amphibia; order Caudata; family Salamandridae; genus Triturus; species Triturus cristatus. Next base: position 16,219,069 of record NC_140581.1, read on the forward strand.
CGGCTGCTAGCAGGCAGGCCACAGGCTGTGGGAGCTGGGCTCCTGGTCACTTATTCAGGGCAAGTGGGGAAGTAGATTAGGATAGATGTTGCACTCCCAGGGGCACTCGGGCGGCTGGGTGCAGGGTACTTTTGAGCCGTCTGGAGCTCAATGGAGAAGCTACAAAACTAACAAAGGCTGCAAGCTCGGGAACGAAGATTCTTCAGGTGCGAGCACCACTTCGAGAGGGAAGTTGGAGGATAGGTAGGTACCCAGGAGTTGGGCACAGGGGGCCGCAGGGCGCCGGCTGCAGGGGTGCCTTTTGGTGTCGGGAAATCTTACCCTCTGTTGATCGCGGTTGGGGTGGGGTCCCTGGTTTGGAGGCTGCAGGCGTCGTCAGGAGCGTCGAGGTGGGTTCTTGGGTGCTGGATTCGGGGTCACAGTCGCCGGGGGGGACGTCATCGGGGTCTTTGTCCACTCAGGCACAGGCCTGGCACAGAGTGTGCAGGAGTCCCTGTTCCTGGTTGGCACCAGGGGCTTGTTACTTGCTTCGAGCAGAACCACTGCTAGTGGGAATCCCAGTCTTTTAGAGTCACAATGCAGTCAGGTCATCCGGGGTTTTCGAGGTTGCTGACCACTGGAGATGGCGGGTTTTAGCAGGAGCAGGTTCGAGGGTCGACAGGCCTGTAGGGCTGGGGCCAAGTCAGTTGGTGCCGTCCTCTTGTTAGCAGCTGCATGGCAGGTCTTCTTTCTTCTTGTTCTTCTTGCTTGTTTCGGATTCGGGATCTGAGGAAGGATGGTTTAGGGTGCCCCTAAATACTAAATTTGAGGGTGTTACAGGAGGGTAGAGGTCAGGGACCAATGGGTCCCTTCCCTGGGGTGGGTACACCCCCTATCCTGCCACTCTCCAATGGGAGGCTGGCAGGAGCCTAATCCTGATTGGGCAGGGCTCCCTATCCTCAAGATGGCGAGAGCCCGGAGTTGTGCTTCACCTCGCCTCCCCCACCTGAGGGGTGGGGTTGGCAGAGGCTGGCATACCCCCTTTCCTCACTTGGGATTTCCCGCCAGAGTGGGCGTCAGAACCGGTGGGGGCCAGTTGCTGAGTACAGCAAGTGGCCTGGAGAAGCTCACAAAGGCGGCATGCCTTTGAAGCTTCCCTTGCCCATCCTGGGGGAGGAGACCTAGCAGCTCGCCCGGGATGTGCATTGTTGCAGGCCCAGGAGAGCGGATGGCTCTCTATCCAGGGGTCCAGCAACATGTCTGCTGGGTGGCAGCCTCTCAGACAGGACATGGATTGTGGGTTAGGTTCAGGGGGCAACTTTAAGTTGCCCTTTGTCGTGCATCTTACATTAAATCCCACACTGGCATCAGTGTGGGTTTAATGTGCTGAGAAGTTGGATACCAAACTTCTCAGTCTTCAGTGTTGCCATTATGGTGCTTTGGAGTTCGTGTTGACGACCTCCTAGCACCATATACTCTTAATGGCAGCACTGCACTTACAATGCCCAGGAATGGATCTGGGTACTGTAGGGGCACAGGGCTCCTGCTCCTGTGCCCACACCATGGGCATAAGGCACCCAGCCAGAGGGGTGGCTGATATATGCCAGGGCAGTGTAGGTCAAGTCAAGTCAAGTCAAGTCAGAGAATTTATATAGCGCACTACCTACCCAGAGGGTCTCAAGGCGCTTAGAAAGGGGAGGAGGATTACTTGTCAAATATCCACGTTTTAAGTTGCTTTCTGAATGCTAGGTGGTTCTGGGTGAGGCGAAGGGAAGCGGGGAGTGAGTTCCATGTTTTAGCAGCCAGGTATGAGAAGGATCTGCCTCCCATGGTGGTCTTGTTGATGCGAGGTACAGTGGCGAGGGCTTGGCTGGAAGAACGTAATTGGCGGGAGGGGGTGTAGAAGGACAGTCGTGAGTTGAGGCATTCTGGTCCGATGTCGTAGAGTGATTTGTGTGCGTGGGTTAGTAGTCGAAAAGTGATTCTCTTATTGACGGGTAGCCAGTGGAGGTCTTTCAGGTGACCAGAGATGTGTTCGTTGCGCGGGATGTCTAATATGATCCTGGCTGAGGCGTTTTGGATTCGTTGGAGTTTCTTCTGGAGTTTAGCGGTAGTACCTGCGTAGAGGGTGTTTCCGTAGTCCAGTCGGCTCGTGACTAGAGCATGGGTGACTGTTTTCCTTGTTTCGGTGGGGATCCAGCGAAATGTTTTCCTGAGCATGCGGAGAATGTTGAAGCAGGATGAGGATACGGCGCTGACTTGTCTGTTCATTGAAAGTGAAGAATCCAGGATCACGCCTAGGTTCCGTGCGTGGTCTGTCGGGATGGGTGCTTTTCCAAGGGCTTCCGGCCACCAAGAGTCGTCCCATGCAGAGGGGGATGTGCCTAAGATGAGGACTTCTGTTTTGTCTGAGTTCAGTTTCAGACGGCTTTGTTTCATCCATTCGGCAACCTCTTTCATTCCTTCGTGTAGGTTAGTTTTGGCGGTGCTGGGGTCATTGGTGAGAGAAAGGATTAGTTGAGTGTCATCCGCGTAAGAGATGATGTTGAGGTTGTGTTGGCGGGCGATGGCCGCGAGGGGGCTCATGTATACGTTGAAGAGGGTGGGGCTGAGTGATGATCCTTGTGGCACGCCACAGATGACTTCAGTGGCCTCGGACTTGAATGGTGGGAGGCGGACTCTCTGGGTTCTTCCGGTGAGGAACGAGGTGATCCATTCAAGTGCTTTTCCTTGTATTCCGATGTTATTGAGGCGTTGTAACAGGGTGCTGTGGCAGACTGTGTCGAAGGCTGCAGAAAGGTCGAGAAGGATGAGGGCGACTGTGTCTCCATTGTCCAGTAGAGTTCGAATGTCGTCTGTTGCTGCGATGAGGGCGGTCTCAGTGCTGTGTTTTGCTCGGAAGCCAGATTGTGAGGAGTCGAGGGATTTGTTGGCTTCGAGGAAAGCGGCGAGCTGGTTGTTGACGGTTTTCTCGATGACTTTGGCCGGGAATGGAAGGAGCGAAATGGGGCGGTAATTTTTGAGTTCGGTGGGGTCCGCTGTGGGTTTTTTCAGAAGGGCGGTGAGTTCAGCGTGTTTCCAGTCTTCCGGGAAGGTGGCGGAGTTGAAGGAGCAGTTGATGACGTCTCGGAGGTGCGGTGCTATGATGGAGTCTGCTTTGTTGAAGATGTGATGAGGACATGGGTCTGTGGGGGATCCTGAGTGGATGGAGTTCATCAGGCGGATTGTGTCCTCAGTGGAGATTGGGTTCCAGTCGTTAAGGGTGTTCACGGGGGGAGAATGTTCAGCAGATGGTTGGGTGGGTTGGTCTCTGGGTTGGTTGTCGAAGCTGTTGTGGATGTCTGCAATCTTGTTGTGGAAGAATGAGGCTAGGGAGTCGCAGAGGGCTTGAGAGGGGGTGATGTCGTTGGAGTTGGCCGAGGGGTTGGAGAATTCCTTGACGATGTTGAAAAGTTCCTTGCTGTTGTGGGCGTTGTTGTCGAGTCGATCCTTGAATGCTGTTTTCTTGGCCTTTCGGATTAGTTGGTGGTGAGTGCGGGTGGCGTTTTTGAAGGCGTCCTTGGTGCTAGTGGTTGGGTCTTTTTTCCAGGCCTTTTCAAGGGAGCGGCAGAGTTTCTTGGACTTCTTAAGATCATCGTTGAACCATGAGGCCTTCTTGCTGCCAGGTTTGCTTTGACGTTTTTTCAGTGGTGCTAAGGTGTCGGCGGTGTTGGATAACCATAGGGTGAGGTTAGCGGCGGCTTGGTTTGGGTTAGAGGAGTGGGCTGGGGTGTTTAGAAGGAGCGATGCGGAGATCTGGTCGGTGGTGATTTTGTTCCAGTTTCTTTGCAGAGTTGGTTGGGGGTGGTTGATGGGTTTTGGCTTGTTGTAGGTGAAGTGAACGCAACTGTGGTCAGTCCAGAGGAGATCCGTAGTGTGGCTGAAGGAGACGTGATTGCTGGAGGTGAAGATGGGGTCGAGTGTGTGACCTGCGATGTGGGTGGGGGAAGTGACTAGTTGTTTAAGTCCGAGGTTGGTGAGGTTGTCCAAGAGGGTGGTGGTGTTGCGGTCGTTGATCTTTTCAAGGTGAAAGTTGAGGTCTCCCAGAAGGATGTAGTCTTTGGAGGGGAGCGCGTGTGGAGTGACGAAGTCCGTGATGTCTTCACTGAATTTTGCGCGGGGTCCTGGTGGTCTGTAGAGGAGGGTGCCTCTGAGTGTGGTCTTGGGGTCGATGTGTATTTGGAAGTGAAGGTGTTCGGAGTTGGCGAGGTTGGCGTCAGAGCTGGTTGAGATGCGGATAGATTTCTTATGGACGATAGCGATTCCTCCTCCTGTGTGGCCGATGCGGTCCTTGCGTGTGATCTTATAGTCTTCAGGGATGGCAATGGTGATGTCTGGGGCGGAGGAAGCGTTCATCCATGTTTCCGTTAGGAAGGCGACGTCTGGAGAGATGGTGTCTAGTAGATTCCATAGGTCAATGGCGTGTCTGTGGACCGAGCCCAGACATCCAGCCTGCAAGGGCAGTGTGTGTGTGTGTAAGGGTACAGGGCCCCTAAGGGTGGCACAAGGAGTGCTGCAGCCCTTAGGGGCCTTTCCTGGTCACAAGGCCCTGGGTACCCAGGGTACTATTTACCAGGGGCTGACATGTGGCCAGGGTTTGCCAATTTGGGTTTTGAGTTTTTATGGTAGGAACATAGGCCCTGGGCACCTGATTGGCAGGAGTCCTGGGTACACTCAGTCAAAGTACATTCAGCAATTCAGCAAAAAGTGGGGGCATACCATGCAAGAATGATGGCACTTTCTCACACAGGGCCATCATTTTAATGTTTTCCATCCTCTAAATTTCTTCCAATGTTCTCCAACTCAACCTGCGTATGGAAGAGTCTCTTGTGGCCCCCACTAACCACTACTCACCGTTGTCACTCTCCACAGTATCTGGAGATAGGGTCAGACCATTCCCAGTCTATTGCAGGTGTACCATCGCCCACATCATCCATGTGGCTGAACTCCCACCCTTTGTCCTTGGCTGCCAGCATCTGCCCTCCTACTCGTCAAGGCTCCCCCTCATGGCAGGCTTGCATCATTTCTGGCCCAGAGGACGCAGCCTCCTCCTCTCTAAAGATTCGATCAACGCCACTGTTCACGAGTCCCATGCAGGGGATTCTTATTCCTCTCATCTTGAAGCTCGATACTCCTAATATCTCTACAGAGAGCTTCTGTTTTCCTTCCAGTCTTGTAAGACCAGCGTATTTCCTGATTATCAGACATAGATCTAGTCCCCCAGAAGCTAAGCTAGACACTGCTGCCCCAACGTGTGACCTCATTACATTACTTTCATGGCTGGCATCCGCATGTCCCTCTGGCTTGTGTCAAACAAACTCTTCGCTACCATGGCTCTTGGCTTGGGTAACCAGGAGCTTCTCCTTCCCTCTCCGCCTACATGGCTGAGACTTGCGTTCTGCCCCCCTACTCTCCCACAATGCGAGTTATCCTTACCTCTAGTTCCCGAAGTGCATTGTCACACTCCTTCTGTCCGGGAGCCTGCTGTGTGCACATGGTGATGAGCTGGTTAATGCTGTCTGTCACAGCCCTGTCAAAAAACAGAAACCATGTCAATGTCCCTTTCAATCCATAGCACTACTGGTCAGACTCCACTGCCCTGCACATGGGGAGACAGCTGCAGAGCCCGAAAAATGAGAGCAAAGCAAGACCACTACAAGGTCACAAGACATGTCGTATGGAGGAGGCTGCTGGAATCAGTTGCACATGGCCGGGCCAAGGACCACTGGTTCTTCAGTCTGCTTGGCATGTGATGGCACAGGAATGCATGCTTCTTTTGTACTATATGTTTTACTAGACATGAATGCCACATGATGTATTGTGATCCCCAATACGGAGAACACGCTTACTGTAGAAGAACTAAAAGCTTCTGCAATACAAACCTCAGCGTGAAGGACACAGTGTAGATGAAGGTGTAAGACTATGTATCACAGAAGAGACTGCAGTACCAGAAGGTAAAATGTCCTATAGAAAGGGCTAGTGCTGTACAACTTGCAAATCTCAGGCCTCACTCTTTACTACAAGGTGGGAAGATTTTGTCTGCTTCTGTGAAGGGTGCTATTTACTTTGTCACGTTGTATCTGAATTTGCAACCCCTACTCCTTACAGTACGCTTTGGCCCCAAGAGAGTAACCTGTTCAAACTGAGTAACAAGTAAACAATAATGGGCAACAGTAGCGGACAGAGGATCCTGCCCTATAAAACCCTCCCTGACTACCCCTGAACCCAAATACACCTCACAGTGGTGCTGTACTTCAGATCCAGAGTCGCATTACTGGTACATTTCTTTCACTTTGGCATTTTTATGAACCCTTATTACTATGAGACCCCTCCATCTCAGTGCGTCAACTTTGGAGAACATTAATAGTCTGCAGGGCTGTCCTGATGCGTGCAAGTGAGGGCTGGAGGCCGCTCCATCCCTCAAAACCACTGGCCAAAGGCGGATTAATGACCTTTCTCTTAAGCTTCTTCTTTCTTGTTACAACTAGATCGAGGATTGACTCTTAATCCTGACCGGTCTTTCAGTCGGCACTTTTGTAAGATCTCAAATGCAAACACATTAGTTCCCTATAATCTAAAAACCATGACCTTCTGTCACGTGTGGGGGTTCGCATTTCGTTCAGATTAAATGCTTTTGGACTGGTTTCCTTGAAGCTTATTTTGAGCATCGGCTCCTTTCATTTCAGGCACTTGCACATTTCAGCATCTTACCCTAGCACTCGTATTTGTGCTGGTTGCCCTACACTTTAGGATTTAGTTCCAACATGGCTCTAGAGCCTTTGAAGAGCCCTCCCTCTGGCTTCACCTGTTAACCGTGGTGTCAAGTTACAACTCCCACGGAGCTCCTAAGACGCAGGGAATGGAAGAGTTCACTTTGCAGACGTTTGCTTTATCGACACTAGGATTTTTGCAGCCACTCCTCATTTGTGGACTTTTCTATCACTTGATATTCACATTATTCTAAACTTTATGCATTTGTGGCTGGTTCGGAATCTGCATATTTTGACAATGAGTAAAATCATAACTATCAGACTTAAAATGTGTGTAAGAAACTGGCTCTATATATACTGCACCAAGGTGAGGTACAGTGTGTATAGAGTCCAAGGGTCTCCAAAGGTTTGGCAGAGGTTAAAGTAAGAAAGAACCTTACTCTCTAAAGTGGTAGCTTGGTCGAGCAGTAAGGCAGTGTGAGAAAGTGGCTCTGTACTGTTCCTTAATAGGTACAGTGTGTACAGAGTCCACAGTCCCCAGAGGTTTGGCAGAGGTTAAAGTTAGATATAACCTTACTCTCTAAAGTGGTAGCTTGGTCGAGCAGTAAGGCAGTATCAGAGGACAGTGTAAAGCATTTGTTATACACACTCCGTCAGCAAATGGTCTCACACTCAATAACTAAACTCTAGGCCAATGGTTTATATATAAAAAATATATATGCTTGTTTTATTTTAGAACCAACACTTGGCATTAAAATATACGTTCTCAGAATGAGATGCTTTATATAAATACTTTTGCAATATGCAATTCACTTTTGTAGAAAGTTACAAGTGGTTGCAATAGGCAACACTATTTTAAACACAACAATGCATTGAGCTCAATGGAAATTTTAAGTTATTTGCAACAGATTACTTTTAGGATTACTTTTGGAATTCCAGGACTGGATCCTAGATTCAGTCCTGGGTCAGTTCTTAGAATCAAGTGATGAAAGTAGACTTAATTACTGTGATGATTTGAAGTTGACACTTGGAAAATATTTCAGAGAAAACAGTCAATGATTCCCTATGGAAGAAAATTCATGTTGCAGGTACAGTATGTTCTCGTTACTTTTGTAATCCAGTACTGGGTGCCTAGACTCAGTACTGGGACCTTTATCCAAAACAGGTAAGTAATTACGTTTTCAGATATTATACGATTTTTAAAGAATATTTAAAGATTGCAGAAATTGACACTTAGAAGAAATTTCACAGAAAAACAGTCAATGGTTTCCTATGGAAGAAAATTGGGTTACGGGTAAGTACAGTTGTAAGTATTTTTCAGAGTCAGTGCTGGGCACCAAGATCCAGCACTGGGAGCTCACCTAAGAGCAGGTGAGTATTTTCGTTTTCGTTACTCGGCTGATTTTTGGTGAATATTTTAAGATTTGAAAAGTCCACATTTAGAAGAAATTTCAGGAAAAAGCCAGTCAATGTTACCCTATGAGGAAAATAGAGTTATCGGTTGAGGTTCTGGGCATAGACTCAGGGGTCTCCCAGGGTCAGGTAGGTACAGTTGGTTCACCCTCAGCGGCTCTAGGGCGGCCGGGTGCAGAGAGAGTTAGGCCCAATGTCATCCTATGAAGGATAGGGGGGCCTTGGTTGGTGGCTGCTGACTGGCAAGCCACGTGGCTGTGGGAGCTGGGCTCCTGGTCACTTACTCAGGGCAAGTGGGGAAGTAGGTAGGTGTAGAGGTTGCACTGCCAGGGCAACTCGGACGGCTGGGTGCAGGGTGCTTTTGATCCTTCGGGCGCTCAATTGATTTCAATGGGAAATCTCCGGTTTAGAAAAAGACTGCAAGCTCGGGGACGAGGATTGGATTAGTTACTTACCCGTAATCCTAGTTCTCATCCAGGGGTATACTCATCAAAGTCATAATCTATGAATAATCCCCGCCCATGTGCGGGATCCCGGAGCATATAGAAAATACATATATATACATATATATACATATGTGAAAACATATAAATGCAGCCTAATAATGTTCAAAACATGGCAATGCTGTAAATTACATATTTTTGCATAGTAGTGCCCCCGTAACCCGTAAGGAAAAAAGGAAGCATCAGTCAAATTATAACACAGCACTGCTTTATTGCCATAAAGCAACATGTAATTGTAGGCATTCGCCAGTAGGCTGCAGTAGAGTATCAAGAAACCAAGAAAACGGACACCCTGCCTTTAAGGCATTAGAGTAGGGGGACCGTGCCTTTAAGGCCTGCCTGTGACCCCCTGCTCCCATGATGCACTACAGGTGGCAGTTGGGCCAGTTCTTTTTTCCGGCTCCTTCTGTGAGGATCCTGGAGCTTGAGCTCTTCAGTTTTTTGACTGAAATTTTGAATTACAGCTTTTTCAAGCTTTTTTCGACGTTTTCTGGCTTTTAAGGGCTAATTCTGCTGGTTTCCAGTGAATTTTCCAATTTTTTCCAGTCAGAATGTCTCCTTTATTTAGGAAATGCCCTTCTTGTGGCAATAAAATGGCACTGGCGGATCCACACTCGGTGTGTATTGTGTGTTTACCATCAAAACACGATCCTGACCAGTGTCCCCACTGCCAGAAGTTCTCAAAGCGCACTCTGAGGGACAGAGAGCGCATTAAACTGCATGCAAGACTGGAGAAGGAACAAAGCCGTCGTGAAGGCGAGCATTCCTCATCAAGACCACCTTCTTCAGCTACGCAAGTACAGAAACGGAGACATACCAGCTCCCCGGGCTCCAAAAAGACCAGGAGTCCAAGAGGTTCGCCGTCGACGTTGAGGATGCCGGCGAAAAGGCAGAGAACTTTGGTAGTTGTTTTATTTTAGAACCAACAATAGATATTAACATATACTTTCTCAGAATGAGATGCTTTAGTTAAATACTTTCAATAGGCAATTGACTTTTGAATGCAATAGTTACAGTTGTTGCAATAGGCAACACAATTCAAACACAATTATATATTAAGCTCAATGGGAATTTCTAATTACATGCAATTGATTACTTTTTGGATTACTTTTCTAACCACAGGACGGGATCCTAGATTCAGTCCTGGGACATCTCCTGTAAACAGTTGAGTAAAAACGTTTTGGTTACAGCTGTGATTTTTAAGGATTATTACTGTATTTCAAAAGTGGACACTTCAAAACGTTTTCACATCGAATCACCAATGTTATCCTATGGGGGAAATTCACTCAGCAGGTAAGTGGGGTCATCGTTACTCTTTCTTACTCGATGTTGGATCCAGCACTGGTGAATGTCCTGTAAACAGTTGAAAGAATGCGTTTTTGTGATACAGGTGATTTTTAATGAATATTTGTAAGTTTGCAAAATCGACGCAGAAGAATTTCTGGCAAAAACCAGGCAATGTCATCCTATGGAGGAAAATCAAGTTAGCTGTAGTACGGTTGTAATTACTTTTCAGGGTCAGCGCTGGGCACCAAGATCCAGCACTGGGATCTCTCCTGATAGCAGGTGAGTAAATTCATTTTCGTTACTCGGTTGAGTTTAGGTGAATCTTTTAAAGTTGCAAAACTCGACACTTCGAATTTCCAAGAGAAACCAGTCAATGTTACCCTAAGGAAGAAAAGTGAGTTATCGGCTTTTGGCTAAGTACTTGACTGGCAGAGTTAAGGTTCTGGGCATAGACTAAGGGGGACCCCAGGGTCAGGTAAGTACAGTTGTTACACCCTCAGCGGCACAGGGGCAGCCGGGTGCAGAGTGTTAGGCCCAATGTTATCCTATGGGAGGCAGGGGGCCCTTGGTTGGTGGCTGCTGGCTAGCAGGCCACGCGGCTTTGGGAGCTGGGCTCCTGGTCACTTGCTCAGGGCAAATGGGGAAGTAGATAGGAGTAGAGGTTGCACTCAGGTGGCTGGGTGCAGGGTGCTTTTGATACGTCGGGCGCTCAATGGATTTCAATTGGGAAGCTCAAGAACGAACAAAGGCTGCAAGCTCGGGGACGAAGGTTCTTCAGGTGCGACTGCCAGTTCGAGAGGTAAGTTGGGTATTTGGAGGATAGATAGGCACCCAGGAGTTGGGCACAGGGGGCCGCAGGGCACCGGGTGCAGGGGTGCCTTTTGGCGTCAGGAAATGTTACCCTCTGCTGGTCGCAATTGGAGAGGTCCCTGGTTCTGAGTCTGCAGGCGTTGTCAGGAGCGTCGAGGTGGGTCCTTGGGTGCTGGATTCGGGGTCACAGTCGCTGGGGGATCGTCCTCGTGGTCTTTGTCCACTCCAGCACAGGGCAGACTTGGCGAGTGCAGAGAGTGCAGGAGTCGCGGTTCCTGGCTGATGCCAGGGGCTTGTTACTTGCTTTGAGCAGTACGACTGCTCGTGGGAGTCCCAGTTAGTTAGAGTCACAAGGCAGTCAGTTCCTCCAGGGTTTTTGAGGTTGCTAACCACTGGAGATGCCAGGGTTTAGCAGGAGCAGGTTCGAGGGTCGACAGGCCGGTAGGGCTGGGGCCAAATCAGTTGGCGTCTTCCTCTTGTTAGCAGCTGCACGGCAGGTCTTCTTGTTTCTTGATCTTCTTGCTTGTTTCAGAATCTAGATCTGAGGAAGAAAGGTTCAGGGTGCCCCTAAATACTAACTTTAGGGGCGTTACAGGCAGGTAAAGGGCAGGGACCAATGCCCCCCTGTGGGAGGGGGGCAGTAGCCTAGTCCTGATTGGGCAGGGCTTCCCATCTTCAAGATGGCGAGAGCCCGGAGATGTGCTTCACCTCGCCTCCCCCACCTGAGGGGTGGGGTTGGCAGAGGCTGGCACACCCCCTTTCCTTCCTTGGGGTTTCCCACTAGTCTTCCCGCCAGAGTGGGGGTCAGAACCGGTGGGGGCCACTTGCTGAGTACAGCAAATGGCCTGGAGAGCTCACAAAGGCGGCATGCCTTTGAAGCTTCCCCTGCCCATCCTGGTGGAGGAGACCTAGCACCTCGCCCAGGACGTGCATTGTTGCAGGCCCAGGAGGGCGGATGGCTCTCTACCCAGGGATCCAGCAACAGGTCTACTGTGTGGCAGCCTAGGCAGCCCCTCAGACCAGACGTGGATTGTAGGTTAGGTTCAGGGGGCATCTCTAAGATGCCCTCTGTCGTGCATTGTACATTAAATCCCACACTGGCATCAGTGCGGGTTTACTGTGCTGAGAAGTTTGATACCAAACTTCTCAGTCTTCAGTGTTGCCATCATGTTGCTGTGGAGTTCGTGTTGACGACATCCCGGCACTATATACTCCTAATGGCAGCACTGCACTTACAGTGCCCAGGAATGGACCTGGGTACTGTAGGGGCACAAGGCTCATGCTCCTGTACCCACACCACTGGCATAGGGCACCCAGCTAGAGGGGTGACTGAGGTATGCCAGGGCAGTGTGTGTTGTGGGCATGCACACAGGGATGTGTGCCATGTCGACTCTGTTTTGTTCTATACCCAGACACTCGGCGTGCAAGGGCAGTGTGTTTGTGTCAGGGTACAGGGTCTCTAAGGGTCGCACAATAAGTGCTGTAGCCCTTAGGGGCCTTCCCTGGTCACAAGGCCCTGGGTACCTAGTGTACCATTTACTAGGGGCTGACATGTGGCTAGGGTTTGCCCATTTGGGTTTAGGTTTCAGCACAGTTTTGAGGGAAGGAACATAGGCCCTGGGCACCTGATTGGCAGGGGCCCAGGGCACACTCAGTCAAAGTACATTCAGCAATTTAACAAAACGTGGAGGCATACCATGCAAGAAAGATGGCACTTTCTCACAACAGTGCCCTGGGTACCTATGGTACAACTTACCAGGGGCTGACATGTGGCCAGAGATGCCAATTGTGTTTAGGCTTCAATGCAGTTTTAGGGAAAGAACACAGGCCCTGGGTACTTGATTGGCAGGAGCCCAGGGCACACTCAGTCAAATTACATCGGCAATTCAGCAAAAAGTGGGGGCTTGACATGCAAGAAAGAGGGCACTTTCTCACAATGTGTCAATATGGAACAAACAACTTTATATCCTGTGCAGATCAACTGGAATTATGCAATATTGCAGCAGCGGTGGTTTCCGCATATTTATGCATTTGCCGCAGGTCCAGCATAACCCATCTGCTGCATAATATGCAGATTTTACAAAAAATGTTTCGAGCTCAAAGAGATCAAAAGTTACTAAAAGCGTAGTGACATACTACTACACAGTGGAAAGCCCTTCGCAAAGGTTGTCTGGCCTCCTATCGGTTGCTTGCTGCTGTATTTGAGTGTGCGCTGACGTGGTACCTGGTGGCTCTATTTCCATACAGAGACTCCTCACTGTAAAGACAATGGAGGCAGCTGCATCAGACGTCTGACAATGGATTCATTCTCAGAGGTATTGCAGCTTCACCTTTTAACTTCACAACTCAATGTTCCCACGGCGTTTGTTGCCCACATGATGGAATTAGAGCTTCTCTAGACCAGTCCGGCCCCTCTGCAGCCTCTACCCCATCTACCCTATTTCAGGGAGCCCTAAAGAGATCATAATTGTGCTGCAACCGCCCAGCCCTGACATTGTGGACGCCCCTGTATCATGCTCACAGCCGTGCATCGCCATCCCCCTAAGCGGCAAGTGTTGGTGGTACAGCACCCCCCTTCTGATGTGCCCAGACTCCTCATTCCCACCACAATACCAACATTTAGGCAGGTTTAAGCCCCCAGGCCTGCTCGGCCTGTGCCCTTCTCGTACCGTGCAGCAGCTGCAAGGGCATTCTTCAGGTTGGGAGCAGAGGGGTCGGCAGACAAGGACTTGGCAGCGAGGAGCAGCTTGCTGGATGACATGGAGATGCTTTTTAGGTTGGATACTACCTTCGCCTGGTCCTCTTTGTTCTGAAATCAACCAAAAACCGCATTCAGTGCATGAGAATCAAGGACTGCAGCACTAGCATGAGAATCCATGCGCTCAGGCAAAGACATTCTTTACCAAATATTTTTGAACACATTTTCCTAACTGCACAACTTCAACAGTGCTATAAAATGAGACCTCTCACTGCAACATTTTAATATATTCTTATTATTAAAAACAAAAGTAAAACACTCCTGACCACTCTTGCTCTTCTAGGATGAAACTCTACATCTCTTCCTCCTTACTCTCCCCCTGCCTACGCTTTTATTCTCTTCTGTGTCCTCATCTCTGCTTGAATTTGCCTTCGAAGCTCAAGGCGCTGCCTGCCCTTCTGCATCTCCACTGCTTGCCATTTCAGGATACTTGAATGGTTCACTTTTCTAAGCTTGGTTTCTAAGTGTCCTCTTTATTTTGATCTTTCAGAGATGTTTAGGCTTTTTTTTCTCGCAATCTGCACTATTCCTTCCCCATCTCGAGCTGCTAGGTCCCTCAATCTTCTGGGTTAAGATCTTGTTTCTGCTCACTTTCACAAACTGTCATTCTTTTTGCTCTCTTGAGGGTCACCTGCTCTCCAACACCTGCCTTTCTGATCACTGTGCCTATAGTTTTTTACGCCTTTTAGGCTTCTTTATTTCTTTAACATATTCGTAAATATAGACAGCCTTTCAGTAAAGTAAGAGTAACTTCTCTCCGGTGAAGCTCTTTCAGATAGAAACTCTACCTGCAGATTCCTCACCGTTTTATTATTCCAGGCATCAGACTGAATCTGGAAACTTTTCAATAGTCTAGGAAGTCTCTCGTCCGCTTTAGTATGATGAGGAGGGGGAAAGGAAACCGGTAGGGACGTGGGACCCGTGCTCACCTTGCCACTGGATTCAAGCAAGCCTGGCTGATGACGGCTGATTAGCCAGAAACCAGTCCTAGGAAGCTTGTTTCCGGTCCAGGGAAGGCATGGCTTGGCAGTTCGGGCTGGACTGTTCCCATGAGGCACAGGGTCAGACTGATTTACATATGGCCATGTCTGAACTGGGGTGGCAGAGTGTGCTAAAGAACGGTGATGGATCAAACCCAGATCTGTTGACTGGGTGTGAGTGTTTGATTGGTTCTGATGCTCCGTCCATCACCACCCCCTTTTGTACCGCTTTGATAGCTATAAGTTGGCAGGGTATGCTCAGATGTGAGTCCCTTGCTCACTTTGCCACTGGATTCAAGCTAGCCTGGCTGAAGACGGCTGTTAGCTAGAAACCGGTCCCAGAATGCTTGTTTCCGGTCCAGGGAAGGCATGGCTTGGCAGTTCGGGCTGGACTGTTCCCATGAGGCACAGGGTCAAGACTGATTTGCATATGGCCATGTCTGAACTGAGATGGCAAAGTGAGCTAAAGAACGATGATGGATCAAACCCAGATCTGTAACTGGGTGTGAGTGTCTGAAAAGTTTTAGCACTCCGTCCATCATCATCAGTCTCTAAGACTCCCCCATATGACAGGACGTGACCACTGGGGGCAGGATAGCAACCATGATTCCAAGAACTACCTTGTCAGGGAAAAAGGAAGTGAAGGGGGGCACGACTCAGCACTTGCAACTCATTGACATCTCACAGATGTAATGACTAGTAGAAAAACCAGTTGTAGGAAGTATAATGTTACTTACCCAGTAAGGATTTGTTCTTGGCATGTAGAGCTGTAGATTCACATGCTTTGCATACTCTTGCCATCTAGTGTTGGGTCCGGATGTTTGCAAGCTGCTTTTCTTCGAAGAAGTCTTTCCTAGTCACGAGGTAAGGTGATAGCTCCTTTCGGTGATAGTGCGCATGGTCGTCAACTCCATTGTTAGATTTTTTTTCTTCACAAGAGGGTGAGAATGGAGTAAGTAAGGAGATATCCATGCATATGATTGTTTAATTTAAGAACTGCAACAAATACAGGTACCCGGGGAGGAGGGTGGGGGCATGTGAATCTACAGCTCTACATGCCATGAACAGATGATTACTGGGTAAGAAACATTATCGGTTCTAGGCATGTGTACTGTAGATAAGGAATATGCTACTTACCAGTATGCATCTGTTCTTGGCATGTAGAGCTGCAGAGTCACACACTGAGGATAAGATCGCCATCTGGTGTTGGGCTCGGATGATTGCAGGTTGTTGTTGTCTTCGGAAGAAGCCTTTGGTCACGAGGTTGGTGACTCCTCCCCTGGACAACAGTGCGCATGGGCATCCACTCCATCGTCAGATTGTTTTTCGCCATGATGGGAAAAGATGGAGTGTATAGAAATGAAAGAAAGGATGTCCATGTGTAATGTCTAAGTAAGACGGATGCTGGAACAGATACAGGTCCCGGGGAGGCGGGCGGGCGTGTGTGACTCTGCAGCTCTACATGCCAAGAACAGATGCATACTGGTAAGTAGCATATTCCGTTCGAGGCATATGAGCTGCAGATCACACACTGAGGATAGATTATACAGCAGTGCTTCCCCTTAGCGGTGGTCGCCTGTATCCGTTGCAGCAGCTTGAAATAAAGTTTTTAGGACAGCCTGGCCCACGGAGGCCTGTTGTTTGGCCTGCACGTCAACACAATAGTGTTTAGTGAAGGTATGCGTGGTAGACCACGTGGCTGCCTTGCAAATGTCCTCTAAGGGAATGTTACCTAAGAAGGCCATAGAAGCCCCTATTTTACGGGTGGAGTGCGCCCTAGGGGGAACTGTAAGTGTACGTTTAGCCTTGAGGTAGCATATTTGGATGCATTTAACTATCCACCGGGCTATACCTGATTTGGAGATTGGGTTGCCTTTATGTGGTGGTGCGAAAGCAACAAAGAGTTGTTTTGTCTTTCGAAAGGGTTTTGTCCTGTCGATGTAATAAAGCAAGGCTCTTTTCACATCTAAGGTATGTAGGGCCCTTTCAGCTACGGAGTCTGGGTTTGGGAAAAAGACCGGTAGCTCTACTGATTGGTTAAGGTGGAAAGGGGAAATCACTTTTGGAAGAAATTTAGGGTTTGTCCTAAGAACCACTTTGTTACGGTGTAGTTGTAAGAAAGGTTCCTCAAGTGTAAGGGCTTGTATTTCACTTACTCTGCGCAGGGAAGTGATTGCGATAAGGAAAGCTACCTTCCATGTTAGGAATTGTAATTCACATTTGTGCATAGGTTCAAATGGGGGACCCATGAGTCTTGTTAGAACCACATTGAGATTCCACACTGGTGCAGGTGGCAATCTTGGGGGAAGGATTCTTTTGAGACCTTCCATAAACGCTTTGATGGCTGGTACCTTAAAAAGGGACAGGTGTTGCCTATTTTGCAAGTAGGCTGCCAAGGCTGCTAGGTGTAGACGTATAGAGGAATACGCTAGATTGCATCTTTGCAAGTGTAGTAGATAGCAAATGATGTTTTGGATGGAAGCGTCCAATGGATGTATGTCATTATTAGCGCAGTAGATGGCAAATCGTTTCCATTTAGCGGCATAACACGCTCTAGTAGTAGGGCGTCTGGCTTCCTTTATGATATTCATACAGTCTGGAGGGAGATTGAGGTAACCGAACTCTAAGACCTCAGGAGCCAGATCGCTAGGTTCAGTGTTTGAGGATCTGGGTGTCTGATTTCTCCATGGTTCTGGGTTAATAGATCCGGGGAGAGGCGTAGTCTTTGATGTGGAACTAAGGATAGTTCTAGAAGCGTGGTGAACCACGGTTGACGTGCCCAAGTGGGAGCCACTAGTATTAGTGTTAGTGACTGTTGTTTCAGTTTGCGTACCACAAATGGAACTAGTGGGAGAGGCGGAAAGGCGTACGCAAATCTGCCTGACCAGTTCATCCATAGGGCATTGCCCTTGGACTGTGGGTGTGGAAATCTGGCGGCGAAGGTTGGGCATTTTGTGTTTTCGGGAGTGGCGAACAGGTCTATGTCTGGTTGTCCCCACTTTTGGAAGAAGGGGAGTAGAACCTTGGGGTGTAGTTCCCATTCGTGGATCTGCTGTGTGTGGCGACTTAGGAGGTCGGCCACTTGATTGTGGATCCCTGGGAGATGTTCTGCTAACAGATAGATGTTTTGGGGAATTGCCCATCTCCAGATTTGCTGCGCCAGTTGGGACAGTTGGGGAGAGTGTGTCCCTCCCTGTTTCTGTATATAATACATTGTCGTCATGTTGTCTGTGCGTATGAGGACAGTTTTGTTCTTTAGGTGAACTTGAAAGGATTTTAGTGCTAGGAACACTGCTAAGAGTTCCAGGTGGTTGATGTGGAGCAGTTTTTGTTGACTGGTCCATCTGCCCTGAGTGGTATGGTGAAGGAGGTGGGCTCCCCACCCCGTGAGAGATGCGTCGGTAGTTAGCACAACTTGTGGAAGAGGCTCTAAGAACGGTCGCCCTTTGGACAGGTTGATGGTGTTCCACCATTTCAGTGAGCGAAGTGAGCGACTGTCCACCAACACCAGATCGGTAAGTTGTCCGTGAGCTTGGTTCCACTGTTGTGCTAAACATTCCTGTAAGGGACGCATTTGAAGTCGTGCGTGGGGGACTATGGAGATGCATGACGCCATCATGCCTAGGAGCTGCATGAACACTCTTGCTGGAAGAGATGGATGAGTTTGAAATTGAGAGATGAGATTTTGTATACTGGCTATCCTGGCAGTGCTGGGATAAGCAATGGCCTTGGATGTATCTATGGTTGCTCCTAGATACTGATGTAAGTGGGAAGGTTGTAGGTGGGATTTGGGGTAGTTGATAGTGAATCCCAAATCGTGGAGAGTTTGAATCGTGCGATGAGTGTGGAGAACGCATTTTTGGTATGTATTGGCTTTTATGAGCCAATCGTCCAGATAGGGGAAGACATGGATCTGTTGTCTTCTGAGGTGCGCTGCCACGACTGCTAAGCACTTGGTGAACACTCTGGGTGCTGTTGTTACTCCGAATGGGAGAACTGTAAATTGATAGTGTTGCCCATCTACCACAAATCGTAGATATTTTCTGTGAGCGGGATGCATAGGGATGTGAAAGTATGCGTCCTTGAGGTCTAATGTGGCAAGGAAGTCTCCCTGTTGTAGGAGTGGGAGGACTTGTTGGAGAGTGGTCGTTATGAAAATGATCCGAATGTATATACTGGTTTAGTAGTCTGAGATCCAGTATGGGCCTTAGTGTTTTGTCCTTTTTGGGAATGAGGAAGTATAGAGAATATACCCCTTTTCCCTGATGTTGAAGGGGGACTGGTTCCATCGCATGTTTTTGTAACAGGGATTGAACTTCTTGTTTGAGGAGAGAGAGATGATGTGAGGACATTGGGCGTTGTTTGGGTGGTATGTTTGGGGGGGATTGTATGAGTTCGAGGCAGTAGCCAGACTGGATAATTTGTCTTACCCATCTGTCTGTGGTGATGGAAGTCCAGACAGGTAGGAATTGTTGGAGTCGCCCCCCGACCGGAGTGGAATGGTCTGGGGGGAGTGGTGGCAAGTCACTGTTTGGTGGCTGGGGAGGTGCGGGTGTTGTTATTGCCCCGCCCTCGGCCTTTGTTATTGTTTCCCCTAATAACCTCCCCGGAAATAACCTCTGTTAGGGGATGTTTGTCCAGAATTTTTAAAGGTGGACGTGGTCTCAGTTGATGTGTTTTTGGAGCCTCCTCTATAAAAGGAGCGACGAAAGGAACCCCGGTTTTGAGGAGACTGCAGTGCTCCCATAGACTTGGCAGTTTCATTATCCTTCTTCATTTTTTCTAATGCAGTATCCACTGCAGGGCCAAATAACTGCTCTTGGTTGAAAGGTTGAGCCAGAATTGCGGTTTGAACCTCCGGTTTAAACCCGGAAATACGGAGCCAGGCATGTCGTCTGAGTAAGACGCTAGTATTGACCGCCCTAGAAGCAGTGTCTGCCGCATCTAAGGCGCATTTAATAGAGGCATTAGATATTAATTTGCCTTCTTGAATGAGGTCAGTGGCCTGGGACTTAAAGGGTTCAGGCAGATGTTGCATAAGGTCCTCAAGTTGGTCATAATGTGCCCTGTCATACCGAGCTAACAGGGCCTGGGTATTGGCAATACGCCAGTGGTTCGCCGCCTGTGCGGCGACTCGTTTGCCTGAGGCCTCTAAAAGCTTAGACTCCTTGTCTGGGGGGGGCGTTTCTCCAGTTGTCTGTGAGTTAACGCGCTTCCTGGCATTTGATACGACCAAGGAGTCTAAAGGGAGCTGGGCTTTAATGTATGCAGGGTCCTGCGGGGCTGGTCGGTACTTTTTTTCGATGCGGGGGTTGAGAACCCTCGCTCGAACAGGGTCTTTAAAGACGTCAGTGGCATGCTTTATAACCCCTTTAATCATGGGAAGTATATGAACAGTTTTTTGTGACTGCTCAAAGGTATCGAGGAGAAAATCCTCCTCAAGGGGGTCCGTGTGCATAGTGACACCATGGAACGTTGCTGCCCTATTTATTAGTTGGCCAAACCCTAGGTGGTCATCAGGAGGGGAGGGCTTGGAGGGGTAGGTAGTGGGGTCAGGCATGTCAGGCATTGGATAAGACCAGTCATCTACCGGTGCTGTGTCTGGAAAAGTAAACGGGTCGGTTGGATCAACAGGATCATTAAATAAATCAGGGTCCGCCCCTCCCCCTAAGTCATCATTATCATCCTGTGGAGGAGGTGAATGATAGGGAGGTGGTAAAGGTAAAGGAGAAACAGGAGGAGGAGGGGGGGACGGGTTAGAAG
The DNA here is from genome assembly GCF_964204655.1 of Triturus cristatus. Classification (NCBI taxonomy): domain Eukaryota; kingdom Metazoa; phylum Chordata; class Amphibia; order Caudata; family Salamandridae; genus Triturus; species Triturus cristatus. The sequence goes on from NC_140581.1 coordinate 16,239,311, forward strand.
GTAAAACAGGAGAAGAAGGACGAAGTGGTGAAGTGGCACAGTCCTTTTTTCGTATGGGAGCTGGGGGAGGTGTAGTGTCCAGCTTCCGTTTTTTATATGGGATGGCAGTCACATGTCCAGTGTTAGGATTGATGTAGATCCGCTTTTGAGTAGGATCTGGTCGAAAAAGTTCATCTGGCTCCGAAGGTGGTGGCGGCGACGCCCGCTTCGGGTCTTTATGAGCTGTTTTTGGTGTGGGCGTAGTTTTCGGTGCCGATGATGTTTTCGGTGCCGAAGGATGTTTCAGTTCCGATGGATTTTTCGGAGCCGATGGAGTTTTCGGTGCCGATGTATGTTTCGGTGCCGATGTATGTTTCGGTGCCGAGGGACTTTTAGGCATCGATGTCGAAGAACGTTTCGGCGCCGGTGGAGACTTCGGTGCCGAGGAACGTTTCAGTGCCGAAGGAGATTTCGGTCTCGAAGCCTGTTTCGGTGCCGACAGTGGTTTTTTCGGTGCCGAGGGTGTTAAAGGCACAATCACATGAGGTTTGCTCGAGCCCGAGCCACCTACAGGCTTAGATGTCTTCGGAGCCGGGCCCGAGGGCGGGGCTTCTGAAGAGGATTTCCGGTCGCGACTGGGCCCAGCTGGCGGAGTCTTGACCACTGTCTTTTTGGATGGGGCAGGGGCAGGGGGGGTGGTACTCACACGCTGCCCTGGAGTGATGAGGTCATTGGAATCGTCGGCCTCGGACACGATCTCGAGATCTTCGGTGTCGTCTTCGGGAACATCTTGAGCAAAGATGTCCTCCGGTTCTGGAGCTGGTTTGGCCATAATATGGCGTCGAGCTCTTCGGTCCCGGAGGGTCTTCTTCGAACGGAAAGCGGCACAAGCTGGACAGGTGGACTCGTTATGTTCCGGCGACAGGCAGAGGTTACAAACCTCGTGGTGGTCACTGTGGGGGAACTTCGCTCCACACTGGGGGCATTTTTTGAAGGGTGTCCTGTCCATCAGCCGCTTCCGGAACCGGTCCGAGTTGATTTCGAAGTCGATGGAATGAAGGTTAAGGAGTTAAACTGATTGCTAGAAGTTTTCTGCTGGAGCGGAAAAAAGTTCATCCGAACCCAATGGCGGAAAAAAACAATCTGACGATGGAGTGGATGCCCATGCGCACTGTTGTCCAGGGGAGGAGTCACCAACCTCGTGACCAAAGGCTTCTTCCGAAGACAACAACAACCTGCAATCATCCGAGCCCAACACCAGATGGCGATCTTATCCTCAGTGTGTGACTCTGCAGCTCATATGCCTCGAACACATGCTTTACATAGACTTCAAAGCAGTATGATCCCAAAGCAGTGGCTAACCTGTAGCTGTTGCAGTTGTTTGGAATAGTGTTTTCAGTACTGCTTGGCCTTCATTAGCCTGTTGTCGTGCTAACACATCTACACAATAGTGTTTGGTAAATGTGTGTGGTTTAGACCATGTAGCTGATTTGCATATGTCAGCTAGAGGGATGGTACCTAAAAAGGCCACAGAAGCCCCCATTTTGCGGGTGGAATGTGCTTTAGGGAGTATGGTTAAAGTTCTTTTAGCTTTTGCGTAGCATGCTTGAATGCATTGAACAATCCATCTTGCAAAGCCAGATTTAGAGATAGGATTGCCTTGGTGAGGTGGAGCAAATGCAACAAACAGTTATTTTGTTTTGCGAAAGTCTTTTGTCCCATCAATGTAGTACAATAAAGCTCTTTTTACGTTAAGCGTGTAAAGAGCGCGTTCTGCTACAGAATCAGGTTGAGAAAAAAAAACAGGTAACTCAACCGATTGGTTTATATGAAAAACGGAAACAACTTTGGGGAGGAATTTAGGGTTGGTACGGAGAACTACCCTGTTTTTGTGTAGCTAAAAGAAGGGTTCTTCCAACGAATATGCCTGTAGCTCACCAACTCTCCTCAGTGATGTGACCGCAATGACGAAAGCAACTTTCCATGAGAGAAACTGCAAAGGGCACTAGCGCAATTGTTCAAAAGGTGGACCCATGAACCTTGTAAGGACAATGTTAAGATTCCATACTGAGACAGGAGGAATTCTTGGTAGTATTACCATTTTCAAGCCTACCACGAAGGCTCTGATTACTGGAACTCTGAATAGTGACAAATGTTGCCTGTTCTGCAAATACGCAGCTACTGATGCCAGGTGCAAATGAATAGATGTATGAGCTAGTCCAGTTTGCTGTAAGTGTAACAGGTAACAGATAATGTTTTGTACAGAAGCATCTAGAGGGTTGATTTTGTTGTTATTATAGTAGACAACAAATCTTTTCCCCTTTGCAGCATATCTAGCTCTGGTGGTAGGCTTTCTTGCTTCTTTTAGAATATTCATAGTCTGGTGGTAGATTTAAACAACCAAACTCTATGACTTCAGGAGCCAGATCGCTAAGTTCAGGTCTTTGGGATGTGGATGTCTGATTTCTCCATGGTTCTGTGTGAGGAGACTGGAGGCGAGGTTCACAGTTTGATCCCCCGGCGCCAGGTTAGCCCAGCACCATTTGACCCTGGTTATTAGCTCCTTAATCTTCCCAACGGCCCTTAGGGGTAATTGTTCGCACTTTACAAATACCAGATTTATTTATTTATTTATAGGTGGAAAAGCAAAGGCAAATTTCCCTGACTAGTTCTTCCATAGGGCATTGCCCTTTGAGAGCGGTTGCGGGAACCCGGGGCCGAAGTTTGGGCATTTTGCATTGTCGGCTGTGATGAGCAAGTCTATTTGTGGGAATACCCATTGTTGAAAAAATGGAAGGAGACCTTGGGTATGAATCGGATTGTTTACTCCTGGGAGGTGTTCTGCCAGAAGATCAATCCTGTGATGGATTGTCTATCTCCAAATGGCTTGAGCGAGTCTTGACAGTTGGAGAGTGTGTGTCCCTCCCTGCTTGTGCACATAATACATTGCTGTCATGTTGTTTGATCGGACTATTACAGTTTTGCCTATCAGGTGAGTTTGAAAAGCTTGGAGCGCTAGAAACCCTTCTAGAAGCTCTAGATAGTTGATGTGGAGGCTTTGTGCTTGTTGCTCCACAGGCCTTATATTGTGTAATCTTGGAGATGGGCACCCCGACCTGTCAGAGATGCCTCTGCTGTGAGCACGGTGTGTGGAGTAGGGTCGATGAAAGGCCGTCCTTTTGATAAATGTTGTAGGTTCCACCACTGCAGAAAGCGATGGGTACGGTAATCTACCAACACTAGATCAGTTAATTGACCCTGCGGCTGATTCCACTGCCGTGCCAAGCACTCTTGTAGGGGACATGTGAAGTCTTGCATGGGGTACTATTGCGATCAATGCAAGACGCCATCATTCCCAGCAGTTGCATGATCACTCTGGCTGGTAAGGCTTGGTTGGACTGAAACTGTAGTATCATAGCCTGAATGTTGTGAATTCTGGCTACATTGGGAGAGGCTAGAGCTTTGGCTGTGTCTAGAGTGGCTCCTAGGTAAGATTGCATCTGCAAAGGATGCAGGCGAGATTTCTGCGCATTTACTCTAAAGCCCAGTGGATTAAGTATCTCTATTGTCTTTAAAGATTCCATCAGCGAGTCTCATCATGCCCTTAAGCATAGGAAGTGTGTGTGACGACCTATGTGAGGCACAGGGTCAAGACTGATTTGCATATAGCTGTGTCTGAACTGGGGTGGCGCAATGAGCTAAAGAACGATGATGGATTCGACCCAGATCTGTGACTGGGGGCGAGAGTCTGAAAAGTTTCAGCGCTCCGTCCATCATCTCCTTGTGTTTGCTTTGACCTATGTGTGGACCATAAAGTCTCGAACAAAAATTCCTCCTCAAATGATTCTTTGTGCAGTGCCACCCCATGATATTGTTCAGCCCTGGCAATGAGTTCCCTGGTGGCATACATTGTCATCTGGAGGAGATGGCTTTGCAGAGTAAAGGTCTGGGTTATCTACTGGAATATCAATTGTGTAATCTGTCCATGGACCTACTGGTAAATGTGTACCCTCATCATAAATATCATCGTCATTATGGTGAGATTGTGAAGAATCCTGAGGTGCGATTTGGTACAGAAGGTTTTGGCTCCCAAGGCGGTTTTATTTGCAGTGAGGAGGGCTTTGGCTCCATGCTGGATTTGTGTTTGGAACCGGAGGGTTTCGGTTCTGACGAGGATTATTTGCTGACTCGGTTCCGAGCCAGAAGGCTTGACTGGGTGCTTCGGAGCCGGGCCTGGAGGAGGGGCGTCAGAAACGTCATCTCGGTGCCGACCTTGGCCAGAAGGCAGAGGTGGTGCCGAAGCTTTACGTTTTTTGTGGATGAGTTGGTGGGTCAAGGGGTCTTCCGTACTCACGTCACATTGTCCCTGCAGCAGTTCTTCGGCGTCGGGGTGTATCTCGTGCTTGGAATCGGCGTCTTCCATGGAGAAGGCTTCTTCCTCCTCTGCTGCTGATGCACCAACATCTTCTTGACTGGAGTCTTCACCGCAGATGTATGGTGTGTCTTTGATGCTTTGGCGCTGCATGTCTAGACGTCGAGCCAGACGACCGCAAAGAGTTTACTTCAATCGAAACGATCTGCAAGCGTCACAGTCTTCTTTGTGCTCAGGAGACAAGCACAAGTTACACACTTGGGGTTTCTTAAGGGGGTGGTTTCTGACAGAGGTACCAACTTCATGTCAGGATACTTGACAGCTATGTGGAAGGAATGTGGTGTCAACTACAAGTTCACCACTCCTTATCACCCACAATGCAATGGGCCTGTTGAGAGATTCAACAAGACCCTAAAGGGTATGATCAAAGGATTACCTGAAAAGCTCAGGCGAAGATGGGACATCCTTTTACCCTGCCTTCTGTTTGCTTACAGAGAGGTCCCACAAAAAGGAGTTGGCTACAGCCCCTTTGAATTGTTATTTGGGCACCCTGTAAGAGGCCCCTTATGTCTGGTGAGGGAAGGATGGGAGTTACCTCTCAAAAAGCCTAAGCAAGACATAGTGGACTATGTACTTGGTCTCCGCTCCCGGATGGCTGAGTACATGGAGAAATGCAAAAACAACAATTGATGGACAGAATGCAGAACAATGTCATACATTCACCCCAGTACAGAGATCTGGGCCTAAATCCATCATTTTTTTGCTCACCATGCCGTTCCAGTTTGAACCCAGCCATATGCAAATCAGTCTTGACCCTGTTCCTCATGGGAACAGTCCAGCCCGAACTGCCAAGCCAGGTCCTCCCTGGACTGGAAACAAGCATCCTAGGACCGGTTTCGGGGTTTCACCCCTCTTCAGCCAGGATAGCTTGCTTCCAGTGGCATGGAGAGCAAGGGACCCACGTCTGGGCATACCCTTCCCACTCGGGGTGACAAATGCAAAAACAACAATTGATGGACAGAATGCAGAACAATGTCATACATTCACCCCAGTACAGAGATCTGGGCCTAAATCCATCATTTTTTTGCTCACCATGCCGTTCCAGTTTGAACCCAGCCATATGCAAATCAGTCTTGACCCTGTTCCTCATGGGAACAGTCCAGCCCGAACTGCCAAGCCAGGTCCTCCCTGGACTGGAAACAAGCATCCTAGGACCGGTTTCGGGGTTTCACCCCTCTTCAGCCAGGATAGCTTGCTTCCAGTGGCATGGAGAGCAAGGGACCCACGTCTGGGCATACCCTTCCCACTCGGGGTGACAAATGCAAAAACAACAATTGATGGACAGAATGCAGAACAATGTCATACATTCACCCCAGTACAGAGATCTGGGCCTAAATCCATCATTTTTTTGCTCACCATGCCGTTCCAGTTTGAACCCAGCCATATGCAAATCAGTCTTGACCCTGTTCCTCATGGGAACAGTCCAGCCCGAACTGCCAAGCCAGGTCCTCCATCACCACCCTCTTTTGTACCGCTTTGTTCGCCATAAGTTGGCAGGGTATGCTCAGACGTGAGTCCCTTGCTCACTTTGCCACTGGATTCAAGCAAGCCTGGCTGAAGACGGCTGAAATGCCAGAAACCGGTCCTAGGAAGCTTGTTTCCGGTCCAGGGAAGGCATGGCCTGGCAGTTCGGGCTGGACTGTTCCCATGAGGCACAGGGTCAGACTGATTTGCATATGGCCATGTCTGAACTGGGGTGGCAGAGTGGGCTAAAGAACGGTGATGGATCAAACCCAGATCTGTTGACTGGGTGTGAGTGTTTGATTGGTTCTGATGCTCCGTCCATCACCACCCTCTTTTGTACCGCTTTGTTCGCCATAAGTTGGCAGGGTATGCTCAGACGTGAGTCCCTTGCTCACTTTGCCACTGGATTCAAGCAAGCCTGGCTGAAGACGGCTGAAATGCCAGAAACCGGTCCTAGGAAGCTTGTTTCCGGTCCAGGGAAGGCATGGCCTGGGAGTTCGGGCTGGACTGTTCCCATGAGGCACAGGGTCAGACTGATTTGCATATGGCCATGTCTGAACTGGGGTGGCAGAGTGGGCTAAAGAACGGTGATGGATCAAACCCAGATCTGTTGACTGGGTGTGAGTGTTTGATTGGTTCTGATGCTCCGTCCATCACCACCCTCTTTTGTACCGCTTTGTTCGCCATAAGTTGGCAGGGTATGCTCAGACGTGAGTCCCTTGCTCACTTTGCCACTGGATTCAAGCAAGCCTGGCTGAAGACGGCTGAAATGCCAGAAACCGGTCCTAGGAAGCTTGTTTCCGGTCCAGGGAAGGCATGGCCTGGCAGTTCGGGCTGGACTGTTCCCATGAGGCACAGGGTCAGACTGATTTGCATATGGCCATGTCTGAACTGGGGTGGCAGGGTGGGCTAAAGAACGGTGATGGATCAAACCCAGATCTGTTGACTGGGTGTGAGTGTTTGATTGGTTCTGATGCTCCGTCCATCACCACCCTCTTTTGTACCGCTTTGTTCGCCATAAGTTGGCAGGGTATGCTCAGACGTGAGTCCCTTGCTCACTTTGCCACTGGATTCAAGCAAGCCTGGCTGAAGACGGCTGAAATGCCAGAAACCGGTCCTAGGAAGCTTGTTTCCGGTCCCGGGAAGGCATGGCCTGGCAGTTCGGGCTGGACTGTTCCCATGAGGCACAGGGTCAGACTGATTTGCATATGGCCATGTCTGAACTGGGGTGGCAGAGTGGGCTAAAGAACGGTGATGGATCAAACCCAGATCTGTTGACTGGGTGTGAGTGTTTGATTGGTTCTGATGCTCCGTCCATCACCACCCTCTTTTGTACCGCTTTGTTCGCCATAAGTTGGCAGGGTATGCTCAGACGTGAGTCCCTTGCTCACTTTGCCACTGGATTCAAGCAAGCCTGGCTGAAGACGGCTGAAATGCCAGAAACCGGTCCTAGGAAGCTTGTTTCCGGTCCAGGGAAGGCATGGCCTGGCAGTTCGGGCTGGACTGTTCCCATGAGGCACAGGGTCAGACTGATTTGCATATGGCCATGTCTGAACTGGGGTGGCAGAGTGGGCTAAAGAACGGTGATGGATCAAACCCAGATCTGTTGACTGGGTGTGAGTGTTTGATTGGTTCTGATGCTCCGTCCATCACCACCCTCTTTTGTACCGAGTACATGGAGAAGGCATCTAAAAACCTTGAGGCAAGCCAGGCCTTACAGAAAGCTTGGCATGACCAAAAGGCTGTCTTGGTTGAGTTTCAGCCAGGACAGAAGGTATGGGTGTTGGAGCCAGTGGCCCCAGCAGCACTCCAAGACAAATGGTCTGGACCCCATACAATCCTGGAAAAGAAGGGAGAGGTTACCTACTTGGTGGACCTAGGCACTCCCAGGAGTCCCCACAGGGTACTCCATGTTAACAGGTTAAAAGCATATGTTGACAGGGCAGACATGGGCTTGCTCATGGCTACAGATGAGGGACAGGAGGAAGAGAGTGACCCTCTCCCAGACCTGCTGTCTCAGAACCCTGAAGATGGTTCAGTTGAAGGAGTGACCCTTGGAGGCAACTTCACTGAGCATCAGCAAAATGAATGTAGACCAGTTCTACAATCATTTCAGCATATGTTCTCACTGATACCTAGTCAAACTGACTGGTGTACCCATGTGGTGGACACCGGTGACAGTCTTCCTGTGAAGAACAAACTTCACAGACAACCTGACCATGTCAGGGACAGTATAAAGGCTGAGGTACACAAAATGCTGGAACTGGGTGTCATTGAGCCCTCAGAGAGCCCCTGGGCTAGCCCAGTGGTCCTGGTCCCCAAACCTCACACCAAAGATGGCAAGAGAGAGATGAGGTTCTGTGTGGATTACAGAGGACTCAATGCTGTCACTAGGACAGACGCACATCCTATTCCAAGGGCAGATGAGCTCATAGATAAACTGGCTTCTGCTAAGTTTTTGAGCACATTTGATTTGACAGCTGGCTATTGGCAAATCAGATTAGCTGAGGAGTCTAAGGCCAAAACAGCATTCTCAACCCCAGGTGGGCATTATCAATTTTTGGTGATGCCCTTTGGTCTGAAGAATGCACCTGCCACCTTCCAAAGGTTGGTGAATCAAGTCCTTACTGGGTTGGATGACTTTTGCGCAGCATATCTTGATGACATTGCTGTCTTTAGCTCCACCTGGGAGGATCACCTGATCCACCTGAAGAAGGTACTTGAGGCTCTGCAAAAGGCAGGCCTCACTATCAAGGCTACTAAGTGCCAGATAGGGCAGAGTAAGGTTGTGTACTTGGGCCACCTTGTAGGTGGAGGCCAAGTTCAACCACTGGAGTGTAAGATACAATCCATCAAGGACTGGTCTCCTCCAACCACCCAGACTCAAGTTCGAGCTTTCTTGGGCTTGACTGGGTACTACAGGAAGTTTGTTAAGAACTATGGGTCCATTGTGACTCCTCTTAATGATCTGACATCCAAAAAGATGCCCAAAAAGGTTCAGTGGACAGTAAGCTGTCAAAAGGCATTTGATGACCTGAAGAAGGCCATGTGCTCTGCACCTATCCTGAAAAGTCCTGACTACTCCAAAGAGTTTATTGTCCAAACAGATGCTTCTGAGTTGGGTGTGGAGCTGTGCAGTCACAACTTAATGTAGATGGTCAAGACCAACCCATTGCTTTTATTAGCAGAAGGTTGACCCCCAGAGAGAAGAATTGGTCAGCTATTGAGAGGGAGGCCTTTGCTGTGGTGTGGGCCCTGAAGAAGCTGAGGCCATACTTGTTTGGCACTCACTTCAAGATTCAGACCGACCATAAGCCCCTCTTGTGGCTAAATCAGATGAAGGGTGAAAACCCCAAACTGCTTAGGTGGTCCATTTCCCTACAGGGGATGGACTTTACAGTGGAGCACCGGCCAGGTACTGACCATGGGAATGCAGATGGTCTCTCCAGGTACTTCCACTTAGGACATGAAGACGAGACTGGTCAAGGCTAGTTTAATGTCCCTGCGTTTGGGGGGGGGGGGTTGTGTAGGAGAGTAGGGTCTGCTATCCTATGGTCACCCCAAATTTTTGCTTTTTGCTTCACTGGTTTTTGACATATTGAGGCTGTGGGCCTGCCAATCAGACCCCCAGCCTGCTGTTCTCTCTACTAAATTTACACTATACACCCTAGGTGCATAACCAATTGGAAGTGGATCACCCTGTGAGCCCCTGTACCAGTGTACACTAGGTACCCAGGGCATTGGTGTATCTAAGGCCTACCAGGGGCTGAAGCATGTATTGTGCCACCCCTGGCCTGGCCTAACAAATTTGACACAACTGGCTGATCACTCAGCTGGGGTAAGCTCGTGTAACCACCTCTTACTTAGGTGTAGTATAATTATACCTAACCTTAAATGGGACACATGTTAACCTATAAGTCACTCCTATGGCAGGCCTCAACAATCCTGAAGGCAGAGTGCTTGGTTCCATGTGAGATGGTGCTCTGGCATGAGCTGAGCCTGTCTGCAGCTTTCGGAACCATGTCCTTATAGCTGTTCTATGATATAGCCTACCATATACTCTTAAAGTGCCTTATAATCTTAAACGACTCGAGGTGATTCTGAATCTGTGGCCCTTAGTGATCTTCATTGGCTCCCTCGAGCTCAGAGAATCCAGTTTAAATCACTATGTGTTATTTTTAAGGCCTTTCATGGACCTTTGCCATTGCAGAGAAGGTTTGCCTGGTAACGCTCTATCACGTAATCTTCGTTGTTCCACTGCTCACCTGGTTTGCACCGCCAGAATAAGAACCTCTAGGTTTGGGGGGAGCCTTCAGCTGGGCGGCTGCCCCTCTGTGGAATAATCTCCCGCCCGATAGCAGACAAATAGAAGAATACCTTCAGTTTAGGAAAAAAATTAAAACTGATCTTTTCCCTAGGAGGCGGTGCAGGTTATTCATCTGGTGGGTAAATAAGTGCATGTAGAGGAATCACGGTCAGTCCGCGCCAGGATACCCGTGGGGTGATAGAGGAAATGAGGAACTAAAGGAACAAATATTCACTTTACAAGATGCAGGAGACCAAGAGTTATTAAACAGCTTCCCATTAAGTTCTAACCATTCACACGTTGGCATATTGATTACATTGGAATATAGACTGCATACACATACAAGGAAGGTGTGGTCCGTACTCAGGAACACGCATATTGAGGATATCACTCAAAATCAATCAAAGCAATCAAGCTATTCAGACAGCAGTCTGTGTGGCGTCCACTCCATACTTACTGAGGACTGGCCGGCCATCTCAACCCCTGCCTGAAGAAACTCGTTGAAATCTTGTCCGTATTTCCCAGAGGCTTTGGCCAGGTCTTGTGGCGTTCCACGGGAGGCCTGCACCAGTTCATTGGCTGACTGGTTCAAACCAGCCGCGGCCTGGTTTAGCTGGCCTTGGGCCTCTTGGAAGTTCTTGGTGCTAGGTGGAAACTAAATGGGAAAGCAAAGGAACAACATCACTTAGGACAGCTGCAGCCACAGGAGCACACGCTTCTGTTTGACAAAACAGGACTGTGTTCCAGCTAAAGTCCACAACCATGAGGCAAACGCATACCGGTTCCTGTGGAAGCATCCCAGCTATTGCAAACAATAAAGAAAAAACAAAACACAATGTGCGGACAAGGTACTCCTGGTCTACAAATGCCAACGCCCCTTCAGATAAAAGAATGTTTTAGAACATCATAAAAGAGACAGGACAACATTAACACATTAGGTCTCAATGCCACTCTTCCTATACAAAAAGGTATCGAAGAATCATCCAAAGAATAGGTTTATTACATCTTTCAACTCATTTCCAAATATTAAACAACTGACAGTTCTATACTATCAAAATAAGCCAAACATGAACCACCACCATTAACAGCTGCACCTCCCTTACAACATACACACTCTTCTCACAACTCTCTAGCCATGACAAGTCCACACAGCAATCAACATCAGCCAACGGACAGAACAAAAACGAAATTCCCATGTACAGAAACAGCAACAGGCAACTCCTCAGTAAGGCCGACAAAAAGGAGAGTGCGACTCACTGAATCTGCAAGCAGCCTCTTGCTTGCATCGGCAACAGTTCGTATTGCGGCATCGACATCTCGCTGACCTGGGAGGCAGTTCACACACCGGTTCAGAGCCTGAGACACCGCTTTGCCAACCTGAAGAGAAGAAGCACTGCTAATTAGAGGACAGAGAGTTACAAACCTGCAGAGGTCACTGTGGCTGGGGCGACGTTTGTCAGTAAAAGCGCAGGCATGGTGAACCCAAATCGCAGGTTAGATTACATACTGAGAGAGTTCCTTTCCTGTAACACTGGTTGTCCTTTGTGTACCTTTATCACATTCATGAACCGCATGACCACAACAAACATCGTTTGATGAACACTTCATCACCTGCACAATGCAACCCATTTTCTTGGGATCCCAGAGAGTCGGTCATTACTGAGTAGTACCCAGGGTCGACGCCATCTGAGACCCAGGAATAAGTTCGATTCCACCCTGACTGTCAATTCAGGGCCAGTAATTAACACAGTTATCCAGGTGAGAGTAATTGCTCACAACTAGTTAACTGGGTTAATTACTAACCTACTGGGTTGATAGGGTGGGAAGGTACTTCAGACTTTCTAGTTCCCTCAGTGCAGGACCCCTCCTCAGCCCCTTTGGCACTGGTACCTTCACACAGGGACCCTCCTTCTCCAGGTCCCACTAATTCCCAGACTTACTGGAATTCAAAACGTTGCTTTTCATGAAACAAGATGAAAGTGTTTCAATGGAAGGAGTTCAAAACCCAGAAGCAGAAGGAGGAAAATGCAAAAGAATGAGGGCCGAAAGGATGAGAATGAGAAAGCTTTGCTACTTCCCTGAAGTGATGAGATGGAGAGGAAGGCGAAGTTACTGCCGTGTCACGGTCACTTCTGCTCCAGGTCACTTCTGCTCCAGTGTTCGGATGGCAGACCCAAGCAGCCGGCTGCAGCTGCTGACAACAGCGCCTCAAACAGCTGTAACAGCACAGACACGCGCCCCAAACAGAGAGGCAATGGCACCGATCACCAAGTTCATCGGGGCAAGGAGGCTACTCTCTTCTAATAAGATTGGATGCTTCGGTGGGACGATCAAAGTCACATTAAGCAGGACTGACTGGAATCCCCCAAAATACTCAGCTTGCAGTTCCAAAACAGATGAGGGGCACCCCCGTGTCCCTCAGGAAGAGGATACCCAAACAGACTAGTATCTTGACACTGCCTCTGCAGCTGTGCAGAGGGACACTGACCCCCAGACTGAAGGGACCAGTAGACCAGAGCAAGGATCAGAGTAATCAGCCCTGAAAGAATCCTCAGCAGATGTACATGTCAGGCCAGAAAGAGCAGCAGGGCCAGTGCTGGTGCAGGGCGGACACCAAACAGAGGCACAACCTCTGCATGGTCTGGGAGTGAGTTGGAGCCCCCCATGGATGGGGCATGAGGGATGAACTCTGCATGGTCTGTGAGTGAGGGAGACCCCCCTTCCCCCCATGGATGGGGCATGAGGGATGATCTCTGCATGGTCTGGGAGTGAGGGAGAGCCCCCCTCCCCCCATGGATGGGGAATGAGGGATGAACTCTGCATGGTCTGGGAGTGAGGGAGACCCCCCTGCCCCCATGGGGGGGGGCATAAGGGATGATCTCTGCATGGTCTGAGAGTGAGGGAGAGCCCCTCCTCCCCCCAAGGATGGGGCATGAGGGATGATCTCTGCATGGTCTATGGTCTAGCCACTCAGTTAACCAAACACCCACTTAACAGCCACTCAGTCACCCATACATCCACTTGCACACCCAATCCCTCACCCATAAAGCCACCCACACACCCACTCACACCAATGCAGCCACTAACACACCCACTCACACAGTCATGCAGCCACTCACATAATACATGTTAGAAATAGTATCACTCATAAGTGGTAAACAAAGCATAACAATTTAACTTCTGTGGTATATATGTTTAACACTCAAACATGTAGACAAAACAATAACTGGATGATGCCATAAGTGATGTCATTTAAGATGTGTGAGAAAGTGCCCTCTTTCTTGCATGGTGTGCCCCCACCATGCAACATGGTGCTGGGACTTTGTCATTACAAACTCCACAGCACCATAATGGCTACACTGAAGACTGGGATGTTTGGCATCAAATTTCTCAGTACATTAAACCCACTCTGATGCCAGTGTGGGATTTAATGTAAAATGCACAAAAGAGGGCATCTTAGAGATGCCCCCTGAAACTCGACCAACTCCCAGTGACCTGACTGAGTGGCTGCACAGGCTGCCACCACCAGACATGTTTCTGGACCCCTGGGTCGAGAGCCAGCTGCTCTCTGGGGCCTGAAACAATGCACATCCTGGGACGAGGTGCCAAGCCTCCTCCCCCAGGATGGGCAGGGTTCACGGAGGAGAAGCTTCAAAGGCTTGCCGCCTTTGTGAGCCTCTCCAGACCATTTGCTGCTTTCAGCAACTGGTCCCCACTGGTTCTACCCCCCACCTCAAGCAGGAGAACCGGCGAGGAAGAGAGGTGTGCCCACGTCTGCCAAATCCACCCATCAGGTGGGGGAGGCGAGGAGAACCACAACCTCGAGTCCCCGCCATCTTGAGGATGGGGGGACCCAGCCAACCAGGGACAGGCTCCTGCCCCCCTCCGACTGGAGAGTGGCAGAATAGGGGGTGTACCTGCCCCAGGGAAGGGACCCATTGGTCCCTGCCCTTTACCTACCTGTAACGCCACTAAATCTAGTATTTAGGGGGCACCCTGTACCTTGCTTCCTCAGATCCAAACAAGAAAGAAAATAAGAAGGACTGAAGAGCCGTGCAGAGCTAACAAGAGGACGATGCCCACTGACTTGGCCTCAGCCCTACCGGCCTGTCTCCCCTTCGAACCTGCTCCTGCGAAATCCTGGTGTGCAACCTCAAGAAACCTGAAGGACCGGTCTGCCTTCACTTCTACAGACTGCATCTCCCGTGAACACCGGATTTGTTCAAACTACAGCTTCTGGCACCAGCCAGAGACCACAAATCCAGCCCACTCTGCACCCGCCGATCCCGAGCGGAAAAACACCACGAGGAGGTCCCCTCGGCAATCCTGACCCGAGATCCGGCGACCCCTGACATGCCTCAAACCTCCAGACGACGCCTGCAGCCCCAATCCAGAAGACCCCCCCCTACCGCGAGAAGAGCGGGTAATAAAATCCGACGTCTCTAGGCACCCCTGCACCAGACACTCAGCCTGCAAGGGCAGTGTGTGTATGTCAAGGTACAGGGCCTCTAAAGGTGGCACATTAAGTGCTGAAGCCCATAGGGGCCTTCCCTGGTCACAAGGCCCTGGGTACCTAGTGTACCATTTACAAGGGGCTGACATGTGGCCAGGGTTTGCCAATTTGGGTTTAGGTTTCAGCACAGGTTTTAGGGAAGGAACATAGGCCCTGGGCACCTGATTGGCAGGAGTCCTGGGCACACTCAGTCAAAGTACATTCAGCAATTCAGCGAAAGTGGGGGCATACCATGCAAGAAAGATGGCACTTTCTCACAGAGGTCATAAGCAGTGCATTGCTGGGGCACAAATTATAGTTATCTGAGATATCTATAAGTGCTGAATTTCTATGGTTTTGTGTGTGTAAAACCTGAGCCTAACTTTAACGTCTCTGTAACCTTTTAGCGTTTTTTTCAGTGAATTTCAAAGGATTGTTACATTGGATTTCCCAACTATAACATCTGTGTACCTTTGTCATTTTGGGGGAATTTATAAGATTATTTTTTTATTTTATTTCCTAACTACCATGCCCCTGTAACCTTTGTATTTTTAGGTGAATCTCTAAGGTTTTTTAAATTTGATTTCCAACCTGTAACCTTAGATGATGCTTGTAAGAATGGCTGTATGGATCTCTGAGTGGGTGTGTCAGTGGTTTTGAGGGCGTCAGTGGATGTGTGTGACTGTATGGGTATGTGAGTGTCTGTGAGTGGATGTGAGAAGGACTGTGTGGGTGTGTGTGATTGTATGAGTTGGTATGTGCGCATATTTTTATATATCCCGGTGATCAGGTTGGACTTGAATAATGAACATTATAGGCAACTCACACTTTCCTGAAGGCAGTGGAGCCCAAAGTACATAACACCATCAGTTAAATATGTGTGGATATTGTGTGCCGGCAGGTGGCGTTGTTCGGCTTCGGCATCACCCGCACTGAAAGGGAGGTCCACGACACCTATACAGGTGAGCTGGTGCCAGTTTCTTTTCACAACTTTCCACGCCATAAGGGAGGAGCGATAAACACTGACCACTGGTGAGGAAAATTAAGACCCTGAAACGGATCAGCCCTGTCCCTAGAAATCCTTTTTGAGAGCGGGGAGGATGGGTGAGTCGGTAAGGAATCTGCAGCTAGGTATAGTCTCTACCAGATAAGGCATTACAGAAGGTAATTAACTTTTTCATCTGATTGAGACTTCTAGCCACAGATTTCTTACCTTTGAATACAAACCCAAGCAATACCATCCCCGTAGGTGGGTCTGCAGACTAATTTCACAAGTAAGCCCTGAAGGACCGAACTGGCGACGTGCCCATTCCTACAAACCTGACTGGCCAGACAGTAATGAATATGCTACTTACCAGTATGCATCTGTTCTTGGCATGTAGGGCTGCTGACATTCATATCTGTGCATAGATCGCCGCCTAGTGTTGGGTCCGGATGTTTGCACGTTGTTGTCCTGGAAGAGTCTTCGAAGTATCCTTGGATAGGTGACTCCTCCCCTGGACTACAGTGCGCATGGGCATCCTCTCCATCCTCAGATTGTTTTTCGCCATTGTGGCAGTGATGGAGTAGATACAGAAAGTGATGACCATGCTTGCAATAATTCTGAGAGCTGCAGCTGCGACAGGCGCCGGGGAGGAGGGAGGGCGATATGAATGTCAGCAGCCCTACATGCCAAGAACAGATGCATACTGGTAAGTAGCATATTCAGTTCGAGGCATGTGGGCTGCTGAATTCATATCTGTGCATAGAATACATAGCAGTGCCCTCTATTGGCGGCGGCTACCCGTGCCAGCTGCAGCGGTCTGAAAAAGTGTTTTGAGAACAGCCTGTCCTACAGCTGCCTGCTGTTTTGACTGCACATCTACGCAATAGTGTTTTGTAAATGTGTGTGTAGTGGACCATGTGGCTGCTCTGCATATATCATGCAGGGGAATATTTCCTAGGAAGGCCATGGAAGCCCCCAACTTGCGTGTTGAGTGGGCTCGTGGTGGAATAGTTAATGTGCGTTTTGCCTTTTGATAACAGATTTGAATACACTTAACTATCCATCTGGCTATCCCTGCTTTGGAGATGGCGTTACCTTTGTGGTGTGGGGCAAAGGCAACGAACAGTTGTTTTGTCTTCCTGAAGGGTTTAGTCCTGTCGATGTAGTACATGAGGGCCCTCCGTACATCTAGTGTATGTAATGCCCTCTCTGCAACAGTTTGTGGGTTTTGGAAGAAAACGGGCAGTTCAATAGTCTGGTTCATGTGGAACTGCGATATTACCTTGGGCATGAATTTGGGGTTGGTACGTAGTACGACCCTGTTGGCGTGAACCTGAATAAATGGCTCTTGAACGGTTAGTGCCTGGAGTTCACTAACTCTTCTTAGGGAAGTGATCGCTACCAGGAAGGCTACTTTCCAGGTAAGGAATTGAATCTCGCATGAGTGTAGAGGTTCAAAGGGTGGACCCATCAGGCGTGTGAGGACCAAGTTGAGGTTCCACATTGGAGCCGGTGGGTGACTAGGTGGAATGACTCGTTTGAGTCCTTCCAAGAATGCTTTGATGGCAGGCACTCTGAAGAGAGAGAGGTGCTGCCTGGTTTGCAGATAGGCTGATATTGCGGTCAAATGGACACGTATAGAGGTGTACGCCAGATTGCATCGGTATAGGTGTAAGAGGTAACATATGATGTTGTGGATGGATGCGTCCAGCGGGTTAATGTCATTATTACCGCAATAAATGACGAACCGTTTCCATTTGGCTGCATAGCAAGCTCTTGTAGTGGGTCTCCTGGCCTCCTTGATGATGTCCATACAGTCAGGTGGCAGATTGAGATAGCCAAACTCTAGGACTTCAGGAGCCAGATCGCCAGGTTCAGCTGTTGCGGATCTGGGTGCTGAACCTCTCCATGGTTCTGCGTCAAATGCGCGGGTTTGATCCGCAGCCTTTGATGCGGTACCACGGAAAGTTCGAGGAAGGTGGTGTACCACGGCTGGCGTGCCCACGTGGGAGCAACTAGGACGAGTGTCAGGGAGTGTTGTCGGAGTTTGCGAGCCACCAGCGGTATCAACGGTGCTGGGGGAAAAGCGTACGCAAATCTGCCGGACCAGTTCATCCATATCGCATTGCCCTGCGACTGCGGGTGTGGGAATCTGGCGGCGAAGCTTTGGCATTTTGCGTTTTCGCTTGTCGCGAATAGGTCTATTTCTGGGTGACCCCACTGCTGGAAGTACGGTTGGAGTACCGATGGGTGTAACTCCCACTCGTGCATCTGGTGGCTGTGTCTGCTGAGCAGATCCGCCATCTGGTTGTCCTTGCCGGGGAGGTGTTCCGCCATGAGGAACATGTTCCTCTGAATGGCCCACTTCCACATGCTCTGAGCCAGATGAGACAACTGTGGAGAGTGTGTCCCCCCCTGCTTCTGTATGTAGTACATTGCGGTCATGTTGTCCGTCCGGATCAACACGACCTTGTTGCACAGATGTACTTTGAAAGCCTTCATGGCCAGGAAGATTGCCATCAGTTCCAGAAGGTTGATGTGCATCTTCTTCTGTTGTGTCGTCCATAGTCCCTGCACTGTGTAGTGGAGTACATGAGCTCCCCATCCCTGGAGAGACGCGTCCGCTGTCAGTACTATTTGTGGAACAGGCTCTTGGAACGGTCGGCCCTTGCAAAGGTTTTGTGGATTCCACCAATGCAGAGAGTTGTATGCCCGACCGCTCACCAACACTAGGTCTTTCAACTGTCCTTGAGCCTGATTCCACTGACGTGCTAGGCACTCCTGAAGTGGGCGCATATGTAATCTCGCGTGCGGGACTATGAAGATGCAGGAGGCCATCATGCCTATCAACTGCATAAACACTCGCGCTGGAAGCGAGTGGTTGGGTCTGAACTTGGAGATCAGCGCTTGTATGCCGGTGATCCTCACTAAATTCGGCTGAGCTGTGGCCGCCAGAGTGTCTATAGTCGCACCTAGGTACTGTTGTACGTGTGCGGGCTGGAGATGAGACTTTGGGTAATTTAGTGAGAATCCCAGACTGTGAAGAAGGTGAATGGTACGGGACACGTGGCTTGCACATTGCTGGGCTGATCTCGCTTGAACGAGCCAGTCGTCTAGGTAGGGGTAGACGTGTATGTGCTGTCTCCGTAAATGTGCCGCCACCGTAGCTAGGCACTTTGTGAAAACCCTGGGCGCTGTTGTCACGCCGAAGGGAAGGACTTTGAACTGATAGTGCTGCCCCTGAACAGTGAACCTGAGGTATTTTTTGTGTGAGGGGTGGATGGGTATGTGAAAATACGCATCCTTGAGGTCCAGTGATGCTAGGAAGTCTCCCTGCTGGAGAAGCGGAAGGACTTGCTGTAGAGTGAGCATGTGAAAGTGCTCCGAAAGAATGTACTGGTTCAGGGGTCTCAGGTCTAATATAGGCCTGAGCGACCCGTCCTTTTTTGGAATTAAGAAGTAGAGGGAGTAAACCCCCGTGCCCCGCTTGTGGACGGGTACGACCTCGATAGCGCCTTTTAGAAGCATACTTTCTACCTCTTGCTGTAAGAGCGTCAAGTGCTCTGAGGACATAGGACGGTTTCTTGGTGGTATTGTGGGTGGAGTGGAAGTTAACTCCAGACAGTAACCGTATTTTATAATATCTTTGACCCACCTGTCCGTGGTGATGGAGTTCCACGTGGACAGGAACCGTTGTAGCCTTCCCCCGACAGGTGTTATGTGGTCGGGAGGAAGGGAGAGGGCGTCACTGCTTGTTCTTGGGGGAGGACCTGGTGTTGCCGTAGCCACGTCCTCTGCCCTTGGTACTGGAGCCACGATAGCCACCTCGGGTGTTCTTATCGTAGGTGGTCTGCGTATTACCCTTGTTATATGTTTGTTGTGACCCCTGTCCTCTGCCTGCTCCCTTGTTTCCGGGGCGACGAAAGGAGCCGCTCCGAAAGGACTGAGTTTGTAGGGCGCCCATGGACTTTGCAGTGTCCGTGTCCTTTTTTATCTTCTCGAGGGTGGCGTCAACCTCAGGCCCGAACAAAAAGTCGGGGTTGACGGGCTGATTAAGTATATTGTTTTGTACCTCAGGCTTGAATCCTGAGATACGTAGCCAGGCGTGACGTCGTAGGATGACGCTAGTGTTGATGGCCCTGGCAGCCGTGTCAGCAGCGTCTAGTGCACATTTGATGGCAGCATTTGTGAGTAGCTGTCCCTCTCTGATAAGGATTTCTGCACCTTCTTTGTAGGGGTCAGGGAGGTGTTGAAGGAGTTGCTCCATTGTGTCATAGTGCGCCCTATCGTAGCGAGCGAGGAGCGCTTGAGTGTTAGCTATGCGCCATATGCTTGCAGCTTGTGCGGCAACTCGCTTGCCGGAGGTCTCCAGCACCTTGGACTCCTTGTCCGGGGGAGGAGCGTCACCCGTTGTCTGCGAGTGTGCCCTCTTGCGGGCATTCGCCACAACGATGGAGTCGAGTGGTAATTGTCCTCTGATGTAAGTAGGATCCCCAGGTGCTGATCTGTATTTCTTATCGATCCTGGGGTTTATCCCTCGTGCCCTGGTGGGTTCCCTGAAAATGTCAGTGGCTGGCTTAAGGACCCCCTTCAACATTGGCAGAGTCTTTACATGTCTTTCTGAGGATGCAAAGGTGTCCATTAGAAAGTCATCTTCGATGATATCAGAGTGAAGCTGTACATCATGGTTGTTCGCCGCCCGTTCAATCAGAGCGTTGAACGCCGCAGTATCCTCTGTGGGTGACGTTTTTGCCCCATATAGTTGTGGGTCCTGTGCATCAAGAGGTGCACTGGGGTCTGCAGGGTCGCCCCAAGTTTGGTCAGGGTCCTGCTGGTCATCAGGGTCCGTGTCCACATGGTAGGGGACTTGTTCACCCATGTAGTCCTCCAATGCATCCGTGTCGGAGCGTGTGGGGGAGGCCCGGTGTGGATCCTGGTAGGGTGAATGAAAGGGTTCATACAGGAGAGGTTCTGTGTCCACAGGCAGCTTCCTCTTTAGCGGGATCCTGAAAGGTTCCAATGGCGGTTCCGAAGTTATCCTTCGGTCGTGGAGAATCATCCTGCCAGTGTCGGCGTCGATGACACGTGACGGAGACGGCTCGACAGGCGTAACCGCAGTTTTGGTGGCCTGTGTCCTGAGTTGAAACGCCTTCGGGATTGTGGATGGAGGCAAGCCGAAGGTAATGCTGGTCGGCACCGACGAAACCGCTGGATCGATCGAACCCAACTGGTCCTGGAGGGCAGCCTTGGTTTTGCAGCCTGGCATTGCGCCAGGCCGTACTCGGGGCGCCTTAGAGGTCGTGGCCCCCGCCAGGGTCGTCGAGGCGGCTGCAGATATCTTCTGCGCCCGTGGTGCATCGAGCCGAGGTGCGGAGATCACCGTCGACGTCTTCGACACGTGAGGTTTCGGTGTCGTCGAGGGAGTGCTGCGAGGCGTAGCAGGCGGGACGGCCCTCGGTGTCGGTGGCGTCGACGCCGGTAACCGAGCAGGTTTGTCGGCGCCGATGGCCTTCTTCCGTTTGTCGACTCCCATGTCGCCCGTCTCGAGTTCGGCACCGAAGTCCCCCTTGGTGCGGTCGGTGCCGACACGGTGCGCCGGCGTCGAAGGTGTTGAAGGCCTCGATCCGACTAGCGCCACTTTCAGTTTCGGTTTCGTAGGAACCTGAGCAGCTTTCGGTTTCGGTTTCGTGGAAGGGAAACCAGCTGGCTTAAGCGGTAATGGCTGCCGCTGAACGTCCGAGGCCGGGCCCGAGGGCGGGGCCGAAGGACTGCGTGATAGGTCTCGGGTAAGGCCCGAAGGCGATCCCTCGACCGGAGCCATAGTCTGTGGCACTGGTGAATTCTCGGTTTGAACAGGTAGGCCTTGTTCATCATCGGAGCTACTCTCTTCGGCCCCTAAGGCCTCCTCGTCGTCTCCTACCTCGGTGTCGTCTTCACCTCTGTGGAAGAGTGACTCGTCGGCCTCGTCCGATCCGGGTTCTTGGTCGGAAACGGGACTGGAGGGTAAGACTTCTACTTCTTCGACGTCGTCCGCGTCGTCGAAGATGTCAGCTGGGGCCGGTGCCGCGTGCTGCGCTTCGAGCCTCGCCGCTCGACGATTCCGCAGAGTCTTCTTTGAACGGAACCGGGCACAGGCCATACATGTCGACTCGTCGTGGTCCGGCGAAAGGCATTTGTTGCACACCGGATGGACGTCGATGTGTGGGTACTTCGCATTACATACCGGACACCTTTTGAATGGCGTCCTCGATTCCATCGTCGAAGTAGTTGATGGACAGGTAAATGCGAACAAAGTCGGTGCTGAAAATTAGTAAACTAACAGAGAGTATCGAAAACCGATCGATAAACAGTACCGACGCGAACTAAAGGCCTTGTGGCCTCGACAAAATTTTTTCCTAACTTGAGCTAAGATAGCACATCCGAACCCAATGGCGGAAAAAAAACAATCTGAGGATGGAGAGGATGCCCATGCGCACTGTAGTCCAGGGGAGGAGTCACCTATCCAAGGATACTTCGAAGACTCTTCCAGGACAACAACGTGCAAACATCCGGACCCAACACTAGGCGGCGATCTATGCACAGATATGAATTCAGCAGCCCACATGCCTCGAACTATTTGGTGAACGTGTGCAGGGAAGCCCATGTCGCTGCCTGGCAGATATCCAGGACCTGAATGCCACATGCTAACACAGTGGTCGCAGCTTTAGCTTGCTGGAATGAACTCACTAGCCTTCAGTAAGTTGCTTCTTGCCAAGTAAGTAGCAGATTTTGATGCAGAGCGCGACCAATCTGGTGATGGTCTGCTTCTGCACCGCCCAACCTTTCTTTGAACCATCAAACCACAAAAAGAGTTAGTCGTCCACCTGGAACTATTGAGTGCAGTCAAGGTAGAACCACGGTCTTTTTAGTCCAGACAATGGAGTCACTCCTCTTCTTTAGAGTGATGTGGAGAAGCGTAAAATGTAGGCGGGGTGATAGGTTGGCCTACACAAAATGGGGTGACCACTTTAGGTAGAAAGAAGGCCCTAGTGCGAAGCACCAGTTTGTCAGAATAGACTGAGAGGTAAGATGGGTTAGACGATGAGGCCTGCAGCTCACTTACTCCTCGGGCAGATAGAATTGCCACAATGAGGGCTTTTTGATTGTCAAATGCCTGAGGGGCAATTATGGAGAGGCTCAAAAGGAGCACACATTAGAAAGGTAAAACTAGATTAAGGTTTCACTGAGACATAATAAATGGTGAAGGAGGGATCAGATGGACACTACGTTTTAATAAGCTATGTACAACAGGGAACTTGAACATTGAGGGTTGGTCAGGCAGCTGCAAAATGGCAGAAAGAGTAGATAAAGAATCCTTAAAAGTGACTATAGTGGAGCCCTGCTGGGCAAGGGAAAGAATGAAGAGTAAGATTTCAGAAAAGGGGCAGAAAGGGGATCATTAGCTTTTTCTGCACACCATGCCTCAAATTCTTTCCATCAGCAGTCGTATACCATCTTCGTGGAGAGATACCTAGCTGCCAAGATGACGTTACAGACTTCGGGAGGAAGGTCAAAAGCGGTCAACATTTGCCATTTAATCTACACACAAGCAGGCGGAGAGTGGACAGGTTTGGGTGAATAATCCTCCTCTGCTGCTATGACAGAAGATCTTCCTGGTCTGAGGATTGTTGGCCATGTCCAGTAGCTCAGGATACCAGACTCTCTGTGTCCAGTCCAGAGTCACAAGGATGACTTGGGCCCGGTCATTCCTGATAGAACACTAGCAGTAGTGGTATTGGTGGAAAGGTGAACAGGAGGCCTGTGCTCCACTCGAGACAAAAAGCGTCTCCGAGCAAGAGTCGCTTTGGAAACTCTGACCCGCAAAACTGCTGACATGGCGTATTCATGACAGAGGCAAACATATCTAACCAAGGCTCTCTCCACTGTTGAAAAATACCTTGAGCCACCTCAGAATGGAGACACCATTCATGACCCGTTAGGTATCGATGGGTGAGTTCCTTTGCCCTGGTGTTCAGAGAGTCCACCAAGTGTTGAGCCACCAGGGATATGCCTGGCTGGGCCAGTCATGTTCGGAGGCGCAGGGGCTCTTGACAAAGGGTCTACGACCCCACCCTGTACGGTTTGCTGCAGTACCACATGGCGCTGGTGTTGTCCGTGAACTTGTACCTGCATTAATTTGATGGAGGGTAGGAAGGCTTTCAAAGCCAGTGGGATCCCACGGAGTTAAAGCAGGTCGATGTGGAGTCCGGTTTCTGCTGGAGACCAGAGTACCTCTGATCTCCACCTCTACCAGACGGCGGTCCCATCTGAGGAGTCACGCATTTGTCACTACTGTGAGATCTGGTTGGGGAAGGGAGAGGCGTCTGCCTCTGATCTGATTGCGGTTTGTTAGTTACCACTGCAACTCTTTCGCATTTCTCTCCGTGATCTGGCCCATGTTGGAGAGGATCCGCTGATGCTGTTCCCAGTGGAACTTTAACACGCACTGCAGAGCCAGCATATGTCACTGGGAACGAGTTACCAACAGGGTGCAGGACAGGTGGCCATGAGTCCCAACAGCCTTGGGGACTACCTCACCGAAACCCAGGATAGAGGATGAAATATCTATCATATTGTGAATATCCTGGACTCACTGCTCATGATGATAAGCCCGAAACTGCACTATGTCCAGAACAGCTCCATTGAAAAGGAGCGTCTGAAGCCATAGTCTGAGGTGGGAGACAACATACTGGGGCGAGCCCACCTTCAACAGCCAGTTGTCGAGATAGAGGAAGACTAGCAGCCCTGATATCTGCAGACGAGACCACCGCCATCACCTTGATGAACACCCGAGAGGTGCTGGTAAGGCCAAAAGGGAGCACAGTGAACTAAAAATGCTCACAGTCTACTGTAAACCAAAGATCGCGCCGGTGGGCAAGCAGGACCGTAATGTGGAAGTAGGCGTCCTGCAAGTCCAACGCTACCATCCAGTCCCCTGGGTCCAGGGCAGACAAGACCTAGCCAACATGAGCATTTTGAATTTGTCTTTCTTGAAGAAGAATTTGAGGGCCTGCAGATCTAGAACAGGATAAAGGACTTTGTCTTTTTTGGTTCCCAAAAAGTAGCGGTAATAGCAACCACAGCCTACTTCTGGCACTGGAATGAATATGCTACTTACCAGTATGCATCTGTTCTTGGCATGTAGGGCTACTGACATTCATATCTGTGCATAGATCGCCGCCTAGTGTTGGGTCCGGATGTTTGCACGTTGTTGTCCTGAAAGAGTCTTCGAAGTATCCTGAGATAGGTGACTCCTCCCCTGGACTACAGTGCGCATGGGCATCCTCTCCATCCTCAGATTGTTTTTCGCTATTGTGGCAGTGATGGAGTAGATACAGAAAGTGATGACCATGCTTACAGTAATTCTGAGATCTGCAGCTGCTACAGGCGCCGGGGAGGAGGGTGGGCGATATGAATGTCAGCAGCCCTACATGCCAAGAACAGATGCATACTGGTAAGTAGCATATTCAGTTCGAGGCATGTGGGCTGCTGAATTCATATCTGTGCATAGAATAGATAGCAGTACCTCCCATTAGCGGCGGCCACCAGTGCCAGCTGCAGCGGTCTGAAAAAGAGTTTTGAGAACAGCCTGTCCTACAGCTGCCTGCTGTTTTGAGTGTACATCTACACAGTAGTGTTTGGTAAATGTATGTATAGTGGACCATGTGGCTGCTCTACATATATCATGTAAAGGAATGTTTCCCAGGAAAGCCATGGAGGCCCCTAACTTATGTGTTGAGTGGGCCCGTGGGGGAATCGTTAATGTGCGTTTAGCCTTTTGATAGCAAATTTGAATACATTTAACGATCCATCTGGCTATACCTGCTTTGGAGATGGCGTTACCTTTGTGGTGTGGGGCAAAGGCAACGAAAAGTTGTTTTGTTTTCCTGAAGACTTTAGTCCTGTCGATATAGTACATGAGGGCTCTCTTTACATCCAGTGTATGGAGTGCTCTTTCTGCGACAGTTTGTGGGTTTTGAAAGAAAACAGGCAGTTCAATAGTTTGATTCATGTGGAACTGCGATATCACCTTGGGCATGAATTTGGGGTTGGTACGTAGTACAACCCTGTTGGCGTGAACCTGTATGAATGGCTCTTGAACGGTTAGTGCCTGGAGTTCACTAACTCTCCTCAAAGAGGTGATCGCTACTAGGAAAGCTACTTTCCAGGTGAGGAATTGAATCTCGCATGAGTGCAGAGGTTCGAAGGGTGGACCCATCAGTCTGGTGAGGACCAAGTTGAGGTTCCACATTGGAGCTGGTGGGTGGCTTGGAGGAATTACTCGTTTGAGTCCTTCCAAGAATGCTTTGATGGCAGGCACTCTGAATAAAGAGAGGTGCTGCCTGTTCTGGAGATAGGCTGATATTGCGGTCAAATGGACACGTATTGAGGTGTATGCCAGATTGCATCGGTATAGGTGTAAGAGGTAACAAATTATGTTTTGGATGGATGAGTCTAGCGGGTTAATGTCATTGTTAGTGCAATAAATTACGAACCTTTTCCATTTGGCTGCATAGCAAGCTCTGGTAGTGGGTCTTCTAGCCTCCTTAATGATGTCCATACAGTCAGGTGGCAGGTTGAGGTAGCCAAACTCTAGGACTTCAGGAGCCAGATTGCCAGGTTCAGCTGTTGCGGATCTGGGTGCTGAATCTCGCCATGGTTCTGCGTCAAATGCGCAAGTTTGATCCGCAGCCTTTGATGCAGCACCACGGAAAGTTCGAGAAAGGTGGTGTACCATGGTTGGCGTGCCCATGTTGGAGCAACCAGGATGAGTGTCAGTGAGTGTTGTCGCAGTTTGTGTGCCACCAGCGGTATCAATGGTGCTGGGGGAAAAGCGTACGCAAATCTGCCGGACCAGTTCATCCATATCGCATTGCCCTGCGACTGCGGATGTGGGAACCTGGCGGCAAAGCTTTGGCATTTTGCGTTTTCGCTTGTGGCGAATAGGTCTATCTCTGGATGACCCCACTGCTGGAAGTACGGTTGGAGTACTGATGGGTGTAACTCCCACTCGTGCATCTGGTGGCTGTGTCTGCTGAGCAGATCCGCCATCTGGTTGTCCTTGCCGGGGAGGTGTTCCGCCATGAGGAACATGTTCCTCTGAATGGCCCACTTCCACATGCTCTGAGCCAGATGAGACAACTGTGGAGAGTGTGTTCCTCCCTGCTTCTGTATGTAGTACATGGCTGTCATGTTGTCCGTCCGGATCAACACGACTTTGTTGCACAAGTGTACTTTGAATGCTTTCATTGCTAGGAAGATTGCCATCAGTTCTAGAAGGTTGATGTGCATCTTCTTTTGTTGTATTGTCCATAGTCCCTGCACTGTGTAATTGAGTACATGAGCTCCCCATCCCTGGAGAGAGGCGTCCGCCGTCCGTATTATTTGTGGAACAGGCTCTTGGAACGGTCGGCCCTTGCAAAGGTTTTGTGGATTCCACCAATGCAGAGAGTTGTATGCCCGACCGCTCACCAACACTAGGTCTTTTAGTTGCCCGTGAGCCTGATTCCATTGACGTGCTAAGCACTCCTGAAGCGGGCGCATATGTAGTCTCGCGTGTGGGACTATGAAGATGCAGGAGGCCATCATGCCTATCAACTGCATAAACACTCGCGCAGGAAGGGAGTGTTGGGGTTTGAACTTGGAAATCAGCATTTGCATGCTGTTGATCCTCACTAAATTCGGCTGAGCTGTGGCTGCCAGAGTGTCTATGGTCGCACCTAGGTACTGTTGTACGTGTGCGGGTTGGAGATGTGATTTTGGGTAATTTAGTGAGAACCCCAGACTGTGAAGAAGGTGAATGGTGCGGGACATGTGGCTGGCACATTGCTGGGCTGACTTTGCTTGAACAAGCCAGTCATCCAGGTAAGGGTAGACGTGTATGTGCTGCCTCCGTAGATGTGCCGCCACAGTAGCTAGGCACTTTGTGAAAACTCTGGGTGCTGTTGTCACGCCGAAGGGAAGGACTTTGAATTGGTAGTGCTGCCCCTGAACAATGAACCTGAGGTATTTTTTGTGCGAGTGGTGAATGGGTATGTGGAAATACGCATCTTTGAGGTCTAGCGTGGCCAGGAAGTCTCCCTGCTTGAGCAGCGGGAGGACTTGTTGTAGGGTGAGCATGTGGAAATGCTCCGAGAGAATGTAGCGGTTGAGGGGTCTCAGGTCTAGTATAGGTCTGAGTGACCCGTCCTTTTTTGGTATTAAGAAGTACAGGGAGTACACCCCCGTGCCTTGCTCGTGGACGGGTACGACCTCTATTGCGCCTTTTTCCAGCATACTGAGCACTTCCTGCTGTAATAGCGCTAAGTGCTCTGAGGACATAGGACGGTGTTTTGGTGGTATTGTGGGTGGAGTGGAGGTTAATTCTAGGCAGTAACCGTGTTTGATAATATCTTTGACCCACCTGTCCGTGGTTATGGAGTTCCACGTGGACAGGAACCTTTGTAGCCTTCCCCCGACAGGTGTTATGTGGTCGGGAGGAAGGGAGAGGGCGTCACTGTTTGTTCTTGGGGGAGGACCTGGTATTGCCGTATCCGCGTCCTCTGCCTTTTGTGCTGGAGCCACGATACCCACCCCGGGTGTTTTTATCGTAGGTACTTTGTGTGTTGCCCTTGTTGTAGGTTTGCTGTGACCCCTGTCCTCTGCCTGCTCCTCTATTTCCGGGGTGACGAAAGGAGCCACTCCGAAAGGTCTGCGTTTGGAGAGCCCCCATGGACTTTGCAGTGTCTGTGTCCTTTTTTATTTTTTCTAGGGTGGTGTCAACTTCTGGCCCGAATAAGTAGTCGGGGTTGACCGGCTGATTGAGGATGTTATTTTGAACCTCAGGTTTGAATCCGGAGATTCGTAACCAGGCGTGTCGTCGTAGCATGACGCTGGTGTTTATTGCTCTGGCAGCTGTATCTGCGGCATCCAGTGCACACTTAATGGATGCGTTCGTGAGGAGTTGTCCCTCCCTGATGAGGATCTCTGCTCCCTCTTTGTATTGGTCAGGGAGATGTTGGAGTAGGGTTTCTAATGTGTCATAGTGTGCGCGATCGTAGCGAGCTAGGAGCGCCTCGGTATTGGCAATACGCCATATGTTAGCTGCCTGGGCTGCAACCCGTTTGCCGGAGGTCTCGAGCACCTTGGACTCTTTGTCCGGGGGAGGAGCATCCCCAGTTGTCTGCGAGTGCGCCCGTTTGCGAGCATTTGCGACTACGATGGAATCTAGAGGCAACTGGCCTCTAATGTACGTAGCGTCCCCAGGAGCCGACCTATATTTTTTGTCGATCCTGGGGTTTATTACTCTTGCCCTGGTGGGTTCTTTGAAAATGTCCTTTGCTGGTTTGAGGACACCCTTCAACATGGGTAGAGTTTTGATATGTCTCTCTGAGGATGCGAAAGTATCCATTAGAAAATCGTCCTCGATTGTGTCAGAGTGGAGTTGCACACCATGATTTGCCGCAGCACGTTCAATTAGGGCGTTGAATGCGGCAGTGTCCTCTGTGGGAGACGTTTTTGCGCCATATAGCTGCGTGTCCTGTGTATCCATAGGTGCACCTGTGTCTACAGGGTCATCCCAAGCCTGGTCAGGGTCCTGGTGGCCTTCAGGGTCCATCTCTCTGGGGTAGGGGACGTCGTCACCCAAATAGTCCTCCAAAACGTCGGTTTCGGAGTGTGTCGGAGAGAAGGACTGTGGATCTGGGTAGGAGGTATGGAGACGTTCGTAAAGAACTGGTTCCGAATCCGCTGGCAGCGGGATCCGGTAGGAGTCCAAAGCGTGTTCGGAAGATATTCTCTGCTTGTGGAGCATAATTCTGCCGGTGTCGGCATCGATGATGTGGGACGGTGACGTCTCCGGAGGAGAGCGTTCGGCAGGTGTAATCCTAGTTTGGGTGACACGTGTTCTTATTTCGAACATTTTGGGCGCCGTGGATGGCGGCAGGCCAAAGGTGATATGGGGTGGTGCTGGAGAAGCTTTTTGAGCTGTTTTCGGCTCGGGGCCCGACGTGTCCTGGTGGGCTGCCTTTTCTTTGATGCGTTGCAAGGACGCTGCAACTTGTCGCACCTGGAGCGCCGACGGTTCTTTGGCGCCGAGCGGTTCTGTAGAGGCAGGCGTGGGCTTCTTCGGGGCCACGGGGTCATCGAGTCGAGGAGAGGTAGTAGCCGTTGACGGCGTCGATGATTGGGCCTGCTGCTTTCGAAGTGGTGTGCGACGTGGCCGGAGCCGATTGTTTCGGTGCCGGGTGCCGAGGCGGTTTGGCGGTACCGATGGCCTTTTTCCGTGTGTCGGCGCCGACGTCGGCTGCTGCGAGTTCGGCACCGAAGTCCCGTTTGGTGCGGTCGGCGCCGACGGGTTTTGCTGTCGTCGAAGGTGTATTGGGCTTCAATCCGACCAGTGTCACTTTCAGTTTCGGTTTCTGTGGAACCGACACGACTTTTGGTTTCGGTTTCGATGAAGGGAAACCAGTCGTTTTGGGTACTAATGGCTGTCGCTGAATGTCCGAGGCCGGGCCCGAGGGCGGGGCCGAAGAACTGCGGGATAGGTCTTGGGTAAGGCCCGAAGGCGATCCCTCGACCGGAGCCATAGATTGACGCACTGGGATATCCTCCGTCTGTACGGGTAGGCCTTGCTCATCACCGGAGCTACTTTCTTCGGCCCCTAAGGCCTCATCGTAGTCTCCTACCTCGGTGTCGTCTTCATCCCTGTGAAAGAGTTGTTCTTCGATGTCTTCCGATCCGGAATTGTGTTCGGAAGCGGGGCTGGAGGGTAGGTTCTCCACGCCTTCCACATCTTCGTCCTCGGCGCTGAAGATGTTGGTCGGGGCCGGTGCCGCTTGCTGCGCTTCAAGTCTCGCTGCTCGTCGATTCCGGAGAGTCTTTTTGGATCGGAATCGGGCACAGGCCATACATGTGGATTCGTCGTGATCCGGTGAAAGGCATTTGTTGCACACCGGGTGGACGTCGACATGGGGATATTTTGCATTGCAAACAGGACACAGCTTGAATGGTGTCCTCGATTCCATCGTCGATGGTGTCGATGCGAAAAAGTTGGTTTTGAAGTTAGTAAACTAACAAATAACTGTCGATACCGATCGGGAACAGTACCGACGCGAACTAAAGGCCTTTTGGCCTGAAAAAAGTTTTTCCTAACTTGAGTCAAGATAAGCACATCCGAACCCAATGGCGGAAAAAAACAATCTGAGGATGGAGAGGATGCCCATGCGCACTGTGGTCCAGGGGAGGAGTCACCTATCTCAGGATACTTCGAAGACTCTTCCAGGACAACAACGTGCAAACATCCGGACCCAACACTAGGCGGCGATCTATGCACAGATATGAATTCAGCAGCCCACATGCCTCGAACCCCTCTCTACGGCTACCTTGGCCAGGACAGCCACGACTTCCTCGCATATGGTGGCATGGAGGGATGGGTTGTCGCGAAGAGGAGGGAGTAGCACCTTAGAATGATTTGCAAAACTCACCTGTCCGATATAAAGGACTGCCAGTGGGGCAGGTGATGGGGAATCCTGCTGCCAAGTGGATGTCCATGGTGGCAAAGGGGCAGATTAGGAGCGTTTGGCGGCTGCAGGTGCCGAAGGGATGGGTGTGAGAAAGTGGCTCTGTATATACTGTTCCCTAATAGGTACAGGGTGTACAGAGTCCACAGTCCCCCAGAGGCTGATAGAGGTCAAAGTTAGGTATGACCTTACTCTCAAAAGTGGTAGCTTGGTCAGGCAGTACCAGAGGACAGTGTAAAGCATTTATTGTACACACTCAGTCAGCAAATGGTTTCACACACTCAGTAACTGAACTCTAGGCCAATGGTTTATATATATAAAATATATGCTTGTTTTATTTTTAGAACCACAAAGGGGGTAAAAATATACTTTCTCAGAATGAGAGGTTGAATATAAATACTTTTGTCTTAAGCAATAAATTTGTGTAAACAGTCACAGTTGGTTGCAATAAACAATCCTATTTCCTAAACATAACAATGCATTGAGCTCAATGGTAAATTCAGGTTATTTGTAATAAATTACTTTTCAGATTACTTTTGGAATTCCAGGTCTGGCTCCTAGAACCAGCCTTGGGTCAGTATTCAGAATCAAGTGATGAAAGTCGACTTAATAGCTAATGATTTTTAAATAATATTTAGCTATTTCAAAAGTTAGCACTTAGAAAATATTTCAAAGAAAACATTCAATGGATCTCTATGGCAAGAAATTCAAATTGCAGGTAGAATACTTTATCGTTACTTTAGTAATCCAGAACTGGGTACCTAGACCCAGGACTGGGGTCCTTATCAAAAACAGGTAAGTAATTTCGTTTGCAGAAATGGGACGATTTTAAAAGAATATTTCAAATTTGCAAAAATAGACACTTAGAAGAAATTTCACAGAGAAGCAGACAATGGTTTCCTATGGGAGAAAAATGAGTTAGAGGTAAGTATAGTTGTGAACACTTTTCAGGGTCAGGGCTGGGCACCAAGATCCAGCACTGGGAGCTCACCTAGGAGCAGGTGAGTAAATTCGTTTTTGTCACTTTGCTGATTTTTGGTGAATTTTTGCAGTTTTGAAAAGTTCACACTTAGAAGATTTTTGAAGAAAAAGCCAGTCAATGTTACCCTATGAGGAAAATGAAGTTAGCGGTTTAAGGGTAAGTACTCGACTGGCAGAGTTGAAATTCCGGGCATGGACTCAGGGGTCCCCCAGTGTCAGGTAGGTACAGTTGGTTCAACCTCAGCGGTTTCAGGACGGCCGGGTGCAGAGAGAGTTAGGCCCAATGTTATCCTATGAGGGATAGGGGGGCCTTGGTTGGTGGCTGCTGTCTGGCAAGCCACGCGGCTGTGGGAGCTGGGCTCCTGGTCACTTACTCAGGGCAAGTGGGGAAGTAGGTTAGTGTAGAGAGGGCACTGCCAGGGCCACTCGGGCGGCTGGGTGCAGGGTGCTTTTGAGCCTTCGGGCGCTCAATGGAAATCAATGGGAATGTTCCGGTTTGGAAAGAGGCTGCAGGCTCGGGGACGAGGATGTTTCAGGTGCCACCACCACTTCGAGAGGTAAGTTGGGTAGTTGTAGGTTAGGTGGGTACCCCGGGATTGGGCACAGGGGGCCGCAGGGCGCCGGGTGCAGGGGTGCCATTTGACGTCGGGAATCTTACCCTCTGGTTGATCGCGGTTGGGGTGGCACTTGGTTCTGAGGCTGCAGGCTTCTTCCGGGATGTCGAGGGGGGTCCTTGGGTGCCGGACTCGGGGTCACAGTCGCCGTGGGGTCGTCCTCAGGGTCTTTGTCCACTCCGGCACTGGCCAGGCTTTGCTGGTGCAGAGTGTGTTGGGTCCGCGGTTCCGGGCTGCTGCCAGGGGTTAAAAATAGGTTTCTGAGTAGAGCCTCTACTCATGGGAGTCCCAGGGGCTTAGAGCCAAAAGGTAGCCAGGTCCTCCGGGGTTGGTGAGGTTGCTGGCCACGAGAGATGCCGCGCTGGTGCAGGTTCGAGAGTCGACAGGCCGGTAGGGCTGGGGCCTAAGCAGTTGGTGTCTTCTTCTCTTTTTAGCAGCTGCAGGGCAGGTCTTTGTTCTTCTTGCTCTTCTTGTAGTTTTCTATCTGGAATCTCAGGAAGGAGGGTTCAGGGTGCCCCTAAATACTAGATTTAGGGGCGTTACAGGTAGGTGAAGGCCAGGGACCAATGGGTCCTTGTCCTGGGGTGGGTACACCCCCTATCCTGCCTCTCTCCTGTGGTAGGGGGGCAGTAGCCTAATCCTGATAGGGTAGGGCCTCCCATGTTCAAGATGGCGAGAGCCCGGAGATGTGCTTCACCTCGCCTCCCCCACCTGAGGGGTGGGGTGGGCAGGCTGGCACATCCCCTGTCCTTGTATGGGGTTTCCGGCCAAGCTTCCCGCCAGAGTGGGGGGTTGCAGTGGCCTGGGGAAACTCCAAATGGCGGCCTGCCTTTGAAGCTTCCCTTTGCTCATCCTGGGGGAGGAGATTTCTCACCTCACCCAGGATGTGCATTGTTGCAGGCCCGGGAGAGCAGGGGCTCTCCCACCCAGGGGTCCAGCAACGTGTCTGCGGTGTGGCAGCCTGGGCAGCCTCAGAGCAGACGTGGATTGTAAGTTAGCTGTAAGGGGGCATCTTTAAGATGCCCTCTGGGGTGCTTAGTACATTAAATCCTACACTGGCATCAGTGTGGGTTCAATGTGCTGAGAAGTTTGATACCAAACTTCCCAGGCTTCAGTGTTGCCAATATGGTGCTGTGGAGCTCGTGTTTGACAAGCTCTCAGCACCATGTACTCTTAAATGACAGCACTGCACTTACAGTGCCCAGGAATGGACCCGGGTACTGTAGGGGCACAGGGCTCTTGCTCCTGTGCCCACACCATAGGCGTAATGCACCCAGCTAGAGGGGTGGCTGACATATGCCTTGGCAGTGTAGGTGATGGGCATGGTACACAGTGATGTGTGCCATGCCGACTCTTTGTTTTGTCCTGCACCCAGACACTCAGCCTGCAAGGGCAGTGTGTGTGTAAGGGTACAGGGGCTCTGAGGGTGGCACAATGAGTGCTGCAGCCCTGAGAGGCCTTCCCTGGCCACAAGGCCCTGGGTACCTAGGGTACCATTTACTAGGGGCTGACATGTGGCTAGGGTTTGCCAATTTGGAGTTTGTGTGGTTTAAGGAAGGAACATAGGCCCTGGGCACCTGATTGGCAGGAACCCAGGGTACACTCAATCGAAGTACATTCAGCAATTTAGCAAAAAGTGGGGGCATACCATGCAAGAAAGATGGCACTTTCTCACAATGGGGGATTAACCAGACCGCTTGCAGGGGCGTGGCCTAACAACATGGCCGGCTAGACGTGTCTTCGCGCTGCTCCTGCCCCAACGGAAGAAATCCTAAGCTTATCCTGGCGTGATAGTGACCCTCAATGCCCTGGAGTGATACCGGAACCGCCCCCCGTAACCTCCCCCCCCCTCCCGAGTTTCTGGATCCCCGATAGGGGCAGAAAATAGTGGCCTGCAACGACGTGTCGGGCGGCCGAAGTCCCGCTGAAATCCTATCCCCCAGTGCACGGGGGCCGCCAGAGTTGGGCTCAGAGCGGAGGATGGCGGCGGATGACCCCCAAGCCTGCTAGCGGGAGGTGGATGTGCTGGTGACCCCAAGCGAGGCCCATCAACAGTAGCTGACGGAGGTGAGGCCCCGAGCGGAGGTGCCGGTGCGGAGGGACGGCCGCGAACGGCTGCTGCAAGGGGAGCGTGTTGCTGGTACCGAGCGCTGGTGGGCGAGACCGGGGCGGAGATGCCTGCTTGGCTCGGCCCCAGGGTGGCTGAAATTCTGGTGAGGCGGCCCGGAAGACTGCGGGGGGACTGCCGTGAACTGCTTAGGGCCCCCTGGTGAGCTGAAAAGGGGCCTGTGATCCTGGGAGTGCCCTGCCGCATGGTGGACGGAGACTGCGGCCTAAATGGCGGCCTGCAACAGTAAGGCGAGACCGGGGCGGTGAGGCCTGCCTGCCTCTGCCCAACACCGACTGAAAATTCTAGTGCGGCGGCCCTGGAAGCCTTAGATGGGACCGCTGTGAACTGACCCGGGCTTCCTGGTGAGCTGAGAGGAGGCCCGTGATCCTGGGAGTGCCCCGCTGCGTGGTGACCAGGGACTGCTGCCTAAGTGGCGGCCTGCAACAGTAGAACGAGCTGGGGTGGTGCGGTCTGCTTGCCTCTGCCCAACGGGGGCTGTAATCCTGGTGCGGAGGCCCTGGAACCCGGAGGGGGGACCGCCGTGTACTGCCTCTGGCCTCCTGGTGAGCTGGGAGGAGGCCCGTGATCCTGGGGGTGTCCTGCCGCATGGTGACCAGAAACTGCGGACTAAGCGGTGGCCTGCAACAGTAGGGGGCAGAAGCGCCCGCAGTGAACCGGGAGGCATCACAGGGCCTGCAAGACCGGGCATAGAGCTGCTGTCCTGCGACAAACTCCAACACAGGAGGTGAGGTCCCCCCCCAGGGCAAGACCTGGAATGCTCGCTCCTCTGGCCCACACCGCAGACTTTAGCTGGGGTGGTGAGGAGACACACACACCCCCATAACACGTGGGATCTCATAGTGCTGGAGGGGCCACGGGGCACAAAGACAGGGCCTGAGCTGCCAGCTCTGCCGGTCTGAGACAGAGGCTCCGGCTAAGGTGGTGAGGGGCCTTCCACCACACACTACACAGGCTCCTCCAGTGTCGAAGGGGCTGGGACACACAAGTGAAGACCTGACGTACGCGCTCCGCGAAGTGGCAAATCCTTGAGTTCAACGGAGTGGCGGTCCGCACAGAGAGGTACAGTGAGGCCACA
Source organism: Triturus cristatus (assembly GCF_964204655.1). Classification (NCBI taxonomy): domain Eukaryota; kingdom Metazoa; phylum Chordata; class Amphibia; order Caudata; family Salamandridae; genus Triturus; species Triturus cristatus. The sequence continues at coordinate 16,275,309 of NC_140581.1, forward strand.
TAGCTATCCTAACCAACGGAAGGCGTGACCTGAGAAATATCGCCAACACCAAGGACCAGGATTCTGGTTTGACGAAAGGAGAGCATGCTTGAGGGGGGACCCCGGTGGAATTATACAACACATAACTGTTGTTGGCTTGACGGGACTCCAAAAAACAATATAGCAAGGCCGCGCTGGGCATGGGGAAAGACAGGCCCCTTAGAGGCGCCCAAACAAATTAAATAATGACATATACGGTTCCGGGCCCGGCAGTGGCAGATCGTCCCAGACCAAGAAACTCATCAAGACGCAGCAGCCCAAGACAAGGCTGACATACTGGCGGCAATTTGTGACTCCAGAATGGCGCTGGAATCCAAAATAGACTGAATGGCCATGGACATCAACCACCTGCACCTAGACCTCAGAAAGGTGGCGGATAGGGTTACCACAACCGAAGGTGACCTGAATGCTTTGCAGACGGAGGCCCGACAGCTAAGAGAAACGGTGACGACCATGTGGGACCACACGGCTTGGCTGGAAGATAAAGCGGATGATGCGGAAGGCCGGTCGCGGAGCAACAACCTCCGTTTTTTGGGATTCCCGGAAAAGGCGGAGGGGCCGGCGGCGGACCTATTCCTGGAAGACTGGATCTGCACAACATTTACAAACCTCCGACTCTCCAAAATGTTCGCAGTAGAGAGGGCCCATAGATTTCTTGGGCCGCCGCCGCAACCCGGAGCCCTGCCCAGAGCCATGATCGCTCGAATGTTCAACTTTACAGACTGGGACGTGATCCTGCAACATATCCGCACTAATGGGCCACCCAGATTTGAAAACTAGGATATCCACATCTTCCCGCGCTACACGAAAAAGGTGCAGGACATGCGTAATGGCTTCCTGGGTGTCAAACGTCAGATGCGAAACCTCAACATTAAATATAGCTTAATGTTTCCGGCCAGGCTTCGAGTACAGTATGACGGCAAGGTGCGTTTCTTTGATAACCCGGCGGAGGCAACGGACTGGATGGACTCGCTGGGCTTGGCCGGTCAAGACCAAAACCACGGCTGGCAGGAGTGGACGGCAGCGGAACGGACAAAGACGCGTGGAGGGGCAACGGTCGAGAACCCAGAAGCCGGCGGATGGAGGACGTATCATGGTGGGACCAGATGGCACACTCCTCACGGAGCGGGAGGCAATTCCCACACAAAACCAGTTCTCTCCGCTATGCTTGGTACAAGAAACACAATCGGACCTGGGGGGTGCCACTGGCCGGGTGGGTGGGGGCTCTGGAGATGGCTGACTGGTGGACTAGGAGCTGTGATCGAGGGGATCTGGGTCATGCACCAAGGGGCACTGGACTTAACTGAGGGACTTGAGTGAGGGTGCCAGGGGCCTGGAGAAACGCTGGGGGGGTCTTTGAGACTGTCACGCTATCTCGCTAATGTACCGTTTTGGAATGGCCGGCTGTAGTGTGCTGAGGTGACCCAGCTAGACCATTGGTCGGGCGGGGCCACGCGTTGCCAGTCAGTCGGTTACATTTTGGTGGTTGAGATGTTTTTTTTTTTTTTTATCTAGCGAAAGTACGTTCTTTGATAATAGTTACTTCAAGTTGGGTGGGGTGAAGTGGGGGCGGGTGGTGCTTTGGGGCGGGGTTCTGAGTCCACAGACCAGGGTTGGGTTATGAGAATGAAGTACTACTGCCTGTGGGTGGGGGGTGGGGTGAAGTGGGGGCGGGTGGTGCTTTGGGGCGGGGTTCTGAGTCCACAGACCAGGGTTGGGTTATGAGAATGAAGTACTACTGCCTGTGGGTGGGGGGTAGCCAGGGGTTTACATTTTGGTTCTGTTGGGGATGTTGCCGGGTCTGGGCATTGTTGTACGGGTAAAGGTCTGAGACTATCAGATTAGGGGAGGTCATGCTACAAAATGACAGGGGGTCCCCTACAAGACCTTGGGGCGCAATGCCACACACAGCTGCGGACTTATGCAAGGTGACACACAGAGGTATAAACTAATGACGTGGAATGTGCGGCGGCTTAATAATAGGGTCAAACTGATCCGGGTGGCAACCTATCTTAGGAGCTATGGGATAAGTATAGCGCTGCTTCAGGAGACGCACTTATGGGGAGACCGTCTTAAATATGTTCAACGTAGATGGAGGGGCCAGTTTTTCGCTACCTCCTATTCAGGGTTTGCCAGGGGGGGCGCTTATATGGGTGGCACCGGGGGTTCCCTTTAAGGCTTTGCAAACAAAACAAGACCCTGATGGGAGGTTTGTGATGGTGGAAGGGACGCTGGATGGGCGTAGTGTATGTATAGTGAATATATATGCCCCGAATAGTGATGATGGGGGGATTTTAAGTCTTGGAGCAGTTGGATCCGGATCCAGACACGGAATTGATTATGGCTGGAGATTTTAATTGTGCCTTTGATGGGGAATTAGACAGACACCCCCCAAAATTAGACGCCAAACCCAAAAACAGAAGCGATGGACCAGATGTTCCAGAACTATGGCTTATTGGATATATGGCGACATCGCAATCCAGATCGTCGGGTGTACTCATGTCACACATCTGCTGCCAATACCTATAGTAGACTAGATGACTTTTTTTATCCAAAGAGCGGCGGCGCATAGGATAGCGGAAACGCAATATCTGGCCCGCTACTTATCCGACCACTCCCCACTACTAATATCGTATTCGCTAGGCCGACCGAGGTCCAAGATACCGCTATGGAGGCTCAACACTGAAGCTTTTGGGGACCCGACCTATAAGGACGCCATATCAAACAGGCTGGAAACCTATTTTGGGACGAACTGGGGTTCTGCTGATACCAGGGCGATCGAATGGGACGCAATGAAAGTGGTGATACGTGGGGTTCTGCATGTCTACAGAGGTGGGGGTTAAAATAGTGCTAGAACGAGACCTACACCGACATGAGGAACACTTGGCGGCTCTGGAGAAGGAGCTTCCCACGAATAAGGAGGGGTCGGCTCAATGGGAAGACACGCGCCGAAAGATTAGGGACCTATGGGACTCACTGGGCAAATTCAATAAAAATATGAGCAGGCATCGCTGGTATACAGAGGATAAAGCGGGCCGGTTGTTAGCGCGCCTGATTAGGGAGGAGACACAACCCCTCCCGATTTTGGCACTAAAAAATGACCTTGGCCGGGTGGTCAATACGCAACACAAGATCATTAAAACATTCTGGACACACTTATGTAGAATATACTCTGAGCTCGACGTCCCTGTGGCCCCCGAGGTGGTGGAGACTTTTCTGGCAGGAGGGGAACTGCCCTGTGTGGACCCGGAGAGTCAAGAGGCTTTAGGAGCCCCCTTTAGAGGGGAGGCGATACGGGCGGCGATCGCCCATCTGAAAACGGCTGGATGGCATGGCGGCGGAATTGTATAAGGAATATGGGGGGCGGGGGGGTCCTGTTCCCTAAATTGTTGGAAATCACGGAGGGGGCCGGTGAGTGTGGACAGCTTTCAAACTCCATGAGGGAAGCATTGATAGTAATGATCCCCAAACCAGGGAAGGACCCCCTGCTCCCCAGTTCCTATGGGCCAATTTCAATGTTGAATGTGGACCTCAAAATTATTAGCCAGGTATTGGCCAATAGGCTCCTCCCATATCTACGACGACTGGTCTATGAAGACCAGTCTGGTCTTATACTGGGCAGGAACCCGCTGCAGAATATTCGTCGCCTCGCCCATGTTATGCAATCATTGGAGGGACGGGCCGAACAGAGCACCTTGGTGTTCCTAGATATTGAACAAGCGTTCGACTCGATCAGGTGGGACAATCTGTGGCAGGTACTTCTAAAAATGGGCCTGGGTGAGGGTTTTGTCAACTGGGTGAAATTGCTCTATACCCATCCGGTGGCAAGGGTTCGCACCGGACGGTATGTGTCGGAAATGATACCCATAGCCAGGGGGACGCGGCAAGGGTGCCCGCTCTCCCCCTTGCTGTTTGCACTGGCAATGGAGCGGGGGGGACTTGAGGGACAGGGCACATGGATTGGGGGTTCGGAGCATGTCGTATCCCTGTATGCCGATGATGCGCTCATATACCCGACTCGGCCGACCCAATCCTTTTGTGTGATCCCTAGGGATTACGAATTGGAAGGGGTGGGTGACCCTTCTTCCCTTAAGCACCTACAAGATAATTCACACCGAAATATAGTGCTGGACAGGGCAAGCACCATTACCAACCAGGAACTTTTCATCGATTCATTGTGATATAACTCGAGGTCTGTGCTTCGTGTCGTCTATACTGGGTCCCCTTGTGTCTGCCCCCTGGAACCTGGGACCGTCCGCCCTGCAGAATGTGTCGGCCTCGAACTTGCTTGTGTGGATTGGATCATTACTCCCCACGCCAGTAGCACTTCCGGTAGTTTGTGATCTCTCCTGGTGTTCCGCATATGCACTTCTTCCGCTAGTGCCCACTCCCTCAAATCTGTTCTCCACTTCGCCATTAGTGGCCCCTGTTGGGTTAGCCAATGGATCACGATACGCCTTTTGGCTATAACGAGGCACAGAACCAGGAACCACCTACTCGTCTTGCACCTAGGATCTCTCGGAATCAAGCCTAATAGGCAAGCGTGCGGGTCCAGGTCAATTACCCACCCTGTTATCCTGGTCAGGTCCCCTAGGACCATCCGCCAGTAGTCCTGGATCGTTGGGCATGAGCACACCATGTGCGGGAAATCCGCCGGAGTACTACAACATCTGGGGCAGTGTGGGTCTCTGGAATTATCAATGACCTGAAGCCGTTTGGGTGAGAGATAGGTCATATGTATTATATTATATTGAATCTGTTTAAAGCGATTGCATACCGATACCTTCCGGACCCCTTCGTGTATCTTTTCCCAGTCGCGAGGCGTAATCTCCTTCGGGGACATCCGCTGCCAAGTCTCTTCCATTTTTAGGGGGCTATTCTTCTTATCTTCTCGTAACGCCCTATAGAGGTGAGTAACAAACTTTCGCCCCCCAGTCATAGCAAGCATCGTGACCAGGGTGTGAGTGTGCTCTGTGGCTTCTGAGAACGAGGGCCACAGGTGCCGCTATCTTAGCATACTGCAGAAACTGCCCCGCGCCCAGCTCAAAATTACTCACCGCCTCTAGCTCAAAATTACTCACCGCCTCTTGATAAGTTATGAATTTATTATCCGGGTAAAGGTCAGATAACATCAGGCAACCCCCATCTTTCCATTTATCCGTGGACAACACCTGGTCTATGTGAGCAAAGGGTGGCATGAGCCAGAAGTCCGCCTCCGGGGCAAATGGTCGACCCCGAATCAGGCGGCGTACCACCCAGTTCCACAGTGCCGCTACGAGTCTCACCAATGGAGGACTCTGATCCCGCTGACCCCTCCCCCCCCCCGCCCGCCAGAGAAGCGCTCCTAGTTGTCAATCCCCATAAGTAACCTCTAGTAGTGATCTCTCCCATGAGTGGTCCTGCAAAGTCGTAAAGTTCTAAATCCGGGAACTCTAGACCCCCTTTTCCCTACCTACGCTTCATGATCTCAAGACTAACCCGGCATCTCTTCCCATTCCACAATAAGAGGACCAGGAGTGCATCCAGTTCCTTGAATACTCTGCGCGGGAGTTCAGAAAAGGACCCTTGCATCGTATAGAGGCATCGGGACAGGGCCACCATCTTGATCAAGGCGATCTTCCCCATCAGGGAGAGGTTAAGTGTGTTCCAAAAGGCAATACTACCCCTTCGTCCACGGATAATCCTCCCCATATTATGTTGATAAAAAATGGTCTCGGTCCTGCCGATCCATTTCCCCAGATAACGGATCATGTCCGCCGCCCAAGAGAGTTCCATCACCGGACGCTGGGTTACTTCCCACTCACTCTCCGATCCAATAGCGTAAAGCTGCGATTTCGTCTTGTTGATGGAGAACCCAGAGGCAGCTGCAAACCGTGCTAGTGCAGCGATCATGGTTGGTAATATTGTTTCCGAAGCCGAGCACAACTTATATCACATGCTGATTATTCTCAACAGACAATAAACACAGAACAGTTTCATGATTGTTGCATTTTTTATTAATTTTTTCTTCTCTTTTTTCTTCCGTTGGTCCAGCCAACATGCGTTTCGTCGCCCGGGAGTACACGCGACTTCCTCAAGGCTAAACAGTGAATATGGATGAGGATTTCAGCCTTGGGACCGGTTATAATTCTGTCCCGGCCACCAGGGCAGGGACTACGGTATGTCCGTCTTGAAAGAGCGTGTCTTGTACATATAATGTTGTTGTTATTGTGAATTCCGTATTATCCAGCTTCAATAATACACTTTGTTGCTGCGACGTGAGTATACGTCCAACTCTCGGTCCCCAATACGGCTGCAATAATACGGAAGTCACGATAACATCCACAGACCTCGAATTACCCAGATCCAGCAGGGAGGGGGGAGTCGGGGTGGGGGGAGTTAAGTTGCAGTTAAGTTTGATAACGTTCATAAAAATGAAAAGGAACATTGAAAGGGAGGACTCCTCCGCGGACGAGACCTGTGGTCTAATTCCGGACTTGTATCGTTACAAAACCGTGCTCCACCTCGGCTGAGATGGAAGTGACTGATGCTGATTATTGTATGTTGTCTGCTGATATGGAGGAACACCTAATAAAGAAATTAAAAAAAAAAAAAAAAAAACACGGGTTCCGAGTCCTAGCCACGTAAAGGCTGGGGAGGATGAGCACCTCGGTGACTGGGAGGAAATTGCCATGGCTGTAAGCCCCTTCCGAAGCCATGAAATGTAGATTGGGGGTGACCTGTGGCCATAGAAAGGCCAAAGGACTTGACCGTATCCCAGGCTACAGCGCCGAATCCTCCTGGTCTCCGAAGAGATAGGTGCCATCAAAGGGCATCTCCATAAGGGATGCATGGACATCCCCGAAAAGTCAGTCGTCTTCAACCTGGAGTGGCGCCTCAAGGCCTCTATCGATGAAACCGCTCTGCCCAGTGAGTCGGTTGTGTCAAGTCCGCAGAGGATGGTGAACTTTGCTGTGTCTCTCCCATTGGGAACAGCCTACAGCCCAGGTCTCCTCCAAGACCTGTGGCAGCACTGCGGGAGGAATGGCCAAATAGGCATGCAGTGTTCACCAACCGCAATGCCAGGCTGGAGGAACAAAACACCTTCTTCCCCAAGAGTTCAGCCTCTTAGATTGCCTATCCGGAGGGGCTGTAAGGAATGCGCCATGCGATGTTGAGGCTTGGACCACCAAGCTCTCTGGGGTAGGGTGTTGGATGTGGAAGTTTGGGTCCCCTGAAGCGGGGCAGTGAAGGCAGGCTATAGTCCTATTCACAGGAGCCCGTGTTGTGTTTGGACCAAGTCCCCAAAAGGACATCAGTGAGGAAGTCATTGAAAGGTAGTAGCGGTTCGGATGTGGAGACTCCTGGCTGAGGCACCGCTTTCTCAATCTTAGTCTTGACTGCTACCGAGAGCAACAGGAGGTCAAGCACCCCAGCCGCCCTCCACACCACCACTGTGAAAGAGGCTCCATCCTCCATAGCCACAGTAGGGGGAGAAAGCATAACAGTATCTGGAGAGGTATCCAGGGCACTGGCTTCACCTAGGTCCACGCACCAGTCCAGTCTTCTTCATAGGGTTGGTATTCGCCAGGATCCAGAGAACCCTCCTATTCCTCCCCAAGTCCTACCCAAGGGAATAGGGCTCAGGCTCTGAAGGGCTCAGGCTCCAATCTAGGAGGCAAGGCTCTTGCCAGAGTAAGCATCGGTCAGCACCCATCTGGCTTCGCATCAGAGTTGGGGATCACAATAGGCACTTTCTGGCCATGTATGAGAACACCTGTTAATACAACAAGCAGGAAAGGAAACAATATACAGCTTCTGGATACCGTCATAGGTGACAAGTAGAGCTCTATATATCTACATATTGATTGATTGTGCTAAGTTCTATGCACATGATACCCTTAAGACAGGCAAGGTCAGGGGAGAAACTGCAGGTACGTGCATGGTTTTGATTCTACATTCTAGCAAGACGAGGCGGAAATTCTTCTGTGTACACTCCCTGCCTACGCAAGAAGAGTGGCTATCTGACCAGCTCTTCAGCATGGGCATCTCTGCAGGAGACACCAGCCAGTTGGATACCCCTAGTCACCCATCGTTATTTAAACACAGGGAACCCATCTCTGCAGAATGGATCTTACTTGTGCCAAACGTTGATTGCTCTCTGGGTCTCCTGGCTTGGCCACAGCCTTCCGGGCCTCTTCAATCAGGTTTCCAGCCTTGTCCATCACATCGTTTGCACACTCCAGCATGGCGATCTGCACCTGCGGGTCGGAAGTATTGGCTGCTACTCCACGGGCTGCTTGACTCAGGGAGCGTAGAGCCTGAGCAACATCTCGTGCAGCAATGCCTGCAAGACAGAAGGAAACACAACTCAAATTCAGGCACCTGAGCGGGGCAGCTTTCAAGAAATATCAAGATAAAGGAAGGCAGACACGTTGAAAATAAGACAGTGGCGGCATCCCCCAACTGGCTGCATTCCTGGATCACACTAACTCAGACCACACCAATTTCACATTTATGGATGAATTGCGGCAACAGTTTATGAGCCGATTTTCCAACTTACAAGCGATCCTTCATCCACCATTTCTTTGTTTTTTCGACGAGTCTGTGCACTCCTTCCCACAAACACAAGCACTTTCATTCAATGCCGGTCAGTCTGCCCAGGTGACTTATCACCGTGGGTGCAACCATTCCAGGCAAATATCTGCTTCCAGTCTCAGCAGGAGGACCCTTCTCCTCCGGCGTAACCATACCTTTCTCTCCTGGCAAGTGTCTGCTTTCTAGTCCAACCGCATGTCTGTAGGAAGCTGGCTCTGTATATACTATACCAAAGTGCGGTATAGTGTGCACAGAGTCCAGTGGAACCCCAGAGGTAGGCAGAAATAAAGTTAGACAGAACCTTACTTTCCATCTGTGGTAGCTTGGTCGAGCAGTAAGGCTTTCTCAGAGGGTAGTGTTAAGCATTTGTTGTACACACTCAATCAGCAAATTATGCCACACACTCAAAGACTGAACTCAGACCAATTTTGATTGTATAAAAATATTAAGTTTTTTTATTTCTAGAACCAAGCCAAGCCTGGCAGCGAGAAGTGAAGTAAATGTTTTGTAAAATCTTATGCAGAGTTTAGAATTGAATGCAGGTTCAAATGCAGTTTGATTGAAATACAAGTAAGTCAAAATATCAAAATTACTGTTCAGCTTACTTTTAAAGTAAATTTTTCTACTCAGTGCGATAGGCTTAGATACCACACTGGAGCATTTCCTAGAGAAAAGGTAAATAAAATTAGTTTTGTACAGTTGTAGTTTTTCAGGTTTCCATCCAAATCAACTACACACTTTTCAGAGAAAAATAGTCAACGTATTCCTATGGAGAGAAATGAAGTAATCGGTTACCAGGTAAATACTCTGTCTTTGGGGTTTGAGTTTCTGGGGTAAGAACAAGGGTTCCCGCAGAGTCAAGGATGGATGTAGTCTTATGGCTACAGCGGTCGAACTCGAAGCTGGGGAACTGGGTTCGAGTCTCGGCTACGACGCTCAACATCCTGTGATTCTGGGCAAATTACTTAATCTCCCAATGCCTAACAAAAATGAATGTGTCCTTCTGCAACTAAACTGGTGCTCATGAGCGCTCTGATACCCGATTCGGGTCTAGTTCACGCTATATAAAACTGTCTCTCAAAAAAAAAAAAACACCCTCAGTGGCACTAGGGCGGCCGGGTGCAGAGAGCTGAGGCCCAATGTTATCCAACAGGGGATAAGGGGCCTCCGGTTGGTGGCTGCTCATGAGTAGGCCGCAAGGTTGTGGGAGCAAAGCTCTTGGTGTTAGGCTCAGGGCAAAGGGGGATCCGGTTTAGCACACAAAGTGCACCCGCAACGGCGCAGGGGCGGCTGGGTGCTGAGTGCTGCTTTGGCGTTGGATGCCCTGTTGTTTTCAATGGGGAGTTTTGTTTTTTAGCTGCAGACCTGGTCCAGGAAGACTTCCGGGAGGAACCAACAGCTGGGCAGGTAAGTTGGAGGCTTCGGGGACGTAGGTGTGCCTCGGGTTCTTCTCTCCAGGGCACCTGGATGCAGGGGTGTCATTTGAGGATGGATTTCACCTTTAAGGGTCACTCACGGTGGGGCGGGGGTCTCTGCGCAGAGGCTGCAGGCGACGTCGGGGAGTCCTGGAGGGGTAAACCCACGGTGGACTAAGACTCTGGAGAGCTGGGGGACCTCGCTAGGACCAGTGGGCCACTAGGGCCGTAGGCGCCGGGTGCAGTGGTGGTTCCAGACGTCTGGTTTCTTTGCCCTCAGCAGGCTCAGTCTCTTTGGGACTTTCGTTTGTACAGAGCCGCTGTTCACAGGAGATCCGGTCTTTGTTGATGGCAGTCAGTCCTCCCAGGGTTCTGGAGGTTGCTGGCTGCAGGACAAGGCAACTTTTAGCGCAGGATCTCTGGAAACTGCAGACGGGCCGGTAGGGCTGGTGTCAAGTCAGTTGTTCTCTGCAGTCTCCTCTGTTGGGTGTCTTCTTTCGTCCCTCTTCTTCTTAGGTTGCGGGAATCTGTGTTCTTGGTTCAGGACTGCCCCATAAATACTGTATTTAGGGGGCGTTTTAGGGGTCTCGAGGTCAGTAGCCAATGGGCTACTGACCTTAGGATGACTACACCCTTGGTGTGCTCACCCCACGTGGATGAGTGGGCACAATCCCTAAACCTGATTGGAGAGTGCCAGCCATCTGCAAGATGGAGGGGAACTGAAGAATGGGCTTCACCTAGCCTCCCCCACCTGAGGGGTAGAGTTGGCAGAGGTGGGCACACCTTCTGGGCTGGCTAATTCGTCCTGCCTGTCTTCCCGCCGAAAAGGAGGGAGACAGGAAGGGGGCCTGCCCCTGATAGCAGGAGAGGCTGGGGGGTCGCACTACAAAGGCCTTTGAAGCTCCCCTGCCACAGATGGCTCTTCCTGGCCAGGGCGAGGAGTGACCATCTCCGCCCAGGAAAGGCTTTGTTTCTGGGCTCAGGGAGCGAAGGCTCCCACCACAGGGGTCCAGAAACATGTCTTGTGGTGGCAGGCTGTTATGGACCAGTCGGGTAACCCATCAGACGCTGGTCGTTTTTAAGGGGGCATCTTTAAGATGACAGCTAAGTGCATTTATCATTAAATTCTACACTGGCATCAGTGTGGGTTTAATGTGCTGGGAAGTTTGATACCAAACTACCCAGTTTTCAGTAAAGCCATTATGGAGCTGTGGAGTTTGGAATGAGAAACTCCCAGCACCATATACTCTTAATGACATTATTGTAGGAAGCTGGCTCTGTATATACTATACCAAAGTGAGGTATAGTGTGCACAGAGTCCAGTGGAACCCCAGAGGTAGGCAGAGGTTAAAGCAGATAGCATCTCACTCTCTATTTGTGGTAGAGTGGTCAAGCAGTAAGGCTTTATCAGAGGACAGAGTTAAGCATTTGTTGTGCACACTCAGACAAGAGATTATGTCACACACTCAAAGACTTAACTCAGACCAGTTGGTTTTGTATAAAAATATTCTTTTAGTTATTTTATTTCCTAGAACCAAGCAAGCCTGGCACAGGTAAGTGATAAGTACTTTGCAGTAATAAGACCGTTTGTAAATGTTTTGGTTTGCAGTTGTGTATATATACTTTGGTCTGATTACAGTAGAACTACTAGTAATGCAATGCTTTGAAATATTTGTACATATACTTTGTATTGGCTTTTGAGTAGAATGTCAAGTCGATTACTTTACAGATTACTTTTCTTACACAGTGCAGTATACCTGGATACTGCACAGGGACATTTCCTGTGAACAGGTGAGTAAAAGCGTTTTGGTTATTTTGTTACAGTTTTAGAGACTTTTATAGATTTTCCAACTCCACACTTAGAAACTTTTCACAGAAAGCCAGTCTATGTTATCCTATGGAGGAAAGGATAATGTGACTTACACAATAAGCATCTGTTCTTGGCATGTAGAGCTGTAGAGCCACATGCTGTGCATAGCTCGCCATCTAGTTTTGGGTCCGAAAGTTTGCACTTTGTTTTTCTTCGAAGAAATGTGAGAAAGTGCCCTCTTTCTGCATGGTTGCCCCCACTTTTTGCTGAATTGCTGATGTACTTTGACTGAGTGTGCCCTGGGCTCCTGCCAATCAGGTACCCAGGGCCTGTGTTCCTTCCCTAAAACAGCATTGAAGCCTAAACCCAAATTGGCATCTCTGGCCACAGGTCAGTGCCTGGTAAACGGTACCATAGGTACCGAGGGCACTGTGACCAGAGAAGGCCTCTAAGGGCTGCAGCACTTATTGTGCCACCCTTAGAGGTCCTGTACCCTTACACTCATACACTGCCTTTGCAGGCTGAGTGTCTTGGTGCAGAACAAAGTGAAGAGTCAACATGGCACACATCCCTGTGTGCCATGCCTACAAACCACTGCCCTGGCATAGATCAGTCACCCCTCTAGTTGGGTGCACTATAACAGTGGTGAGGGTACAGGTGGATGACCCCTGTACCCCTACAGTGACCAAATCCATTCCTGGGCACTGTAAGTGCAGTGCTACCATTAAGAGTATATGGTGCTGGGAGCCTGTCATTACGAACTCCACACGCCATAATGGCTGCACTGAAAACTGAGAAGTTTGTTATCAAACTTCTCAGCACATTAAACCCACACTGATGCCAGTGTGGGAATTAATGAAAAATGCACACAGAGGGCATCTTAGAGATGCCCCTTGAAAACTAACCCACAACTAGTGTCCAGGCTGAGTGGCTGCGTAGGCTGCCACCACCAGACATGTTTCTGAATCCCTGGGTCAAGAGCTTGCTGCTCTCCGGGGCCTGAAACCATGCACATCCTGGGACGAGGTACCAAGCCTCTTCCCCCAGGATGGGCAGGGTTCACGAAGGGGAAGCTTCAAATGCTTGCAGCCTTTGTGAGTGTCCCCAGGCCAATTGCGGAGGTCTGAGGCCTGTACCCCTCAGTCAACCTGACAAGCTTGTGGTACCAAAAGGATCTCCTGTAAGTTTTCTATGCCTCTGCGACAGATATTTATTAGTGTACCCAAAACTCTACTCCATGCCTTCTCCGAGGTTGGGTGTGTAGGACTGCTCTGCAGAATGCCCAGGAGAAAGAGGGACCCTTGCAAGGTGTAGGAAAGAGGGTCCCTTGCCAGGTGTAGGAAAGATGGTCCCTTGCCAGGTGTAGGAAAGAGGGTCCCTTTTTGCATGGTTGCCCCCCACTTTTTGCCTGATGTTGATGCTCTTTGACCAAGTGTGCACTGGGTTCCTCCTAACCAGGAACCAAGGCTCTGTGTTCTTTCTCAAAACTGTACCTTTGCACACCCAATTGGCACCTCCCTGGCTATATTTAAGCCCCTTGTAAAAGGTACTATGGGTAGCAAGGGCACTGTGACCAGGGAAGGCCTCTAAGGGCTGCAGCACATATTGTGCCACCCTTAGAGGCCCTTTACCTTAACATACACACACTGCCATTGCAGGCTGCGTGTTTTGGTGCAGAGAAAAGTGAAGAGTCGACGTGGCACACATACCTGTGTGCCATGCCTGCAACCCACTGCCTATGGTCTAGATCAGTCACCCCCCTAGCTGGGTGCACTAAACCACTGGTGAGGGTACAGGTGCATGAGCCCTGTACCCCTACAGTGTATAAGTCCATCCATGTTTAGACATTGTAAGTGCAGTGCTGCCATAAACAGTATATGGTCAGGGAGTTTGTCATTACGAACTCCACAGCACCATAATGGCTTTAATGAATTCTGAAAAGGTTGGCATCAAACTTCTCAGACCATTAAAGCCACACTGATGCCAGTGTGGGATTTAATGCCATATGCACTCAGAGATTATCTTAGAGGTGCCCCCTGAAAAACGACCTAACTCAATTGTCCTGGCTGAGAGACTGCTCGCCAGCTCCCACCCCAGACATGTTTCTGGACCTCTGGGTCGAGAACCTCCGCTCTCAGGGTCCTGAAACAAAGCACATCCTGGGCAGAGGTGCCAGGCCTGCTCCCCAGGATGGACAGGGTCCACGAAGGGGAAGCTTCAAAGGCTTGCCTCCTTTGTGAGCTGACCCAGCCATGTGATGCTCCCAGCAGCTGGCCCCCACCGGTTCTAAAACCCCAATTTGGAAGGGAGAATAGACAGGAAAACCAAGATAGGAGGAGAGGTGTGCCCACCTCTTTGCCAACTCCATCCCTCAGGTGGAGGAGGCGAGGCGAAGCACAACTCTCAGTCCCCGCCATCTTGAAGATGGGGGACCCAGCCAACCAGAGAGAGGCTTATGCTCCCCTCCCACTGAAGGGTGGCATAATAGGGGATGTACCTACCCCAAGGAAGGGACCCATTGGTCCCAACCTGTACCGACCTGAAATGACCCAAATCTAGTATTTAGGGGCAACCCAGGACCTTGCCTCCTCAGACAAGCAAGAAGAAAAAGAAGAACTGAAGAGCCGTGCTGAAGGAAAAAGAGGAGGACACCAACTTCATTGGTCCCAGCTCTCCCGGCATGTCCCGACCTAGACCTGCTCCAGAGGAATCCCAGAATGTCCTGCAGCCAGCAGCCCCCAAGAACCCAGAAGACCTGCTCTGCCTTCACTAAAAAGACTTTGTCTCCTGTGAGCACCAGATTTGTGCAAGAACCAGATTCTGGCTCCAGCCAAATCCGCGAGTCTGCACCACTCTGCACCGGACGCCCACGTTCTGAGTTAGAGTGCCCAACATCACGAGAAGGTCCCCCAAGAGACCCCCGACCTGGGTTCTGGTGATCCCCGACCTACCTCAAGCCTCCTGACAACGCCTGCAGCCTCTATCTTGAGGGTGCCCCCGAAAGCTACCAGAGCTGGTGAGTAAACAAGACACACCTGCACCTGACGCCCCATGGCCTTGAGTGGCCAAACCGACAGTGTTCAGGCAACCACCTGCATCCCAACTTACCTCTCCCACTGGTTGTCGCCTCCAGGAAGCCTCCATGTCCGAACCTGCAATGTTTGTTCCGACTGGAGATCTCGCAATGAAACCAACAGGGCACCCAACGCCAAATCAGCACCCTGCACCCAGCCGCCGCTGCGGGTGCACCTTGTGTGCTAACTCGGATCCCCCTTCGCCCTGAGCTTAACCCAAGGAGCTTCGCTCCCTCAACCCTATGGCTTGCCCGAGCACAGCCACCAACCGACGGTCCCCTAACCCCATAGGCTACCATTGGGCCTCAGCACTCTGCACCCGACCGCACTAGTGCCGCTGCGTATCCTTGATCTTGGGGGAACCCTTGTTCTAACCCCAGAAACTCAACCCTAAAGACCGGTCGCTTACCTGCAAAATGATAACCCCATTTTCTCCATAGGACTGCATTGACTGTTTTTCTCTGAAAACATTTTAAGTGTTGAGTTTGTACCGAAACCTAAGCAACTGTGTTTTAATGCAAAACTGTTTTACTTACCCTTGTCTAGGAAATGTCCAAGTGTGATATCTAGGCATATCACATCGAGTAGAAAAAGTTATCTAAAAAAGTACTTTAAAGAGTAATCTGAAAAGTAATCACAAAGTAATTAAACATACCTATAGTCTTTAAATATTTCACAAACCTGCAACAAAGTCAATTTCATCCAGCTTGCTTGTTTTGATTAACCTGTCTTGAAAAGTACAATTCCACTTACCTTTACCAAGTCCTGCTTGGTTCTAAAAATAAAATAGAACTAAAGAAATTTTTGAAACAAGCAATTGGTCTGGATTCTGTCTTTGAGTGTGTGTAATCATTTCTTGCCTGGGTGGGTACAACAAATGCTTAGCACTACCCTCTGATATAGCCTTACTGCTCACCCACACTACCACAAATAGAGTAAGGTATTATCTACGTTCACATCTGCCTAAATTTGGGGTTCCACTGGACTCTGTGCACACTAAACCTCACTTTGGTATATTATATACAGAGTCAGACTCCTATATATACCTCTGGGGTTCCACTGGACTCTGTGCACACTATACCTCACTTTGGTATATTATATACAGAGTTAGATTCCTATATATACCTCTGAGGTTCCACTGGACACTTTGCACACTATACCTCCCTTTGGTATATTATATACAGAGTTAGATTCCTATATATACCTCTGGGGTTCCACTGGACTGTGCACACTATACCTCCCTTTGGTATATTATATACAGAGTCAGATTCCTATATATACCTCTGGGGTTCCACTGGACTCTGTGCACACTATACCTCACTTTGGTATATTATATACAGAGTCAGATTCCTATATATACCTCTGGGGTTCCGCTGGACTCTGTGCACACTATACCTCACGTTGGTATATTATATACAGAGTCAGATTCCTATATATACCTCTGGGGTTCCGCTGGACACTGTGCACACTATACCTCACTTTGGTATATTATATACAGAGTCAGACTCCTATATATACCTCTGGGGTTCCGCTGGACTCTGTGCACACTATACCTCACTTTGGTATATTATATACAGAGTCAGACTCCTATATATACCTCTGGGGTACCACTGGACTGTGCACACTATACCTCACTTTGGTATATTATATACAGTCAGACTCCTATATATACCTCTGGGGTACCACTGGACTGTGCACACTATACCTCACTTTGGTATATTATATACAGAGTTAGATTCCTATATATACCTCTGAGGTTCCACTGGACACTGTGCACACTATACCTCACTTTGGTATATTATATACAGAGTTAGATTCCTATATATACCTCTGAGGTTCCACTGGACACTTTGCACACTATACCTCCCTTTGGTATATTATATACAGAGTCAGATTCCTATATATACCTCTGGGGTTCCGCTGGACACTTTGCACACTATACCTCACTTTGGTATATTATATACAGAGTCAGATGAAAACAAGTTGCTTACCTGTAACTTTGGTTCCCCAGTATTGGAACTTTCATAGATTCTCATGCTTTGTATCATTCCCCGTCGTCGGAATGGGAGCCTTGGTAACAAAAAAATATATATATATACATATGTATAACCATAGAAACAAAAGAGGAAAATAGGCCTAGGCCTCATCTCCTTTTGTAGTATATCACCCTCTTTGTGTAAAAGAGCCCAAACTTTTGCCAGGACCAATCAGCACAGCCTCACCCTCTGGAACCTTCCTGAGAGCTCAGAGCCTCAGATTTTCGTAGCCGTTGTGCAAACAGCCACTACCTTAGTAAACCGGCAGAGCTTTCCCAGGGGAGGTGGGTGGGCGCATGAGAATCTATGAAAGTTACCAATACTGGGGAACCAAAGTTACAGGTAAGTAACTTGTTTTCTTACCCCAGTATTGGAACTTTCATAGATTCTCATGCTTTGTGTCAGAATAGCAAGCAGTAAATCACGACAAGCACATTTCGGAAAACACATGGCTTTACAAAATCATCTCAGTGTACATGATAAAACAACCATTACTGAAACCAAATGTGCTTACCAGGATGGAGGGATTGTAGGGAAAGCTCACCTCATTGAAAAAGATTCCGGAGGACTGCTTGACCAACAGCAGCGTCAGCTCGTCCCACCGATTCCAGGCAGTAGTGCTTCGTGAAGGTGTGTACACTGCTCCACGTTGCTGCCCTGCAAATGTCCTTGATCGCCACTCCCGCAAAGAGAGCCACTGAAGACGCCATCGCTCTCGTAGAATGAGCACGGGCCCTTTTATCCAAAGGTTTGCGCGCAGCCTGATGACAGTACTGAATTGCACTGGAGATCCAGCGGGAAATGCCACTCTTGGCGAGCGGCAAGCCCTTCCGTGGTGCACTGTAGGCAATAAATAGCTGAGTAGACTTTCTGAAAGAGCGTGTGCGCTCGAGATAGAATTTCAGACATCTTTGGACATCCAAAGAATGCAATGTTCGTTCCGCTTGTGTGGAAGGACGCGGAAAAAAGGAGTTCAAAATTAGGGGTTCATTCAAATGAAACTCCGAAGGCACCTTCGGGATGAATTTTGGGTTGGTTCTCAAAATCATCACATCCCGCTTGAACTGCAGAAAAGGCTCCACTATAGAGAGAGCCTGGAGTTCACTAACCCTCCTAGCCGAAGTTAATGCCAAGAGAAGGGCTAGTTTCCACGATAGGAACTTCAAGTCCGCCTTGTGAATAGGCTCAAAGGGCGCTTTCATCAGTTGAGCCAGTACTAGGTTAAGCTGCCAGATAGGAGGGGGTGGTCGGACCGGAGGAAACATCCAAAATAACCCCTTAAGGAACTGCTTAACAATCCTTGCGGACCATAGAGATGGCCCCGATGTCTTCCGTCGAAAGCGGGATATGGCAGCCAGATGTACCTTGATCGAAGAGTGCGCCAGACCTGATTTAGCCAGAGACAGGATGTAAGGCAAAACCTGATGTGGCCGGGATTTGTAAGGATGGAGTTTATTCCTCTGGCACCACAGACAAAATCTCTTCCATTTTGCCCTGTAGGTCTTATTAGTGCTTGGTGCACGCGCCTGAGATAAAACATCCCTGCACTCCTTGGAGAGATTCAGATGGCGGAATTCTCTGTGTTCAGGAGCCACGCTGACAAGTGAAGTGACTCCGGATCCGGATGGAGCACCTGCCCCTGATCTCGCGACAACAGAGATGGAATCAGTGGCAAGCGAATCGGGCGATCCTGGGAGAGAAGCAGGAGTTCCGTGTACCAGAACTGTCGCGCCCATGCTGGAGCAATGAGAATCATCTTGCATGGTTCCGCCCTGACTTTCCTGAGAACTCGAGGAATGAGGGGAATTGGAGGAAAGGCGTAGCAAAATGCGCCGAACCAAGCAATCGAAAGGGCATTCCCCAGAGACCCTCGCTGGGGAACCTTGCTTGCGTAAAACCGGCACTTGGCGTTCTCCGGGGACGCAAAGAGGTCTATGGTCGGAGTACCCCATCTCTTGAACACTGCTTCCAGCGTGGCCTGATCCAACTCCCACTCGTGTGTCACTTCCGTCTGTCGACTTAGGGCATCCGCTGTGATGTTGAGACACCCTGCTAGGTGCTCGGCTTGCAGAGTGATCTTGTGAGAGATCGCAAAATCCCAGATCAACTGAGCTGCTTTGGACAGAGTCCGCGACCTTGTTCCCCCTTGCTTGTTGATATAGTGCATGGCCGTCGTGTTGTCTGTCCGGACCAGCACTGCACGATTCTGAAGTCTGGGAAGGAACGCCAGCAAGGCTAAGTGAATGGCCCTCAGCTCCAAAAGATTGATGTGGCGTAGTCTGTCTGCTGGACTCCAGTGACCGCTGACCTGAAGCTCCTGGAGGACAGCTCCCCATCCTTCTAGAGAAGCATCTGTGGTCACCACCATAGGAGAAGGAGGGATCCGGAACGTTAATCCTCCTGCGATGTTCTCCTTCACCAGCCACCATTCGCAGGCTTTGCGCATGGCAGGCGTTATCCACACCCTGTCGTTGAACGAGCCTTCTGCCTGGCGCCATTGTTTGTCCAACTCCTCCTGTAGAGGACGCATATGAAGCCTGCAATGCGGTATCAAAGGTATGCAGGATGAGATTGATCCGAGCAAGGACTTGTACTGTCGAACCGATACATGTCTCTTGTGCAGCATTTGACGAGCGGAAGTGGTCAGTTTGCCCTGACGCTCCTCCGACGGACGAGCCGTGCATCGTGTCGTGTCCAGAATAGCCCCAAGGAACTTCCGTGACCTGGAGGGTATCAGCTCCGACTTGGACACATTGAGCTGAAGACCCAAATGGGCGAACAATCGTATGCAAGTTGACACAGCCTGAGACGTTGCCCTGAACGACGGAGCCTTGACGAGCCAGTCGTCCAAGTACGGGAACACTTCCAAGGACTGCTTCCTTAGAAAAGCAGCGACTGGTGCCAGCATCTTCGTGAAAATTCGGGGTGCCGACCGAAGGCCAAACGGGAGCACCTTGA
The DNA here is from genome assembly GCF_964204655.1 of Triturus cristatus. Lineage (NCBI taxonomy): Eukaryota > Metazoa > Chordata > Amphibia > Caudata > Salamandridae > Triturus > Triturus cristatus. The sequence goes on from NC_140581.1 coordinate 16,295,218, forward strand.
ACTGGAAATGGCTCTTGCCTACTGTGAAGCGTAGATATTGCCTGTGAGCTGGGTGGATCGGAACATGAAAGTATGCATCCTCTAAATCCAGGGACGCCAAAAAATCTCCCGGATTGAGTAGTCGTAGAATATCCTGGAGAGTGACCATCCTGAAAGAGAGTTTGATGAGATAGGTGTTGAGCTCCCTGAGGTCTAGTATAGGACGCCATGTATCCTCCGTCTTCCGAACCAGGAAGAACCGGGAATAAAACCCCTTGCCCCTTTGTGAAAGCGGCACGGGCTCTATCGCCCCCTTGATGAAAAGTTGGTGGGCTTCGAGATGTAATAGTCGGAGATGTTTCGATGCACAGGCGTCCGGAGCTCTTGTTGGAGGAAGATCTTGGAACTCCAACGTATGGCCACTCTGTACGATATTCAAGACCCACCGGTCTGATGTTAAACGCACCCAGTTGTCCAGACAAAAAGATATCCTGCACCCGACCGGTGTTTGTGGTAGGGGAGGAACAGTAGCCAGAGCCAGGAGGCCGCTATTGCCTCTTGGCGTTGTCCCGTCCCTGACGATTCTGACGTCCTCTCTGGGACTGTCGAGAGAAAGACGCCGACTCTCCTTGGCGCTGGCTGGAGTATTGACCTTTATAGGACTGTCCTGATTGTGTGGAATATTGACGTTGGTTTCCTCTGTAATTAGAAAACCCCCGACCACGTGCCCCTCTGAATGGCACTTTGCGATAGTTCAAAGATCCCAAGGACTTAGCTGTGTCTGTGTCCTTTTTAATGCTTTGGAGGGCGTCATCCACATGCTTACCAAAAAGCATCTCCCCGTCAAAGGGAAGGTCCAAGATCTTATTCTGGACCTCCTGGCGAAACCAGGTCGCCTTCAACCAGCCTTGACGGCGCAAGACCGCTGACCCTGCCAAAGCCCTGAAAGCAGTAGAAGCTATATCCATCGCACAGTCAATGACTTCCGAAGAGCATCTTTCTCCTTCCATCAGAACCTGCTTGGCTTTCTCTTGACTCGAGTCTGGTAGCTGGTCCATGAACGGCTCCATATCACACCACATCTGGGGGTCGTACCTGCCCAGAATAGCCAGAGAATTAGCTGCACGCACCAACAAGCTGGCCATGGTGGAGAACCTTTTACCCACATTGTCCAGCCTTCTGCCTTCTTTATCTGGAGGCGTGGTTAATGGAGTGGACGGATTTCTTGACTTGCTTTGTGCGGCTTGTGAAATAACGGAATCCGGCTTAGGTTGTCCTAGAAGACACGCAGGACTGCCCTCAGGGGCCTTGTATTTCTTCTCCAGCCGGGGAAGAACCGGAATGACCGTCGCCGGATTCTGCATCGTCTTAATTCCCTCATCCCAGACATGTTCTATGATGGGAATTGATCTGACCGACTTCTTATACTGAGCTTTAAAGTCATATAGGAAGCAGTCGGACTGCTCCACTGTAAGGGGCAGACCAAACCTCTTGGATGCCCGTTCCATCAAATTATGGAAACCACCAATGTCTGCTGGAGGCGATATATTTGTCTCTCGGCCCACAGCATCCGGATCCTGCGTATCATCAGGGTCCCCATCAGGATCCCCTGGATCTGTAAGAGGGATCACCTGTCCCTCGTCGTCCTCATCCGTATCCGAATCTTGTGTGTCTCGATCGGCAGGTTCCGTACCTGAAGGTTGGGGAACCACTAAGGGTACCACCGGTGAAGTGGTACGAGGTATGTCCCTTGGCAGAGGTGGCAAGTCCATTGCCATGTCACGTGGCACTACAGACGTAGAAGGACGCACCGGAGTGCGATCTGGCAATGTCGGAAAACGAGATTTATAGTCTTGCAGCATCAGTTGCAAATCTGTCACTAAAGCCACTGGCAAGGCAATCATATCCTGCCTCAGAGAGCGGGGGTGTACTTCCTGTGTCAAGCTTTGCCGCCCCTCCTGCACCTCTGGACCATAAAAGTCCTCCGTATCTGTGTCCTGCTGTTTCACATTCAGGTCTGAAGGGCTGTACGCGTCCCCATACTGCCCATCCTCTTCATCCTCTTCCGAGACCTCGAGAAGCATGGATGGTGGCAAAGGCGTGACCCGCCTAGGAGAAGTCATGTCCGGCGTAATCTTCAATCTTTGGATGACAAATCCTGAATTTTTCGTCGTCGACGGTCCCGTCGACTGAGTCGATGGCAAAGGGATTCCCAGCGTCGACGAACTCGACGACGACATCGTCGACTGAAGGGTAACTGTCGTCGACGGAGCTAGAATCGTCGTCGACGATGAGGCCGTCGACAGTTCTGAAATAGTCGTCGACGGAGCAGTCGTCGACGGAGCTTTCTTCTTCGTCGACGGAGCATGTTTCATCGTCGGCGGAGCACCCGTCGACGGTCTCGTCGAACTCGTCGTCAGCAACATCGACGAACTCGTCGTCGTCATCGTCGACGTGGTCTTCGTCGTCGACACCGCCGTCGAAGACGAGAAAGTAGCCGTCGTAGACGAAGTAGATATCGTCGACGACCCGATGGAAAGAGTCTTAACTATGGAGATCGTCGTCGACGTACCTGCCTTAGCCTGCGTCGACGGACGCGGTTTCTTCACTGGAATTGACTGAGGAGTTTCTGCAGCATGTTTTTTCACAGATTTCTCCTTCTGGGACGGAGGGGAAGATGTTGCAACCTCCTTCTTGTCCTTAAGGGCTACGTCCACAGCAGCAGCCCGTCCCTGCCTCTCCTTTACACTGCCGTGAGGAGATTTCATGGGACCAGCCTCCTCAGACCTGTCAGAGATCCCGTGAGGGGCTTTGAGAGGGGGTTCCACAGAGGTGGAGGGAGATGACCTACCCCTCTTCTTAGATCTCCTGGAGGAGGTACCAGAGATAGATTCCTCCTCATCCGAAGAGAGGACCTCCGTCCTGGTCTTTAGCTTCTGCAGCCACGTCAGCAAGCGACCCTCTCTGTCTCTCAAGGTCTTGGTCGAGAAGGTCCGACAAATTTTACAGTCTGTGGCCTTGTGTTCCGGGTACAGGCAGTATATGCAGTTTTCATGTTTGTCTTCCACAAACAGTCTCTTCTTCCCACAAGAAGCACAAGATCTGAATAAAGCTTTCTTCTCCTTTTCTGACATTCTGTCACAAAAGATGGCAATAAAGATAACCAATAGTAAAATTCTGATAAACTGAGCAGAGCTCAGTGGAGACTCCCTAGCACAACGTGCGGTAGAAAAATCTGAGGCTCTGAGCTCTCTCAGGAAGGTTCCAGAGGGTGAGGCTGTGCTGATTGGTGCTGGCAAAAGTTTGGGCTCTTTTACACATAGAGGGTGATATACTACAAAATGAGATGAGGCCTAGGCCTATTTTTCTCTTTTGTTTCTATGGTTATACATATGTATATATATATATATATTTTTTTGTTACCGAGGCTCCCATTCCGACGACGGGGAATGATACAAAGCATGAGAATCTATGAAAGTTCCAATACTGGGGTAATCCAATATATACCTCTGGGGTTCCGCCGGACTCTGTGCACACTATACCTCACTTTGGTATATTATATACAGAGTCAGACTCCTATATATACCTCTGGGGTTCCGCTGGACTCTGCACACTATACCTCACTTTGGTATATTGTATACAGAGTCCGATTCCTATATATACCTCTAGGGTTCCACTGGACTGTGCACACTATACCTCGCTTTGGTATATTATATACAGAGCCAGATTACTACACCAGGCACACAAGGTTAAATACCATACATCCCAAGGCCAAATTCCTGTAGGTATTTTATGCTTTGGCTGAGCCCAGTGTCCCACTCCACTGCCCAGTAACTACCCTGCCTTCTTTTATCCCTCTCATTACCCCTGCCCAATCCGGGTTCTGTTACTTGTGGGTGTACTCCAATAAGGCCCATGGGAAGGTGGGGTTGTGAGGGGGGGTCAGGGGTCATAACAAGGGGCGTGTTTTGCTACTGTACCTTGGTAGGATGAAGCTAAAGCATGGACTGAATCACACTGCAAGACCTCAGGACAAACAAAATGGTTACTTACCAGTACGAGTAGTTTTGCAGCTTGAAGAGTTTTCTGGTTTCACATGCTGTACATTATTCTGCTATCTAGTGGTTGGGTCCGGAATGGCCTCGCTCTGTTTTTTCTTGTTTGGGGTGTAGACCACCATTTGGTGCTAGATCCATCCCTTGTGTGACGTCAGAAACCGCCCCGCAAGTTCCTGTGCGTGGTAGCCCTCTTCTGATTTTTATTTCCTTTTTTCTTTAGGGTATGTCTTAAATCCTGTTGTCTTTAGATGTTAGTTCTTTGGTTTAAGTGATCTTTTGACCCAACTGTAAGCATTCCTCCTCTGAGGGGAGGTGGGTGGGTCGCATGTGAATCCAGAAATCTCTTCAATCAGCAAAACCACTCCTACTAGTAGGTAACCATTTCGTTTTGCAGCATGAATCCTTTTCTGGATTCACACGCTGTGCATTAGATTATGTAGCGGTTTCCAGCTCCTTGGGGTGGTAGTGGTAAGATGAGGAAGACTTTGCGAACAAATCAACCGAGTAACGAAAACGAAAATGCTCACCTGCTATTAGGAGAGATCCCAGTGCTGGATCTTGGTGCCCAGCACTAAAATATTCACAACAGTACTTACCATTAACCCAATTTTCTTCCATAGAAAATCATTGACTGTCTTTCGATGAAATTTCTTCTGTCAACTTTTAAAATAGCAAAATATTGCCTAAAAATCACAACAATAACTAAGTCGACTTTTACCACTTGTTTCTAAGAACTGTCCCAGGACTGAATCTAGGATCCAGTCCTGGAGTTACAAAAATAATCCTGAAAGTAATCTATTGCCAATAACTTAAAAATTCCATTGAGCTCAATGCATTATTGTGTTTGAAATTGTGTTGCCTATTGCAACAACCTGTAACCAGTATTTACAAAAGTCAATTGCATATTGCAAAAGTATTTATCTAAAGCATCTCATTCTGAGAAAGTATATTTTAATACCTATTGTTGGTTCTAAAATAAAACAAACATATATTTTTTATATAAACCATTGGCCTAGAGTTCAGTTATTGAGTGTGTGAGACCATTTGCTGACTGAGTGTGTGCAACAAATGCTTTACACTGTCCTCTGATACTGCCTTACTGCTCGACCAAGCTACCACTTTAGAGAGTAAGGTTATATATAACTTTAGCCTCTGCCAAACCTGTGGGGACTGTGGACTCTGTACACACTGTACCTATTTGGGAACAGTATATACAAAGCCACTTTCTCACACCTGGGTACCTAGGGTACCTTTTACCAGGGGCTGACATGTGGCCAGGGTTTGCCAATTTGGGTTTTAGGTTTTAGGGAAGGAACATAGGCCCTGGGCACCTGATTGGCAGGAGTCCAGGGCACACTCAGTCAAAGTACATTCAGCAATTCAGCAAAAAGTGGGGGCATACCATGCAAAAAAGATGGCACTTTCTCACAGTAGCACTACTCGGAGTCCCAGTTGGTTAGAGTCACAAGGCAGTCAGGTCCTCTGGGTTTTTTGAGATTGCTGACCACTGGAGACGCCGGGGTTTAGCAGGAGCAGGTTCGAGGGTCGACAGGCCTGTTAGGGCTGGGGCTTAATCAGTTGGTGTCTTCCTCTTGTTAGCAGCTGCATGGCAGGTCTTCTTGTTCCTTGATCTTCTTGCTTGTTTCGGAACCTGGATCTGAGGAAGGAAGGTTCAGGGTGCCCTTAAATACTAAGTTTAGGGGCGTTACAGGCAGGTAAAGGGCAGGGACCAATGGGTCCCTTCCCTGGGGTGGGTACACCCACTATCCTGCCACTCTCCTGTGGTAGGGGGGCAGTAGCCTTGTCCTGATTGGGCAGGGCTCCCCATCTTCAAGATGGCGAGAGCCCGGAGATGTGCTTCACCTCGCCTCCCCACCTGAGGGGTGGAGTTGGCAGAGGCTGGCACATCCCCTTTCCTTCCTTGGAGTTTCCCACCAGTCCTCCTGCCAGACTGGGGGGTCAGAACCAGTTGGGTCCAGTTGCTGAGTACAGCAAGTGGCCTGGAGAAGCTCACAAAGGCGGCATGCCTTTTAAGCTTCCCCTGCCCATCCTGGGGGAGGAGACCTAACACCTCGCCCAGGATGTGCATTGTTGCAGGCCCAGGAGAGTGGATGGCTCTCTACCCAGGACTCCAGCAAAATGTCTGCTGTGTGGCAGCCTAGGCAGCCCCTCAGACAGGACGTGGATTGTAGGTTAGGTTCAGGAGGCATCTCTAAGATGCCCTCTGTCGTGCATTGTACATTAAATCCTGCACTGGCATCAGTGCGGGTTGAATGTGCTGAGAAGTTTGACACCAAACTTCTCAGTCTTCAGTGGAGCCATCATGGTGCTGTGGAGTTCGTGTTGACGATCTCTCAGCACCATATACTCTTAAATGGTAGTACTGCACTTACAGAGCCGAGGAATGGACCTGGGTACTGTAGGGGCACATGGCTCATACTCCTGTACCCACACCACTGGCATAGGGCACCCAGCTAGAGGGGTGGCTGATGTATGCCAGGGCCGTGTGTGTTGTGGGCATGGCACACAGGGTTGTGTGCCATGTTGACTCTGTTTTGTTCTATACCCAGACACTCAGCCTGCAAGGGCAGTGTGTGTGTGTAAGGGTACAGGGCCTCTAAGGGTGGCACAATATGTGCTGCAGCCCTTAGGGGTCTTCCCTAGTCACAAGGCCCTGGGTACCTAGTGTAACCTTTACCAGGGGCTGACATGTGGCCAGGGTTTGCCAAGTTCGGTTTAGGTTTCAGCACAGTTTTTAGGGAAGGAACATAGGCCCTGGGTGCCTGATTGGGAGGAACCCAGGGCACACTCAGTCAAAGTACATTCAGCAATTCAGCAAAAAGTAGGGGAATACCATGCAAAAAAGATGGCACTTTCTCACACACAATCACTGTCAGAGATTGATCCTTCTGGTAGAGACGAGTTTTTTGTCTGATAGCTTGTATTCTCCTTTGGGTCAGGTATGCCCGTACAAACTTGGAGTGTAATCTCGATTCCAGAAAGGTCTTTTCTTGTTCTGGCTTTGTTGATGAATTCTTGTGATTTACTGAATAACCCACTTTTTGCAGTGTCGTGCTCACCGGAGGAACGTGTGTGTAAACTCTTTGCTTTGAATTTGCCTTCACCAGCCAGTCGTCTAGGTAGGGATAGATGTGGATTCCTCTCCTTCTTAGGGATGCAACAACCAATGCTAGGCACTTCTTGGTGCCGATTTTATCGAGAAGGGCAGGACTTTGAATTGGTAGTGAGTGTTCTCGTGGAGGAACCTGAGGTATTTCTTGTGAGCTTGGTTTATGGGGATGAACAGATAGGCATCTTTTAGATCTATTGTTGCGATGAAATCCTCTTTTTTTAGCTGAGGGATTACTTCCTGTAGTGTTGACATTTTGAAATGCTGCGTGGGAATGAATTTGTTTATGAATTTGAGGTCTAAGATGGGTCTTAGCGTGAGATCTAGCTTTTGTACCAGGATGTAAGGTGAATAGTTTCCGTTGTAGTGTTCCCTCCTTGGTACCAGCTCTATTTCTTGCTTTTGTAGGAGTGCCTCCATTTCCGGTCATAATTGTAAGAGTTCTGTTCTTTGGAACTACTTCTTCTTTGATGGGTTTGTGCATTAGTTCTATACAATAGCCGCGGTGTACCACATTTTAAATCCAACTGTCTGTGGTGAGGTTTTCCCATTGAAGTAGGTGGTACGCTATTCTCCCTCCCACTGGTGCTGTGTGGGGGTCTTCTGTTGTGGGCCAGTCGCTTTGAGTTTGCTCCCCCCACTCTCGGGGGTTGTCATCAGGCTCCTCTGCCCCAAAAGGGATGCCTTGGCTGCTGTTGCCAGGCCTGCAATCCGTCCTGCTGGTTGGATTGTGGTCTGCTCCCCTGTGTTTGATGTTGTTGTTGGCCTGTTGAGAAGGCTCCCCCTCCCGTGGGTCTTCTGAGGTCGATTCCTCCTCTTTTGAAGGACGCCACTCTATTGCAGGGCTCCCTTAGCCCTGGCTGCCTCATTGTCCTTCTTGATTTGTTGAAGGGATTCATCCTCCTCACTTCCAAACAGGGCGTCTCCTATGAAGGGTTTGTTAATTAATGAGGTTTGGGCCTCTTGCTTGAAGCCTGGGATTCGTAGCCAGGCCTGCCTCCTTAACGCTGCACCTGGGCACATTTGTCGACTGGCTGCATCGGCGGCATCTAGGGCTGATTTCAGGCAGGTGTTCGCTTTGTTTCTTCCCTCCCGTAGGATGGATTATGCTCTCTATCGTCTTCTGGGAGGTTGTTCATCAGTTCTTCAACGTCATTCAGTTGTTGGTGGCCAAACCTGGTGAGGAGGGCATTGGAGTTTGAAATGCGCCAAAGCTGCCTCTCTCTCCATCTTTCTCCCCCCCGTGTTCATTCTTTTGCTTTCTCTCTCTGGACGTGGGCCAGTGGAGGAGAGAGAGTTGTTCCTCCTCCTTGCCGTGGTAACAAGGATGGCACTGAGTTTCCCTGAATGTATTTAGGGTCCCTTGTCGAAGGTTTACATTTTTTCTCAACCCTTGGGATTACCCCTTTGCTGAGGCAGGCTCCTTGAAAGCCTCCTTGCCCTGGTCTAGGATGCTTGGAAACACAGGGCGGTATTGTGTCCCCTAGGAGGAAGCAGGAGTCTCCTCTAAGGGGACCCTGAAGGGTTCATCTGCTCTCTTGACGGGGCTGTTGTAGAAGGCTATGTTGTCTGGCGGCAAAGCCTTCGAGGGATAGCTACAGACCTCTTCTTCTGGGCTTTCTGTTTCAAGGTCGTTCCATTCTTCCTCAAAAGTCCCAAGGCTTCCTCCTCTCCTGGAGTGTCAAGCTCCTCTTCGACATCCTCCGTGAGGTTCGGTGGTTGCTGGAGCTTCGAGAGTATCTTCCACCTCTTCTGCATTTTCGGCGGCGGGTTTCACTGGAATTCTGAATTCCTTCAGCGCCTCGTCAAACTCCTTTTATCGCTGAAGGAGGGCAGCTATTTCCACTTCCAGGCATCGCTTCTTTCTCTCCACCTCGAGGGCCCTTTCGGCATCTGAGCCCGGGGAGATCCTCTTCTTGGGTGAGGTGGATTGTGCCTCCGAGGGTGTGGTTTTTCCACCTCTCGTTCAGCACCTGCCTTCCTCGATTTCGATGATCTTCTCTCGTCTGAATCCATGGGGTGGGTTTCTTTTGGTCGTGGCTGACCCTCTATTTTCTTCAAAACCCAGGCTGCATTTTGCGCCTTCTTTTCGGGGCCCTTGGTTTTTGATGGGTGAAGGTTTTTACCTTGTCCGTCCTTCTCTGCGTCCTTTGATGCCTTCTTAGTGGTATGCCTCTTCTCAGCATCCCCTTCGAGGATTTCAACTTTGGCCCCGTGTGTTGGTTCTGCAGCCACTCCCTGGTCATCCTAGTTGCTTGAGAGGTCCAAGTCCCTAAACGATGGTTGTTTCTGGCTTTGGAAGGAACACAGGCCCTGCGTAATGGTCTTTCCTCTGCTTTCGACGTGCCTTGAGCGTCTTCAACACAAACATCATGCAGGCCTCGCAGTCTTTATCCTTGTGATCCCTCGGCAGGCAGAGGTTACAAACGCCGTGCAGATTGTGTTGTGCAAACTTGTGGGGGCAATTTAGGCCAAATTTGAAAGGGGTATTTTTCATGGCCCCTGCCTTGCCATCTTTCAATCCATCTTTATCGATGCTCAGTCGGGGTCTGCAGACGAGGAAAGGTGTCAGGAGGTCTCTCTCCTTCTCCGGTGTCTTCTCAGTCGATGACCGATGGTTTTCTCACTTGAATTTATTCATTCTTTCAAGGATTTTGTCCAAAATGTTTTTTATTTTTCCTTTGCTTCCAAACCCAACAGCGGAAAACAGAATCTGAAGACGGCTAACACACATTTAGAAACTTCTGGGGCGCCATCTGACATGACAGATGGTGATCGACGACTCCCCCCCAAAAAAACAAAAACAAAGACAATTCCGGACCCAACTACTAGAAGGCAAAATAATGCACAGCATGTGAATCCTGAAAAGGATTCACTATGCAAAACTTTATGCCGCTCAGCATTAGTTTGAGCATGAAACCTATTCTCATCCAAGCTGAGTATCCACTCGTTTAACACTGCTTTCTCGGAAGAGATCTAAATGGAGTGAGCAGAGGGTACCACGGAGCACTACGCATTCATCTTTTTATAATCCTATTAAACAGCCAATCTAAGAAGCTACCTAAGAGATGTCAATGTATTGGATCTTTAAACAATGACCAAAACAGGGCTCTAAGGCGCAGGAAAAAAGATCACTGTTCAACATTACTATGTACAAGCATGCATTTGATCATTAGAATGTCATAAAAAACTTACTAAGGTTTTGGGTTGAAAGAGAGGCCACTCAACACCAACTGCACTAACACATGCGTCAAGAGCCATAACCAACAAACAGGCAGTAGTGAAACTAAATCCCAATACAATATAAAGATCCCGGACATAACCTGCTAAAGCATCTTAGACGAGAGGCTGTGAAACGTATATGAGTTTGAAGTTATAGTTACATGATAGTGCACTTCCTCCGAAATCAAGAACTAAACCCAATGGATTTTGGAAGCCCACGCTTATGCACATTCACATTGTGACATATCCGCACATTCTGCTACTATCTCTGCAGTTTAGCACAGGATACGGAGGATGTAGTAGGTGTACATGCGGCTTGTGGTGCGGGAAGGTGTACTGGTGAAGTGGTACATTTCATCCAGATGCTAGTGTTAAAAGTAGTTTTGTTGCATGCAGATTGGGGGCTTTGTAAGCAGAGTTGGACAACACAGGAGGCCACTGTGACTTTTGGAAGTTCAACACCTGCCAAGATGCTTAAGGATATATATAAGGTTGTGCATGCGTGGTAAAGAGAAGCCTTGCGGGACGAAATGGGCAGCATGACATGGCATTTGGAGGGAAGGATTCGAGGAAATGAGGTTTCAAGGGTTTTCTGAGTGACCACGGAGATGTTGGAAAGGAGAGCCTAGAACATAAGGATGGATTCTGATTGTGAAGGTGTAGGAAAGTGGGTTTCTGTTGCAGTAACCCCCCCCACTTTTTGCCAGACTACTGATGCACTTTTTCTTGGTGTGCCCTGGGTCCCTGCCAATCAGGTTCCCAGGGCCTGTGTTCTTTCCCCAAAACTAACCCAATTGGCATCTCTGGACACAGGTCAGCCCCTGGTAAATGGTACCCTAGGTACCCAGGGCCCTGTGACCAGGGAAGACCTCTAAGGGCTGCAGCACTTATTGTGCCATCCTTAGAGGCCCTGTACCCAGACACTCACACACTTACTTTGAAGGCTGCGTGTCTGGGTGCAGAACAAACGTCAAGAGTCGACATGGCACACATCCCTGTGTGCCATGCCCAGAAACCACTGCCCTGGCATAGATCAGTCACCCCTCTAGCTTGGTGCCCTATACCACTGGTGAGGGTAAAGGTGCATGAGCCCTGTACCCCTACAGTGCCCAAGTCCATTCCTGGGCCCTGTAAGTGCAGTGCTGCCATTAAGAGTATATGGTGCTGGGAGTTTGTCATTACGAACTCCACAGCCCTATAATGGCTACACTGAAGATTGAGAAGTTTGGTATCAAACATATCAGCACATTAAACCCACACTGATGCCAGTGTGGGATTTAATGTAAAATGCACACAGAGGGCATCTTAGAGATGTACCCTGAAAAATCACCAACTCCCAGTGACCTGACTGAGTGGCTGCGCAGGCTGCCACCACCAGACATGTTTCTGGACCCCTGGGTCGAGAGCCTGCTGCTCTCGGGGGCCTGAAACCATGCACATCCTGGGACGAGGTACCAAGCCTCTTCCCCAGGATGGGCAGGGTTCACGAAGGAGAAGCTTCAAAGGCATGCTGCCTCTGTGAGCCTCCCCAGACCATTTGCTGCTCTCAGCAACTGGTTCTACCCCCCACCTTGGGCGGGAGAGCAGGCAGGAAAAACAAGTGAGGGAAAGAGGTGTGCCCACCTCTGCCAACTCCACCCCTCAGGTGGGGGAGGCGAGGTGAAGCACAACTCTGAGTCCCCGCCATCTTGAGGATGGGGGGACCCAACCAACCAGGGACAGGCTCCTGCCCCCCTCCCACTGGAGAGTGGCAGAATAGGGGGTGTACCTGCCCCAGGGAAGGGACCTATTGGTCCCTGTCCTCTACCTACCTGTAACGCCCCTAAATTTAGTATTTGAGGCACCCTGAACCTTCCTTCCTCAGATCCAGCCAACCTACAAGAAGAAAAGAAGTAGGACGAAGAGCCGTGTAGAGCTAACAAGTGTTTCTTTGTCCCGGTGTTTCTTCATTGAAAACAGGTCACCCGACCGCAAAACAGCACCCTGCACCAGGCCGCCCTAGTGCCGCTGAGGGTGCAACAACAGTACATCACTGACCTTGGGAGACCCCGGAGTCTAACCACAGAACCCTAACTCCCACAGCCGATTACTATCCTGATAACCGTTAACCTGTTTTCCTCCCATAGGATAACATTGACATTTTTCTCTAAAAAGTTTCTAAGTGTGGAGTTTTGAAGTCTAAAAAGATTCCTTAAAAATCGCAAAATAACCAATACGTGTTTACTCGCCTGTTTGCAGAAAATGTCCCAGTGCTGAATCTAAGTATCCAGCACTTAGTCAGAAAAGTAACGTAAAAAGTAACTTACCTGCAATTTATTGTAGAAGCCCATTCATTTCAATGTACTGCTCCAAAAAGTTTCTAAGTGTGGAGTTTTGAAAACTGAAAATATTTTTTGAAAACTGAAAATATTCTTTAAAAATCATGCGACTAACCAAAATGTAATTAATTACTTGTTTGCAGGAAATGTCCCAGTGCTGAATCTAGGTATCCAGCACCGAGTTAGAATAGTAACGAAAAAAGTAACTTACCTGCAATTTACTGAAAAAGCCTATTCATTTCAATGTACTGTATTTGCTAAGTGTTGCATACTACTGCTTCCCTGTAAATCAAACAAAGTACAATTTCTATTGCATTTTCAAACTATTCTATATTCAGCAAGTTACTACTGAAAAGTTTTTAATGCTTACCTGTGCCAGGCTTGCTTGGTTCTAAAAATAAACAGTATATTTTTATACAAAACACAATTGGCCTAGAGTTCAGTTCCTGAGTGTGTGAGACCATTTGCTGACCGAGTGTGTACAACAAATGCTTAACACTGTCCTCTGATACTGCCTTACTGCTAGACCAAGCTACCACTTTAGAGAGTAAGGTTATATCTAACTTTAACCTCTGCCAAACCTCTGGAGACTCTTGGGCTCTATATACACGGTACCTCACTTTGATGCAGTATATATAGAGCCAGTTTCTTACACAAGGGTGTCACACACACAGCAGGTGCAGAGTATACAAGGGCAGGCTCCAAGTGACCGCAGTTCAATCACGAGGCACCTGGGACCAGTAATGTGGGGCCCACGGACAGGCATCCAGCACTCCTCTTTAACTACTTACATCAACGGCTCAGTGTCAGCTGCAAGGCTGCTGTCCCAGTAAGCACATATGGAGTTACGAACAGTATTTACTCGCCTCTCTATCTAGATGCTAAGTTGGTAGCTGATACTATGGCAACATATGTACGTATTCTTGGCCCCAATATTTTGACATATACGATACATAAATCCTAGGCACACTTACCTCTGCCATCACTGTATGCTGTGCAACCACATGTGTACATGTCATTAAAAACACAAACTGTCTCAAACATCCCAGGGCCTGAACAAGCGTGGATGAGGGCTCCTGAAGCAGCCCTTGTGGCAAAGCTCACATGTGGCTTTGATTTCTTTCTGCCTCCGTTGGTAGCACTGCTTGTCCAGAAGCCTTGCCGACTGTGTAACAGTGCATCTGTGTCTACAGCTGGCCTGCCCATCATAACAGTACATCACAGCAGTCGTCTCCCAGCACACCCTCCCACTCAGCCCTGTATGACCATCGTACCAGTGTAGTTTTCGTTGCCTTGCGCCACTTCTCCTAGCAGCTGCGCGATGGCCGAGCTGACTGCTTTTGTGCTGTTTCCGAGCTCCTGAGCACATTTCTCCACCTGGAGCACAGAGGAAAGAACCAGAGTGTGAGACGCGAGAAGGACGAGACGGGCTCTTCAAGGGCAGCCACTCTCGCACTCGGCTTGAGACACGTACCCACTGTGCAATGCCAGAATCCTGCTGTGCATCCACCTGCCATCCGCACATCGTGGCTACAGTGGCTAGAACCTCTTACTTATATGTTGGGTTTAAAGCACTACCCTGTTGGGCTATCAGGGACTTACAAGAAAGGGCAGTAACATAGGTGGAAGACGCATATGGTGAAACAATAGGATTTAAATCCAGTTTGCAATACCAGGAGTAACAGATTCATTCAATTAAACAATTTCAAAGCCCAGTATAGAATGCGAAGCAGCATTAGAGGAAGCTCTGAAATGAAACAATTGAAAGTTCAACACTTGGCATCATTAATGCCCACTTGAGATAGAAACAAGAGGATACTGGATTCTGAAGCTCCCACATCCCTTTTCAGAAGTGCATCGACACACAGTGCACAATATGGCAAGTCCTGCCGCTCTACTGTGGGATATAGCAGCATTCAAACACCTAGAATATAATGAACAGGAAACATTTCATTGCTTCTTCTTCAGAATCCATAATCATTTGAGTATGACCCAGCTTGGTGGCGGCTAACCGTCTCATCAGCCCAGAATTGGCTAAGTACTTACGGTCTCTGCAGAGACAACCTTCCACTTGTCCTAGTGAGTCCAGATACGTACGGTCTCTGCAGAGACAACCTTCCACTTGTCCTAGTGAGTCCAGATACGTACGGTCTCTGCAGAGACAACCTTCCACTTGTCCTAGTGAGTCTAGATACTTACGATCTCTGCAGGGACAACCTTCCACTTGTCCTAGTGAGTTCAGATACGTACGGTCTCTGCAGAAACAACCTTCCACTTGTCCTAGTGAGTCTAGATACTTACGATCTCTGCAGGGACAACCTTCCACTTGTCCTAGTGAGTTCAGATACGTACGGTCTCTGCAGAAACAACCTTCCACTTGTCCTAGCGAGTCCAGATACTGAGGGCCATATGTAGGTAGCATCACATTTACAGACTCAAATACCGAATTTTACCGATTCGGTATTTATGAATCGGTAAATGTGATGTAGGTAATAATTCGGTAAATGTTACCGAATCGGAAAAATTCGGTAATTATGAATCGGTATTTACCGATTCGGTAATGAGGCATACCTTCCCATTGATTCCTATGGGCCTGGAGGCCCATAGGAATCAATGGGAAGCCATTCACCACTACCGATTCGGTAAATACCGATTCGGTAATGGGGGGAGCATATTCAAGGGTGGCAGGGTGTCACATTGACACCCTGTTGCACCCCTGAATCTTGCATGTTTGCACATGTGGCGCACATACATGCCCTAAGGGCATGTATGTCTGCCACATGGCACTCTTAAATCTGCAAAATATTACTTTTTGCAAGGTATTCGTTATTCATCACCAACCTGTATTTGGTGGTAAATAACAAATTCTTAATACTAATTTTCACTCTTTAGAGTGCTCCCTACATACGATTTCAGGATTCGGTATTTACCGATTCGGAATTTTACCGATTCGGTAATTTACCGAATCCTGAAATTATGCCTCCTACATCTCAAATAGCTAAATACCGGTCGGTAACGGGATATTTAACGAATTTCGGCCGTTACCGACCGGTATTTAGCTACCTACATGAGGCCCTTAGTCTCTGCAGGGACAACCTTCCACTTGTCCTAGTGAGTCTAGATATTTACGGTCTCTGCTGAGACAACCATCTACTTGTCCTAGTGAGTCTAGATATTTACGGTCTCTGCTGAGGCAACCTTCCACTTGTCCTAGTGAGTCTAGATATTTACAGTCTCTGCAGGGACAACCATCTACTTGTCCTAGTGAGTCTAGATATTTACGGTCTCTGCAGGGACAACCATCTACTTGTCCTAGTGAGTCTAGATATTTACGGTCTCTGCAGGGACAACCATCTACTTGTCCTAGTGAGTCTAGATATTTACGGTCTCTGCAGGGACAACCATCTACTTGTCCTAGTGAGTCTAGATATTTACGGTCTCTGCAGGGACAACCATCTACTTGTCCTAGTGAGTCTAGATATTTACGGTCTCTGCAGGGACAACCATCTACTTGTCCTAGTGAGTCTAGATATTTACGGTCTCTGCAGGGACAACCATCTACTTGTCCTAGTGAGTCTAGATATTTACAGTCTCTGCAGGGACAACCATCTACTTGTCCTAGTGAGTCTAGATATTTACGGTCTCTGCAGGGACAACCATCTACTTGTCCTAGTGAGTCTAGATATTTACGGTCTCTGCAGGGACAACCATCTACTTGTCCTAGTGAGTCTAGATATTTACGGTCTCTGCAGGGACAACCATCTACTTGTCCTAGTGAGTCTAGATATTTACAGTCTCTGCAGGGACAACCATCTACTTGTCCTAGTGAGTCTAGATATTTACGGTCTCTGCAGGGACAACCTTCTGCTTGTCCTAGTGAGTCCAGATACTTACGGTCTCTCCGGGCAGGGGGTTCAGTTTGCCATCTCTAGCTGCAGCCTTAGCTTCCTGGAGGTCCTGCTCTAAGCTACGAATCAGGTTCAAAGCGTAGTCAATCTCCAAAGGACCGCACGCCTCTTGAGCCTGCAAGACAGAGAGCGCCATTATGAGGAGCCCGGCAAATTCCAGGGCATTTAACACGGAGGCTTAAAAACCATACAGCTGCCGCCCTCTCCCAAATGTACTTCGCAGCAAACCTAAGCATCTCACAGCAGCAATGCAGCTCCTAGCGAAGACGCCCCAGAACCAACCCTAAGAGTACTTGTAGCCTTTCTACTCCTGCAAACATCAGTCCTTCGCTGCTGTTACTGATGGACACATGCACTAGTTACCCATTAGCATTATTTTCAGCTGACTCCTATTTGAAGACCGGTTTTGAATGGATCCACCTCCATACATTTTCAATTCTTTTCTGAGAATAAACTAGATCTCATTCAAGGTCTAGTGCCTGCCATAAAAAGATTTACTTCACTACATTCCAGTTACCATGGACAAGACCAATGCGAGGCCCACTCACAGCCCATGCCGCCACAAAGGGAGCTGGCACGTCCGTAACACCAGTTCACAACTAGTGAGTTCATTCCACACCAACGGCTGATGACATTGTTCCACTGACATACAGAGGGATGTAAAACCCATCGCTATTTGCAAGGAGCATGGTTCAGGCGTCTACAAACAAAGTAACCAAAAAGCCCTCATTACACCCAATCCAAGTCGACATCACTCATTCTCTATCCCCACCCAGCCTCCCTGCAGTGGCCACCCCTAGCTGCCTCTATATCTTCCCAGCCCAGCCTCCCTGCAGTGGCCACCCCTAGCTGCCTCTATATCTTCCCAGCCCAGCCTCCCTGCAGTGGCCACCCCTAGCTGCATCCATACTCTTCCCTGCCCAACCTCCCTGCAGTGGCCACCCCTAGCTGCATCCATACTCTTCCCAGCCCAGCCTCCCTGCAGTGGCCACCCCTAGCTGCATCCATACTCTTCCCAGCCCAGCCTCCCTGCAGTGGCCACGCCTAGCCGCCTTCATACTCTTCCCTGCCCAGCCTCCCTGCAGTGGCCACCCCTAGCTGCCTCTATATCTTCCCAGCCCAGCCTCCCTGCAGTGGCCACCCCTAGCTGCCTCTATATCTTCCCAGCCCAGCCTCCCTGCAGTGGCCACCCCTAGCTGCCTCTATATCTTCCCAGCCCAGCCTCCCTGCAGTGGCCACCCCTAGCTGCATCCATACTCTTCCCTGCCCAACCTCCCTGCAGTGGCCACCCCTAGCTGCATCCATACTCTTCCCAGCCCAGCCTCCCTGCAGTGGCCACCCCTAGCTGCATCCATACTCTTCCCAGCCCAGCCTCCCTGCAGTGGCCACGCCTAGCCGCCTTCATACTCTTCCCTGCCCAGCCTCCCTGCAGTGGCCACCCCTAGCTGCCTCTATATCTTCCCAGCCCAGCCTCCCTGCAGTGGCCACGCCTAGCCGCCTTCATACTCTTCCCTGCCCAGCCTCCCTGCAGTGGCCACCCCTAGCTGCCTCTATATCTTCCCAGCCCAGCCTCCCTGCAGTGGCCACGCCTAGCCGCCTTCATACTCTTCCCAGCCCAGCCTCCCTGCAGTGGCCACCCATAGCTGCATCCATACTCTTCCCAGCCCAGCCTCCCTGCAGTGGCCACCCCTAGCTGCATCCATACTCTTCCCTGCCCAACCTCCCTGCAGTGGCCACCCCTAGCTGCATCCATACTCTTCCCAGCCCAGCCTCCCTGCAGTGGCCACGCCTAGCCGCCTTCATACTCTTCCCTGCCCAGCCTCCCTGCAGTGGCCACCCCTAGCTGCCTCTATATCTTCCCAGCCCAGCCTCCCTGCAGTGGCCACGCCTAGCCGCCTTCATACTCTTCCCTGCCCAGCCTCCCTGCAGTGGCCACCCCTAGCTGCCTCTATATCTTCCCAGCCCAGCCTCCCTGCAGTGGCCACGCCTAGCCGCCTTCATACTCTTCCCAGCCCAGCCTCCCTGCAGTGGCCACCCATAGCTGCATCCATACTCTTCCCTGCCCAACCTCCCTGCAGTGGCCACGCCTAGCCGCCTCCATACTCTTCCCAGCCCAGACTTCCTGCAGTGGCCACGCCTAGCCGCCTCCATACTCTTCCCTGACGAGCCTCCCTGCAGTGGCCACGCCTAGCCGCCGCCATACTCTTCCCAGCCCAGACTTCCTGCAGTGGCCACGCCTAGCCGCCACCATACTCTTCCCTGCCCAGCCTCCCTGCAGTGGCCACGCCTAGCCGCCTTCATACTCTTCCCTGCCCAGCCTCCCTGCAGTGGCAACGCCTAGCCGCCTCCATACTCTTCCCAGCGCAGCCTCCCTGCAGTGGCCACGCCTAGCTGCATCCATACTCTTCCCAGCCCAGCCTCCCTGCAGTGGCCACGCCTAGCTGCCTCCATACTCTTCCCTGCCCAGCCTCCCTGCAGTTGCCACGCCTAGACGTCTCCATACTCTTCCCTGCCCAGCCTCCCTGCAGTGGCCACCCCAAGCCACATCCATACTCTTCCCAGACCAGCCTCCCTGCAGTGGCCACCCCTAGCCGCATCCATAGTCTTCCCAGCCCAGCCTCCCTGCAGTTGCCACGCCTAGACGTCTCCATACTCTTCCCTGCTCAGCCTCCCTGCAGTTGCCACGCCTAGCTGCCTCCATACTCTTCCCTGCCCAGCCTCCCTGCAGTTGCCACGCCTAGACGTCTCCATACTCTTCCCTGCCCAGCCTCCCTGCAGTGGCCACCCCTAGCCACATCCATACTCTTCCCAGCCCAGCCTCCCTGCAGTGGCCACCCCTAGCCGCATCCATAGTCTTCCCAGCCCAGCCTCCCTGCAGTTACCACGCATAGACGTCTCCATACTCTTCCCTGCTCAGCCTCCCTGCAGTGGCCACGCCTAGCTGCCTCCATACTCTTCCCTGACGAGCCTCCCTGCAGTTGCCACGCCTAGACGTCTCCATACTCTTCCCAGCCCAGCCTCCCTGCAGTGGCCACCTCTAGCTGCATCCATACTCTTCCCTGCTCAGCCTCCCTACAGTGGCCACGCCTAGACGTCTCCATACTCTTCCCTGCCCAGCCTCCCTGCAGTGGCCATGCCTAGCCGCCTCCATACTCTTCCCTGCCCAGCCTCCCTGCATTGGCCACCCCTAGCCGCATCCATACTCTTCCCTGCTCAGCCTCCCTGCAGTGGCCACCCCTAGCCGCCTCCATACCTTCTGTGCTGCAGTTCGCAGCTCTGCCAGGGCCGCGGCAAGGTTCTTGGTGCACTGGTTCAGTTGCATGGCAGAAGCCTGGTCTGTGATAGTGGGCACCGTGGCTTTGCCAGCTGCCACCATTTTTCCACCGGGCTGGAACAGAATGTGCACAATGAGAGGAGACAACACTCACATCATCAGAGATAACGGCAGTCAAGGATGCGAGTATTACAGCGAAGGCAGAGGCCCCTAAGCACCAGGTCTTGGCAGGAGTCTCATTACAGATCAGACCGGGGCGACTCTTCACCCCGGAGGTGCTTGCTGTGCGGCAGCCTACCTGCAAAAACTTCTGGCTGGCACTGATCAGTGCCAGCTGAGCACTGGGGCTGTCCGGTTGCGACTGGCTTCCACGCACACCTTGGACCAGCATCGGAATCTGTTCTGCAACAACCTGCAAAGTGCCAGAAAAGGAGATTATTCACAGTGGGCTCCCCAAGCGGCACATGCCACGCAGCAGGCTTCTCTAATGGACACAACAAACGTACGGAAGGTCTGAGCAGGGACGCTCCTGTTTGAGCAACCACACGCTTTATAAATTTAATGTATTTATTATTGAGTCACTACTCAGCAATGAATGTGGGAAGACTGCAGAACACAGAATGGGAAACTAAAAATAAAACTGTGAAATGAATATGCTACTTACCAGTATGCATCTGTTCTTGGCATGTAGGGCTGCTGACATTCATATCTGTGCATAGATCGCCGCCTAGTGTTGGGTCCGGATGTTTGCACGTTGTTGTCCTGGAAGAGTCTTCGAAGTATCCTTGGATAGGTGACTCCTCCCCTGGTCTACAGTGCGCATGGGCATCCTCTCCATCCTCAGATTGTTTTTCGCCATTGTGGCAGTGATGGAGTAGATACAGAAAGTGATGACCATGCTTGCAGTAATTCTGAGAGCTGCAGCTGCGACAGGCGCCGGGGAGGAGGGAGGGCGATATGAATGTCAGCAGCACTACATGCCAAGAACAGATGCATACTGGTAAGTAGCATATTCAGTTCGAGGCATGTGGGCTGCTGAATTCATATCTGTGCATAGAATACATAGCAGTGCCCTCTATTAGCGGCGGCTACCCGTGCCAGCTGCAGCGGTATGAAAAAGCGTCTTGAGAACAGCCTGTCCTACAGCTGCCTGCTGTTTTGACTGCACATCTACACAATAGTGCTTTGTAAATGTGTGTGTAGTGGACCATGTGGCTGCTCTGCATATATCATGCAGGGGAATATTTCCTAGGAAGGCCATGGAAGCCCCCAACTTACGTGTTGAGTGGGCTCGTGGTGGAATAGTTAATGTGCGTTTTGCCTTTTGATAACAGATTTGAATACACTTAACTATCCATCTGGCTATCCCTGCTTTGGAGATGGCGTTACCTTTGTGGTGTGGGGCAAAGGCAACGAACAGTTGTTTTGTCTTCCTGAATGGTTTAGTCCTGTCGATGTAGTACATGAGGGCCCTCCGTACATCTAGTGTATGTAGTGCCCTTTCTGCAACAGTTTGTGGGTTTTGGAAGAAAACGGGCAGTTCGATAGTCTGATTCAGGTGGAACTGCGATATTACCTTGGGCATGAATTTGGGGTTGGTACGTAGTACGACCCTGTTGGCGTGAACCTGAATAAATGGCTCTTGAACGGTTAGTGCCTGGAGTTCACTAACTCTTCTTAGGGAAGTGATCGCTACTAGGAAGGCCACTTTCCAGGTAAGGAATTGAATCTCGCATGAGTGTAGAGGTTCAAAGGGTGGACCCCATCAGGCGTGTGAGGACCAAGTTGAGG
The DNA here is from genome assembly GCF_964204655.1 of Triturus cristatus. NCBI lineage: Eukaryota > Metazoa > Chordata > Amphibia > Caudata > Salamandridae > Triturus > Triturus cristatus. The sequence goes on from NC_140581.1 coordinate 16,316,898, forward strand.
TTCCACATTGGAGCCGGTGGTTGACTAGGTGGAATGACTCGTTTGAGCCCTTCCAAGAATGCTTTGATGGCAGGCACTCTGAATAGAGAGAGGTGCTGCCTGGTTTGCAGGTAGGCTGATATTGCGGTCAAATGGACACGTATCGAGGTGTACGCCAGATTGCATCGGTATAGGTGTAAGAGGTAACAGATGATGTTGTGGATGGATGCGTCCAGCGGGTTGATGTCATTATTACCGCAATAAATGACGAACCTTTTCCATTTGGCTGCATAGCAAGCCCTGGTAGTGGGTCTCCTGGCCTCCTTGATGATGTCCATACAGTCAGGTGGCAGATTGAGATAACCAAACTCTAGGACTTCAGGAGCCAGATCGCCAGGTTCAGCTGTTGCGGATCTGGGTGCTGAACCTCTCCATGGTTCTGCGTCAAATGCGCGGGTTTGATCCGCAGCCTTTGATGCGGCACCACGGAAAGTTCAAGGAAGGTGGTGTACCACGGCTGGCGTGCCCACGTGGGAGCAACTAGGACGAGTGTCAGGGAGTGTTGTCGTAGTTTGCGAGCCACCAGCGGTATCAGCGGCGCTGGGGGAAAAGCGTACGCAAATCTGCCGGACCAGTTCATCCATATCGCATTGCCCTGCGACTGCGGATGTGGGAATCTGGCGGCGAAGCTTTGGCATTTTGCGTTTTCGCTTGTCGCGAATAGGTCTATCTCTGGATGACCCCACTGCTGGAAGTACGGTTGGAGTACTGATGGGTGTAACTCCCACTCGTGCATCTGGTGGCTGTGTCTGCTGAGCAGATCCGCCATCTGGTTGTCCTTGCCAGGGAGGTGTTCCGCCATGAGGAACATGTTCCTCTGAATGGCCCACTTCCACATGCTCTGAGCCAGATGAGACAACTGTGGAGAGTGTGTTCCTCCCTGCTTCTGTATGTAGTACATGGCAGTCATGTTGTCCGTCCGGATCAACACGACTTTGTTGCACAGATGTACTTTGAATGCCTTCATGGCCAGGAAGATTGCCATCAGTTCCAGAAGGTTGATGTGCATCTTCTTCTGTTGTGTCGTCCATAGTCCCTGCACTGTGTAGTGGAGTACATGAGCTCCCCATCCCTGGAGAGACGCGTCCGCTGTCAGTACTATTTGCGGAACAGGCTCTTGGAACGGTCGGCCCTTGCAAAGGTTTTGTGGATTCCACCAATGCAGAGAGTTGTATGCCCGACCGCTCACCAACACTAGGTCTTTCAACTGTCCTTGAGCCTGATTCCACTGACGTGCTAGGCACTCCTGAAGTGGGCGCATATGTAACCTCGCGTGCGGGACTATGAAGATGCAGGAGGCCATCATGCCTATCAACTGCATAAACACTCGCGCTGGAAGCGAGTGATTGGGTTTGAACTTGGAGATCAGCAGTTGTATGCTGTTGATCCTCACTAAATTTGGCTGAGCTGTGGCCGCCAGAGTGTCTATAGTCGCACCTAGGTACTGTTGTACGTGTGCGGGCTGGAGATGGGACTTTGGGTAATTTAGTGAGAATCCCAGACTGTGAAGAAGGTGAATGGTGCTTGACATGTGGCTTGCACATTGTTGGGCTGACTTCGCTTGAACGAGCCAGTCGTCGAGGTAGGGGTAGACGTGTATATGCTGCCTCCGTAAATGTGCTGCCACCGTAGCTAGGCACTTCGTGAAAACCCTGGGCGCTGTTGTCACGCCGAAGGGAAGGACTTTGAACTGATAGTGCTGCCCCTGAACAGTGAACCTGAGGTATTTTTTGTGTGAGGGGTGGATGGGTATGTGAAAGTACGCATCCTTGAGGTCCAGTGAGGCTAGGAAGTCTCCCTGCTTGAGAAGCGGAAGGACTTGCTGTAGGGTGAGCATGTGAAAGTGCTCCGAAAGAATGTACTGGTTCAGGGGTCTCAGGTCTAATATAGGCCTGAGCGACCCGTCCTTCTTTGGAATTAAAAAGTAGAGGGAGTACACCCCTGTACCCTGCTCGTGGATGGGGACGACCTCTATAGCGCCTTTTAGAAGCATACTTTGCACCTCTTGCTGTAAGAGCGTTAAGTGCTCTAAGGACATAGGACGGTTTCTTGGTGGTATTGTGGGTGGAATGGAGGTTAACTCCAGACAATAACCGTATTTTATAATATCTTTGACCCACCTGTCCGTGGTGATGGAGTTCCACGTGGACAGGAACCTTTGTAGTCTTCCCCCGACAGGTGTTATGTGGTCGGGAGGAAGGGGGAGGGCGTCACTGCTTGTTCTTGGGGGAGGACCTGGTGTTGCCGTAGCCACGTCCTCTGCCCTTTGTACTGGAGCCACGATATCCACCTCGGGTGTTTTTATCGTAGGTGGTCTGTGTATTGCCTTTGTTATACGTTTGTTGTGACCCCTGTCCTCTACCTGCCCCCTTGTTTCCGGGGCGACGAAAGGAGCCGCTCCGAAAGGACTGAGTTTGGAGGGCGCCCATGGACTTTGCAGTGTCCGTGTCCTTTTTTATCTTTTCGAGGGTGGTGTCAACCTCTGGGCCGAATAAATAGTCGGGGTTGACGGGCTGGTTCAGTATGTTATTTTGTACCTCAGGCTTGAATCCTGAGATTCGTAGCCAGGCATGTCGTCGCAGCATGACGCTTGTGTTTATGGCCCTGGCAGCCGTGTCTGTAGCATCTAGTGCACATTTGATGGAAGCATTTGTGAGTAGCTGCCCCTCTCTGATAAGAATTTCTGCACCTTCTTTGAACTGGTCAGGGAGATGTTGGAGTAGTTGCTCCAATGTATCATAGTGCGCTCTATCGTAGCGAGCGAGGAGCGCTTGAGTGTTGGCTATGCGCCATATGTTGGCAGCCTGGGCGGCAACTCGCTTGCCGGAGGTCTCTAGCACCTTGGACTCTTTGTCCGGGGGAGGAGCGTCACCTGTCGTTTGCGAGTGTGCCCTCTTGCGAGCATTCGCTACGACGATGGAGTCGAGTGGTAATTGTCCTTTGATGTAAGTAGGATCCCCAGGTGCTGATCTGTATTTTTTATCAATCCTGGGGTTTATCACTCGTGCCCTGGCGGGTTCCTTGAAAATGTCCTTAGCTGGTTTGAGGACCCCCTTCAGCATTGGCAGAGTTTTTACATGTCTTTCTGAGGATGCAAAAGTGTCCATTAGAAAGTCATCCTCGATGGTATCCGAGTGCAGCTGTACCCCATGGTTATTTGCAGCACGTTCAATAAGAGCGTTGAACGCCGCAGTATCCTCCGTGGGAGATGTTTTTGCCCCATAGAGTTGTGGGTCCTGTGTATCGAGAGGTGCACTGGGGTCTGCAGGGTCGCCCCAAGTTTGATCAGGGTCCTGCTGGTCATCAGGGTCTGTGTCTACATGGTAGGGTGCTTGGTCATCCATGTAGTCCTCCAATGCATCCGTGTCAGAGCGCGTGGGGGAGAACCGGTGTGGATCCTGGTAGGAGGAATGGAACGGTTCATAAAGGAGAGGTTCTGATTCCACCGGCAGCTTCCTTTTTAGTGGGATCCTGAAAGGGTCCAATGGCGGTTCCGAAGTTATTCTTCGGTCGTGGAGAATCATCCTGCCAGTGTCGGCGTCGATGACCCGTGACGGAGACGTCTCGTCCGGTGGAACCGGAGTCTGGGTAACCCGTGTCCTGAGTTGGAACATCTTCGGGATTGTTGACGGAGGCAAGCCGAAGGTAATGTTGGCTGGCCCCGTAGAGGTTGCTGGAGCTCCGATCGGGCCGGAACCCGACGGGTCTTTGAGGGCCGCCTTGGTTTTGTTGCTTTGCGTCGCAGCAGGCCGCACTTGGGGCGTCTTTGAGGCTTTGGCACCGGGCAGGTTCGTAGAGCCGGGCGTGGATTTTTTCGGTGCCGGCGGGTCCTCGAGTCGAGGTGTGGAGATCACCGTCGACGTCCTCGATAGGTGAGGCATCGGCGTCGTCGAGGGAGCGACGCGAGGCGAAGCGGGCGGTATTGCCCTCGGTGTTGTTGGCGTCGGTAGCCGAGTAGGTTTCTCGGTGCCGATGGCCTTTTTCCGCTTGTCGACTCCGATGTCGCCCGATTCCAGTTCGGCACCGAAGTCCCTCTTGGTGCGGTCGGTGCCGACGCGTTGCGCTGGCGTCGAAGGCGTGGAAGGCCTCGATCCCACTAGCGCTACTTTCAGTTTCGGTTTCGTATGAACCGGAGCAGCTTTCGGTTTCGGTTTTGTGGTAGGGAAACCAGCTGGCTTATGCAGCAATGGCTGCTGCTGAATGTCCGAGGCCGGGCCCGAGGGCGGGGCCGAAGAACTACGGGATGGGTCTCGGGTAAGGCCCGAAGGCGATCCCTCGACCGGAGCCAAAGGCTGTGGCGCTGGTGTTTCTTCGGTTTGAACAGGTAGGCCTTGTTCATCATTGGAGCTACTCTCTTCGGCCCCTAAGGCCTCCTCGTCGTCTCCTACCTCGGTGTCGTCTTCACCTCTGTGGAAGAGTGACTCGTCGCCCTGGTCCGATCCGGGGTCGTGTTCGGAAACGGGACTGGAGGGTATGACTTCTAATTCTTCGACGTCGGCCTCGTCGAAGATGTCTGTTGGGGCCGGTGCCGCGTGCCGCGCCTCGAGTCTCGCCGCTCTTCGGTTCCTTAGAGTCTTCTTGGAACGGAACCGGGCACAGGCCATGCATGTCGATTCGTCGTGGTCCGGCGAAAGGCATTTGTTGCACACCGGATGGACGTCGATGTGTGGGTACTTCGCATTGCATACCGGACACCTTTTGAATGGCGTCCTGGATTCCATCGTCGAAGTAGTCGATGGACAGGTAAATGCGAAAGAAGTCGGTGCTGAAAGTTAGTAAACTAACAAAATGCTATCGAAACCCGATCGATAAACAGTACCGACGCGAACTAAAGGCCTTTTGGCCTCGACCAAATATTTTCCTAACTTGAGCTAAGATAGCACATCCGAACCCAATGGCGGAAAAAAACAATCTGAGGATGGAGAGGATGCCCATGCGCACTGTAGTCCAGGGGAGGAGTCACCTATCCAAGGATACTTCGAAGACTCTTCCAGGACAACAACGTGCAAACATCCGGACCCAACACTAGGCGGCGATCTATGCACAGATATGAATTCAGCAGCCCACATGCCTCGAACATGGTGTTTTCCCCTCACACACACACACAGGGTTGGACAGATCCTCCTTTGCATGCCCTCACACAGGATTGTACAGATCTTCCTCTGCACACTCCACACAGTGTTGCATAGATCCTCATCTGCAGATCCCCACACACAGATCCTCCTGTGCACACCCACACACACAGGGTTGCACAGATCCTGTGTGTGATGGTGTGCAAAGTAGGATCTCTGCAACCCTGTGTGTGTGGGTGTGCACAGGAGGATCTGTGTTTGGGGATCTGCAGATGAGGATCTATGCAACACTGTGTGGAGTGTGCAGAGGAAGATCTGTACAATCCTGTGTGTGATGGTGTGCAAAGTAGGATTGTACAGATCCTTCTCTGCAAACCCCAGTATTGTACAGATCCTTCTCTGCAAACCCCAGTGTTGCACAGATCCTCCTTTGCACGCCCTCACAAACAGGATTCTTTAGCTCCTCCTCTACACACCCAACACAAGGTTGCACAGATCCTGCTTTGCACGCCCTCACACACAGGGTTGGACAGATCCTCCTCTGCACATCTCCACACACACAGGGTTGTACAGATCCTCCTCTGCACATCTCCACACACAGGGCTGTACAGATACTCCTCTGCACATCTCCACACACAGGGTTGTACAGTTCCTCCTCTGCACTCGCCACACACACAGGGTTGTACAGATCCTCCTCTGCACATCTCCACACACAGGGTTGTACAGTTCCTCCTCGGCACTCGCCACACACAGTGTTGCACAGATCCTCCTCTGCACATCTCCACACACACAGGACTTTAAAGATTCTCCTCTGCACTCGCCACACAGTGTTGCACAGATCCTATTTATTTATTTATTTATTTATTTTAGTGTTAAATAGAGCGCAAACTTGACCCGTGAGGGTATCAGAGCGCTTTACAAGGTTTACAGAAGTGAACAAAAAAGGTTTAGAAATACAGAAGTATACACAACGATTGGAGAGGGTCAGGGGTGCTGGACACATAGGGGAATAGAGGGACACGTGTATGGCTACAATTACAGTTAATCAGTATAAAACCCCACAGTTTCATGGTGGAGTGAGTAGGTGATCTGAGCAAAAGGCGACCATCTTAGATTATTCAGGCACACTGGTGTGGTTGAAGGCAGAGATTAGGCGAGGAATTTACCCATGAGGAAAATTTTGGCCTCCTTTTTGAAGCGTGCAGGAGAAGGGATTCTTCTGATGGCGGGTGGGAGAGAGTTCCAAATTCTTGGTGTGGGCCCGGAGAAAGCCCGATTGTATGTTTTTTGTCCCCCGAAAACGGGCTGGTTGGAGCAAGTGGTCTCTGGCGGACCGGGAGTTCCTGCTTCCTCCAGATACCACTAGTTTCTGTGCAGGATAAGCAGGGGAGTTTGCGTATAGAGCTGTGTGTGTAATGCATGCCCGTTTCAGCTGTATTCTGGCCTCGAGGGGGAGCCAGTTCAAAGCTTTCAGATGTGGAGAGATGTGGTCGAATTTCCTAGTGCCGGTAAGTAGTCTGGTGGCCACATTGAGGCAGGCTTTTAAAGGTGCTAGGGAGATCTTGGGTAAACCAGAGAGGGTGAAACAGCCATATTCCAGCCTAGAGATGACTAGTACTTGAACTGCCATTTTTAAGTCAGGAGCATTGATGAAGGGTTTTAGCTTCCAAAGGTAGCTCAGGTGGAACCTGGCTGATTTAGCCATTGAGTTGATATGGACCCGCATGTTCAGGTTGCAGTCGAGGATTATTCCCAGAGATTTGGCAGAGTCCACGATGGTTGGTGGGCAGTTTAAGGCTGTGAAGGCCTTGATCCACATCTGAGTCTCCAGGTTGGCTTTTGTAGGGGAGATTAGGAGAAATTTGGTTTTCTATGCGTTGAGTTAGAGTTGGTTAGAGGCGAGCCATTGGACGGTCAGTTTCAGGGCCTCATTCAGGGAGAGGATCTCCTCAGGCGATGAAATCTTTATGTATATTTGGGTGTTGTCCATGTACATATGGTAGGAGATGTTAGCGGTGCGAAGTACTTCGGTAAGCGGCTCTAAGTAAAGACTAAAGAGGGTGGGGGACAGGGTTGATTCTTGAGGGACTCCAACCGTGACCGGGGAGGGAGCTCATAGGTTGCCGTTAATTAGGAATCTCTGATCGGTTATAGAGGAAGGACCTAAACCATTCTAAAACAGAGCCATCCAAACCCATCCTGAGTTTGAGGCGTTCGAGTAGTTTTTCACGGTTGACCGTGTCGAAGGCAGAGGATAGATCTAGGAGAATTAGGAGGCAGGTTTTGCCTTGGTCTAGGGCTTGGAGGGCATCGTCCACGATGTGGAGCATAGTAATTTCAGTGCTGTGCCCCGGTCTGAATCTGGATTGGAAGTCATCGAGTAGGTGGAAGTTGTTGATGTGTTGATTCAGTTGCTGTTGTACACACTTCTCTAATACTTTGGCTAACAGAGGGATTTTGGAGATAGGTCTGAAGTGGTCAGGGGAGGTTTTTTTTAAAATGGGGAGGGCTTGGCTGCCTTTCAGAGAGTCAGGAATCGATCCCTGTTGGAGAGAGGCGTTGATTATTGCAGTCCAGCTAGGAACAATGGATTGGGTGGCAGCAGCGAGGCAGTTGGATGGTAGCGGGTCATTAAAGTGGTTATTCGTGTTGAAGGTAGAGAGGATTTTAGAGACGGAGTCTTAGTCATAGTACTTGAAGTCGGTCCAGCGTGCTTGACTTTTAGGTGAGGCCAGTGGGTGTAGCGCGGAAAGAGGGGACAGGTCAGGAAAGGGTTGAGAATATGTAGCAGCACTAAGTTCATTTCCTAAGGCTGTGATTTTATAAGCGAAGAAAGAGGAGAATTCCTCAGATGATATTAGAGACTTAGGAGTTTCTTTCGGTGTTTTAGCCAGTTTATTTAATTGGTGTTTGACCAGTTCAAAGAGCTTGCGGGGTCTATTCTTGGCATTCCCCAGTTCCGATCTGAAGTATTCTTTTTTTGAATAGAGGATGTGCTTGTTGTAGGAGTTTCTCGCCTGGCGGAGAAGTTTTAGATGCGTAGCAGAGGGGTGTTGTCTCCAGTTTCTTTCAGAGTGCCGGAGGGATCTCCTCTCCATGTTGAGGGATCCAGTGAACCAGGGGTTTCTGTCTTCGATTTGTGTTCTTTTTAGTTTTACTGGGGCAAAGTCATCCAGAATGTTCTATATAGTCGCTGAGTAATGATCATTGAGGTCACTGACCGTAGTTATATGCGAGGGGGTGGGGACGAGTCAGATTTGCAGCGAGCCTCCAGTTTCACGTGGTCAAGGTTCTTGGGGTCTCTGATCCAGCGTTTGGGAATCACCGGTTGCGGTACCTTTGTCTTGTGGGTCCCGGGTAAAAGGAAGGCAATGGCGTGGTGGTAGGGCCAGTCACATGGGTCTATGGAGATAAGCTTGACTGATGATTCCTTAGAGATGATTCAGTCCAGGGTGGCCCATTTTGAGTGAGTTGGCAGTGAGCAGACTGGAGTCAGGGCTTGATCAGTTAGGAGGTCTTTGATGGCGTTGACGTGAGGATCCTTGGGATCATTCCAGTGCAAGTTCAAATCCCCGAGGAAAAATCTCTTTAGCGTTGGAGGAAATCTTAGTTGTGATGATTTCTTAGAGGTGATCAGTGAAAGAGTCATTCAAGCCTGGAGGGTGGTAAAAGATGTGCAAATTGCACTGTTGTATTGAGTTACTGCAAATGGAGAGGGCGAGGTATTCGCAGGAGTCAGTGGTGTCCGCCGTGAGTTCCGTGACAAGGAGGTTAGATCGGAAAATGCAGGCGATGCCTCCTCCTTTCCTGCTGGATTGTCTGTCCAGTCTAGCAATATTGTAGTTGGGAGGAACTAATAGGTCCAGGCAAGGGGAAGAGTATTCGTTGAGCCATGATTCAGTTAGTATTGCTAGGTCTAAATTTTTGTTCGGGGTGAGATCGGCAATATCGTCGGCACGCTTAACTGCCGATCAGTTGATTAAGAGACCGGGGGGGGGGTAGAGGGGGGTTAAAAGGGAAGGGGGAGTGTACAGGAAAGGGGGACTGTAAGGGGTCGGGCGGACAGGAGTACAGGCGCAAGGTTGCTTTTAACCAAACTTCTGTTACGGTGGGTAGCTGACCTGTTGGGGTTGATGGTGACCTTGCTGATGGTATGTTCGGAACTCGCATCTGGTGGACAAGGGATGACTTGGACAGAGTTGTGGTCTTGGAGGATGGCTAGGATTTAGTTTTTTCCGTGAGGTTTAGTGGAATAGAGGTGGCAGTGGTAGAGTTGTAAGAGAGGGCGAGAGCTCGGGATTCCTCCTCAAAGGTGGCAAGGTTGCTTGCGCGGGTGAAGGTGTCTCAAGGGTAGCATTAGTGGGTGCTTGGGAGGCTCTGTGACATGGGGGGTGGATATCAGCGGGGGCAAGGGAGAGTTCGGCAAGGTGAAGGAGGTTCATTAGGTCCAGAATGGAGATATGGATGCTCAGAGTTAGTTTGGCCGCTCTGGAGTGCAGGGTTTCGAGATCAATATAAGAGGGAGGTGCTGGAGGGCAGGGGGGCAGAGGTCAGGAGCAGTACAAGCGGCATGCATAGGTTGAAGGGGAGAAGGGTTGGCTCAAGCTGAATCGAGGGTCTTTGGAGGTGCACTAAACTCGCGGTTCGGGTGGATGGCTGGTGGGGAGGTGGTCAGAGGTCATGGGGCGACTCTGTTGGAGGTGCCGGGGAACGTGCTATAAAAGGTTAGGGTGATCAGTGTTGAGAAACATTAGAGGGCTAGCTCGATCTGAATCAGGGGTCTTTGGGAACGTACCAGTCTCCCAGTCAGTGAGAGGCGTTAGGTGAGAGGAGATCAAAGGTGTAGGGGAGATTCTGTAGTCCGGGTCAGGAGACATGCTGGGAAGGGTAGGATGACCTGTGTTGGAAGCCCTAGGAGGTGGGGTATATGGGTAGCTAGGCACGTTAGACTGGCAGGACGGCGGGTCATTGGTGCGTGTATTAGTTACCCTGTTGGTGTCGTGCACATGGTTTCTGAGGAGGGTGAAAAGGGCTGCGAATTTGAGGTTATTGGTTGAGACTTGGATCAGAACAATGCCGTTTTTGTAGAGGGTGATGGTGAGGTCAGTTCGCAGGGTTGAGGAGGGCGCTATTGTGAGCTTGATGCCGTATGGAATGTTCCCGGTTGGGCGAACATTAAGAAGGTGTGCAAAGGTTTTGCGCCAGGAGGCGGTTCTTCTGGAGTAGAAGAGAAGGTCATTGTGCCGATGTCCGCGCTGTAGCGCGGGTCAGATATCAGCGTCTCAGGGTGGCTTTTTAGGGTGGCGTGCTTAAATGATTTAGCAGCGGTTTTGGAGAGGTTAGGGGGGTAGACCAGAGTATAAGACTTTTCCCCAGTCACGGTAGCGCAGGTCGGATATCAGCGTCTCAGGGTGGCTTTTTAGGGTGGCGTGCTTGAATGATTTAGCTGCGGTTTGGTTGAGAGGTGGGGGGGGGTAGACCAGAGTATAAGAGTTTTCCCCAGTCACGGTCAGGCCAGGACCTGACCTGTTGGCTAGGGTAGGGCACTATATGATTAAAAAGGGACAAATAGGCAGCAGAGGGGATGGGTCTTCAGGTACCAAGGCGTGATGGAACTATAGTGACTAAGACTGGTCTCTCCGGAGTGTTACTCATCAATCACGAAGGCAGGGCGGCATCTCGGGCACGCTTCGGCGTTTCATATGTACAAGTAATGTAGAAGTCTTCACTGAATCTATTATTAAAGAGGGTCTTAAAGTGGGCAACAAAAGTCAGGAATGCCACTCTCCACATACCAGAAAAAGAGAGTTAAGTTGTAAACAATATGATATTGTAGCACCGTAAATTAAGAGTCAGGCGGGTCTTCAATGAGAAATAATAATACTGTGATGCCGCTCTTTACATATCAGGAGTGGCTAAACAAGGTGTAATCAATAAAATTTTGTAGCACCGCCATCTTAAAGTCAGGCACTGAGGAGCGATCGAGAATCTCTTCACCCGTCGCCATTTTGAGGTCAGGCACTGATCGGCAATAGATACATAAAGGAGCTGTATGCAGACCTAGATGACAAACACACTCTCCAGGGCTGCAATGCTATTCGTTTAAAGATGCTTGCAAAAACGCCTCATTTGCGGTATGGTAAAGTACCAGGAACAGTGAGAAATGCCCCGTATTGTTTTTAAAGCGCCGCCATTTTAGGTGCTGGGGAACTTCGGCCAACGAGCCTCTAAAAGGTTAAAATTGCCCAGAGACGATAGAAATACCTGGCAAGCCTTGAAACGTGCGTAGGCGGAAGGGGTCCACAATCAGCGTTTGTTCTGCCTGCCGTGTGACAAAGGATCCCAGGCAACGCGGCAGAGACAGGCCATCAGGCGGGATCGCACCAGAGGGCGACGTCTGCCAGGAAGACGCAGTGTGGGGTCCTGGCGTCAAGGGTCATCCACTTACAGCCAGACACACCAACCCTCCGGGAAAAGCAGGTCCTCACTCGCAAGCCCCAATCGGTCGGTCGAGCACCGGGCAGATCCGTGAAGAAACGGCGGCAGCGGCATCAGAGGCCTGGCGTATAGTGTCGGTGCCCACCGTCGGGCAACAGGTCTCCACACGGGTCAGCGGGGTGGCAGCACTCACGGCCTCAGCATGGGGACAGAGTCAATGTGTCCTCCTCTGCACTCGCCACACGCACAGGATTGTACAGATCCTCCTCTGCACACCCACAAACAGGGATTCACAAATCCTCCTTTGCATGCCCTAACACTCAGGATTGTACAAATCCTTCTCTGCACACCCCACAGTGTTGCACAGATCCCCCTCACACAGAATTGCAGATTCTTCTCTGCACATCCCAGATTTGCACAGATCCTCCTCTGCACATCGCCACACACATACTCCTGTGCACACCTCCACGCACAAGGTTGTACAGATCCTCTGCTGCACGCCCTTACACACAGGATTGTATAGATTCTCTACTGCACATCGCATGGCGTAGCACAGATGCGCCTCTAAACTAAGGAAGCCTTTGACTTGTCTATCAATATCTGTCAGGAAGAAAGCAAGGGGATTTCCTGGCTTGTGAAGTGTTTTACTTGCCCATTACATGGCCACAGTGACTTTAGCACAGTCCACTCACAGCAAGTGGAGGAGGGATCGCAGCCCTCTCACAGCAAGTGGACGACGGATCGCAGCCCTGCCTCAAAGCAAGTGGAGGACGGAAAGCAGCCCTCTCACAGCAAGTGGAGAATGATCGCAGCCCTCTCTCACAGCAAGTGGACGACGGGTCGCAGCCCTCTCTCACAGCAAGTGGAGGACGGGTCGCAGCCCTCTCGATCTCAGCCCTCTCTCACAGCAAGTGGAGGACGGATCGTAGCCCTCTCTCACAGCAAGTGGAGGACAGATCGCAGCCCTCTCTCACAGCAACTGGAGGACGGATTGCAGCCCTCTCTCACAGCAACTGGAGGACGGATTGCAGCCCTCTCTCACAGCAACTGGAGGACGGATTGCAGCCCTCTCTCACAGCAACTGGAGGACGGATTGCAGCCCTCTCTCACAGCAACTGGAGGACGGATTGCAGCCCTCTCTCACAGCAACTGGAGGACGGATTGCAGCCCTCTCTCACAGCAACTGGAGGACGGATTGCAGCCCTCTCTCACAGCAACTGGAGGACGGATTGCAGCCCTCTTGATCGCAGCCCTCTCTCACAGCAAGTGGCGGACTCATCGCAGCCCTCTCTCGAAGCAAGTGGAGGACGGATCGCAGCCCTCTCTCACAGCAAGGCTTAGGGGCTGACAAATTTGTACCTGCACTTCATTTAGAACGCTGCTCTTCTCTGTTATTGTGATTAACTGTGTGTGATGCTTTTTAAAATCTTTTTTAATCGGGCATATTTGCACATCTTCTGTTGGCTATTAAGAATCTGGGACATACCGAGTCTCTCGTAACTCTGTTTTGAGGGTTCCTCACTTCCGGTGTGCCAGAGAGAGGCGCCATTTTGTTTTGCTTGGATGCTCTCTAGTCTTCTGGCCACCGGCGCTATTTAAATGCACGCCGCGCGTTTGCGCCTAAGGCGTGCCTAAGGCAAGTCCGTCTGCGCTCGTCAGCGTCTCGTCGGCGGCCGGGGCCAGTCATGCTGCTCCGCAGGTTCCTGGTGGGTCTCCTCGCCGGTGCTTTTCGAGTGAGTCGCTTAAATGCTTAAGGGGGTTGTGTTGTGACCACCAGATCTATCCTAACCTAAGGGGAACGCAAGATTTTGTTTGCCTGGTTTGTGGGTTTCATCTATGTCTTGAGCCAAACTCCTCAAGTAGGTCCATGAGGGATCCGACTATTTCAGCGGCGCTGATAAACGTTGGCTCCCTGTAGAAGCATCACTTGGATGTGTTTGAGGTACTGGACGACAACTCTCTGGATCTTCTATTCATTACAGAGACTTGGTTGGATAGCTCCTCTGATCCTATAGTTTCATTGGCTATTCCGGGGGGGTACAAAATTTGCAGATTAGATCGGAATACGGGGAGAGGTGGCTGTTATTTTTAAAGAGAAGTGGGAGCTCTGTAAGTGTGAGCTTAGTATTTGGGGTGGCTGTGAAGTCCTGGATTTTAGTATTTGTTTCTCAGCTCACTTTACGTTGGGTGGTTCTTTGATTTATCGCCCACCTGGCGTGGTAAAATCTTTTCTTCAGGCTTGTGATGAGGCTGTATCTGCACGGGCGCTACGTTTCTCCCACTATCTGATTCTTGGAGATTTTAATATCCATCTGGACCAAAAGGATTCTCAATGGGTCACCCAGGCGACCCATGAGGGGGGCCACACTGGATCCTATTTTTTCTAACTTCCATATTAAAGCTAATGACCCACTTCCTGTCTCTTGGTCGGATCACTATACAACTTTCTTTTCATGGGAAGTAGCCTCTCCGAGCTCTAGATCTGTAGTTTGTCATAAACCCCCCTTTAAGAAAATTGATCGTGCCAAATTTGCTATGGCATTGGAGGACAGCAGGCCGTCCCTGTCGCAGGACCTGGATGGGAGCCTTGCAGCCTTTTCTAATTGGTTGCGGGGCTCCATGGCTGCCATCGCCATCCCCACTTCTAGGAGGCGTTCTAGGGAGTCTCCCTCCAAACCTTGGTTTACAGCGGAGCGGACACGTCTGAAGCAGGACTGTAAGAAATTGGAGCGTTTTTGGCGCCTCAGTAATTTCTGTCTGGTGGCTAAGGGTAGGCTCAGGCAGAGCCTGAAAATTTATTAGAAGGCAATCTCCCTAGCTAAAAGGGAGTGTTTGCCACTCGGATTGACCAGACCCATAATAACTCAAGAGATGTTTGCTATCGTACAGAGCTTTATGTCCCCTTTAGCGCAGAGCAGTATTTTGCCTGCGACGGCAACTTGGTGCGAGACGTTATCCAAATTTTTTCTGGATAAAATTCAAAGGATACAAGAGAACTTCATACGACCTGGTGCTTAAGCGTGCTCTTTATCTGAGGCGTCTCGCGCTCCAATCCTCGAGGTTATTTCTTCTAATCACTCCTTGGCTAATTTTTCTCCAGTTGATCTGTCCTGTACACTGAGAATCCTGAAGGGTCTGAAGTCTGGCTCTCTGGCGGACCCCTGCTCTGCAAGATTATTGGCTTCAGTGGCAGATGTGGTGAATGCTGAGGTTAATTGCATCATTAATTTTTCCTTGCGTGTTGCTAGGGTTCCTAGTGCTTGGAAGCAGGCTAAAATTCTTCCCCTCCTGAAGAAAGCCACCCTTAATCCCTCGACTCCGGGGAACTATAGGCCCATCTCTCTCCTCCCTAGCCTTGCTAAGGTGTGTGAAGATAGTGAACAGACAGCTGTCGGAATTTGTGGAGAGGGAGGGGCTTTTACATCCAGCTCAGTCGGGCTTCCGCCCCTCTTTTAGTACGGAAGGAGCTTTGGTGGAAGTGTCGGAAGCAATTCGGGAGTGTCTCGATGACGGCGGAAGAGCAGCCTTAGTGCTGCTGCTCGACTTGTCAGCTGCTTTTGATACGGTCCCCCATCCCCTACTGCTAGACAGACTGGCGGAGATTGGGGTTGTTGGCTCCGCCTGGGGTTGGATTAAGTCCTTCTTAGAGGGCCGGGTTCAGCAGGTGTGGCTACCTCCGGCCGCTTCCTCACCTCAGCGTGTCTATACAGGGGTTCCCCAGGGTTCATCCCTTAGCCCCCTTTTGTTCAATATCTATCTCACCCCTCTCGTTATTCTAGCGGAGGGTTTGGGGGCTAAGGTGATCGCCAATGCTGACGATACGCAGCTTTTGTTTACCTGGGATAAGAACGTGGCATCTGTGGCCCCCGTTCAGTCGTGTCTTTCTTCGGTCTTCACGTGGCTTGCGAAGGCCCAATTAAAATGTAATGAAGACAAGTCGGAGGTTCTTTTATTTGGTAATTTTCCCACTGGATTTAGAGACACGATCTGGCCAGTAGAGTTTCCTCCTCCTTTGTCCAATAGCCAGCTCGCAAAGAATCTGGGAGTATGGTTCGACGGAAATCTTTCCTTCTCTAGTCAAGTTAAGAGACTTGCGGGCTGCTGCTTTGGGCTCCTTAAGAGTCCTGAGAAGATTCTTTCCGCTTCTTCCTCAGGCCGCACGTGAATCCGTGGTACGTGCGCTCATTCTCTCCCGTTTGGACTACGCGAATGCGCTCTATGTGGGGATTCCAGCCTATTCCCTCAATAAACTCCAAGTGGTGCAGAATGCGGCGGCCCGCCTCTTGGGTGGGATCCCGCCCAGGGAGAGTGTGCGTGGCTATCTTCGCTCCCTGCACTGGCTTCCAGTAAGGGCGCGAGTGGTGTTTAAATCTCTCACTATAGCCCATCGGGCACTGCATGGTCTAGGGCCGTGCTATTTCCAGAAACGATTCTCCTATGTTCCAGGGAGGATTCTGCTCTCTTCAGCTCTTAGGCTGGCGAAGTTCCCTTGTTTCCAGCGGCATCGACTAGGGGGCGCTTCCTTGGCCGTTCTTGCGGACCGTGCATGGAATGCACTTCCCTTGGCACTTCGATGTGTGGAGGATCCTGCTGTTTTTAAAAAATTGCTAAAAACCCATCTTTTTGTTTAAAGTCAGGTTATGCTTTGTTTTCTCTATGCTCGCGCCGGAACACTCCTAGGAGTAGCTGTGCGCGTTAGAAATTCAAATAACATAACATAACAGCAAGTGCAGGAGGGATCGCAGCCCTATCTCACAGCAAGTGGAGGAGGGATCGCAGCCCTCTCTCACAGCAAGTGGAGGAGGGATCGCAGCCCTCTCTCACAGCAAGTGGAGGAGGGATCGCAGCCCTCTCTCACAGCAAGTGGAGGAGGGATCGCAGCCCTCTGGAGGAGGGATCGCAGCCCTCTCTCACAGCAAGTGGAGGAGGGATCGCAGCCCTCTCTCACAGCAAGTGGAGGAGGGATCGCAGCCCTCTCACACAGCAAGTGGAGGAGGGATCGCAGCCCTCTCACACAGCAAGTGGAGGACGGATCGCAGCCCTCTCTCACAGCAAGTGGAGGAGGGATCGCAGCCCTCTCACAGCAAGTGGAGGACGGATCGCAGCCCTCTCTCACAGCAAGTGGAGGAGGGATCGCAGCCCTCTCTCACAGCAAGTGGAGGACGGATCGCAGCCCTCTCTCACAGCAAGTGGAGGACGGATCGCAGCCCTCTCTCACAGCAAGTGGAGGACGGATCGCAGCCCTCTCTCACAGCAAGTGGAGGACGGATCGCAGCCCTCTCTCACAACAAGTGGAGGACGGTTTGCAACCCTCTCTCACCTGGTTGTTACTTCTGTCTTTACACCTGTGAAGCCTCTGAAACGTCACTGGAGTCACATCGTCTTGCGAGGACTGCGGGCAGCGTAAGAGTCCACAACTGAATGATCCTGTACAGAACTAGGATTCAAGCATAACTGCTCGACGGGCTCTGCTTTTTTACTCTATTAGTGGACGATGTGAGAAACTCAACAAGGTGAGTGAGAGTGGCAAAGAACTAAAATCTGCATGTGCCTCCGATGGGATGGGACCTACTCTGATCAGACCGTGGTCTACATTAAACAGCAGCAACTATACTAACGGATGGGTACCCTGCACTCTAACCCAACAGTCTGAGGATGTTCAGTTCCCGTTTAGAGGAGGCGAGACCGGTAAGTTCAGGCGGGAATGTTCCTAACTGATTAGGACCAAGACTGAATCGAATCTAGTTGCTCCAGACGGGTTATTCCCCATGTGGCCTGACTCTATTGCATATAGTTGCCCCAAGACTGGTCATTCCCGTGTGGGGTGGTGCAGCGGAAAAACAAAGAAACACTGGAATGCAGCTCTGAGAAACCACCATCGACGGGGACTTCTGCAAGCATTACACTGATCACCATTTGTCTTTTTATACTCTTGCTGAAAGTGATGCTGCCTTCGTGGTAGTCTTGCTGGTCAGGTCAGAACCTTATTCTATCTTTGGATTGACTGCTTTGTCTGCCCCTGTTCATAGGTATGTGCTCAGGTGGCCGAGAGAACAGAAATCCACTGCAGTGGAGAGATGGGTCAACAGTGAAAACTTGTAAATTATGGAGTTAAAGCAACTAACAGTTGAGATGCATGCCACCAGGAGGCAGCATATACAAGGCTAGCAGTTATCCCGCGCCAGCTTTAGCAAACGCCTCCTCCCTTACACACCTTGATGCCCATGAAGTTCTTTACCTTGCAGCTCTGCACCAGCTGCTGCTGTGCTGCTGGGTTCTTGTTGGACGAGGCTGCCTGTTGAGCGGCAGCGATGGTCTGAGTAGCAGATGCAGCTGCCTGCTTGGCTGCGTGCTGTGAAGCGACATGAAGGGGAAAAGTTAGACAATAACGCAACTAATAGACCCAGAAAACTGTTCAAAATCGTTAGAAACCAAACCTCCCCCAAACACCCCCAACCTGACAGCCACCAATAACAAATGTGAAGAAATTGCTAACTTTTTCTCCGAAAAAAATCGCCAAAATTGGCCAATCCTTCACTCTAACTCTGACCCCTCCTAACCCCCAATGCACCCATGGCACTACTTCTACACCCTCCCCTCTGATCCCACCCCCTGCCTCCTCCCTGCACCAACCTTCCAGAACCCCTCCTGAAATCTACCCCGAAAACACACAGCTCAAAAACAATGCCTGCTGGCGGAATTTCCACTCCGTTTCCGAACTTGAAGTCTTTAACATCTTCACCAAATTAAAACCGTCCTCTCACACAAAGGACCCTCTCCTGTCTACCCTCGTCCAAGATCCTAAGCACGTCATTGTCCCTTTTTGGACAAATATCATCAACTCCTCCCTTTCCTCTGGGTGCGTCCCTGTCTCCCTCCAACTTGGACAAATCACGCCCATCCCTAAAAACCCTAAGGCCGACCCTAACGACCCAAATAACCTCCGCCCCATCTCAAACCTCCCCATTCTTTCAAAAGCCCTTGAAAAATGTGCCCTTCTTCAATTGGATAAACACATTGACACTTACAACCTACTCGGCCCCCTACAATTCGGCTTCCGTAAAGGCTGCAGCACTGAAACGGCATTGCTAAATATAGTTGATGACATCCACCATGTCCTGGATAATGGCGAGTCCGGCCTACTCATTCTGCTCCATCCCTCTGCGGCATTCGATACGGTTAACCATTCAGCCTTATTCAATACACTTAAACTTCGTTTCGGCAAAAATGGAACTGTCCTCAACTGGTTCACCTCCTATTTCCAACACAGAACCCAGCTAATCAAAATCCAAAGCTGCCTCGCTAGCCACACTCCTGTCTCCCTCGATGTCCCCCAAAGATCTATCCTCTCTCCTGCTCACTTCAACCTATTCATGGAACCCCTTACCCTCATACTGAAACAAGCCGGTATTAACTATCACCTGTATGCCGATGAAACCCAACTGTACTATAAAATCAAATGCCATGCAGATGTCCTGCACCTTAACACCGCCCTGGCTAATGTACAAACCTGGTTCTACTCCATTCATCTCAAACTCAATCCAAACAAAACTGAAATCATCCTTTTCTCTCCTAAAAACAACCCACTCCCCATACAAACATGGATCACTGACCTTAGTGCCCTAAACTGTTTGCTCTCCTTATCCGAATCAGTAAAATCCCTCAGCATCACCACTGACAGTAAGTTAACGCTCAATTCCCAAATAAAAAACTCGGCAAAAGGAGCACTTTTCACGCTCCAACATCTAAAAAAAATCAAACCTTTCATTCCAGTGGAAGATTTCAAATATGTCGTCCAATCATTAGTCCTCTCAAAAATTGACAATGGCAACGCCCTACTCTCTGGAACTCCCAAAGTTCTCCTTGCCCCCCTCAAATCTCTTCTCAACCTAGCGGGCAGGCTTACCATGGACTACAAACGATCTGACCACATCTCGCCTGCGCTTAAGACCCTTAAATGGCTTCCTATTGAAGGCAGATCCTCCTATAGAATTACCTGCATTACATACAAAGCCCTTCATCAAAAGACACCGCTCTACCTCTCAAACAAACTCAATGAAGCAGGCAGTGCCCGACCGATGAGAAGCACCAGCTGTCTCCTCCTCGTCCCCCCTCTGTTAAAAAAGAAAGCTGCGCAATCTCGCTCCTTCTCTGGTAAGGCTTCCCGCATCTGGAATGCCCTCCCTAAAGATCTACGACTTAACCCTTCATACGTCAGTTTAAAAAAAGTCCTTAAAATGCACCTGCTCAACAAATATTGGGGTCCTTAATCCTGCCTTATCAGAATGGCTATACTCTCCCTTTAAACTCCTGCCTTCCCCCCTCCCCTCCTGTGTCAACCTCATCTTTTCACCCCCTTCCCTACCCATCTCCACCTTTTTCTTCCCACCCTTCCTCCCCTTTTTGAGCACGTCCCCTCCCCCATCTGCCCATTCACCTAACCCTTCCTTATGCACTAAAAATGAGTCTCCCTCCCCTACACTGTTTAATAACTTGTAACTACTCCACTCACACGTCCCCCCAATAGCTACGTCTTTGCTTTTTATTATGTTCAAGCGATATTACTAGCTGTGTTATCTAATGTCCACTATGTCTGAACGCTGCAGTTGAGACCAATGTTTTGTATTCCAAGAACTATCGTCATTCCTATGTAAAGCGCTCTGATACCCCCAGGTGGAGCCAGCGCTATATAAAACCTTTCAAATAAATAAATAAATACTCTTTTCTTTGTGACTAAAACCAAATACAACGTGTCTATAATTGTAGCAGTGAGGCCAATAAAAAGCCATACTGCTGTCTTAACTCGATCCACTCACCCCTGCGATCCTTCATCTTAAGGAAGAACCTTAAAGAAAAGGACACTTAACTTTGGTTACAATATTTTTGGCGGATACTGTGAGAAAGGGGCCCTGTATATACTGTTCCCAAATAGGTACAGTGTGTACAGAGTCCACAGTCCCCAGAGGTTTGGCAGAGGCTTAAGTTAGATATAACCTTACTCTCTAAAGTGGTAGCTTGGTCGAGCAGTAAGGCAGTATCAGAGGACAGTGTAAAGCATTTGATGTACACACTCAGTCAGCAAATGGTTTCACACACTCAATAACTGAACTCTAGGCCAATGGTTTATATAAAAAAAATAGGTTTGTTTTATTTTAGAACCAACAATAGGTATTAAAATATACTTTCTCAGGATGAGATGCTTTAGGTAAATACTTTTTCAATATGCAATTTACTTTTGTAAATACTGGTTACAGGTTGTTGCAATAGGCAACACAATTTCAAACACAATATTACATTGAGCTCAATGTGAGTTTTAAGTTATTTGCAATAGATAACTTGCAGGATTACTTTTGTAACCCCAGGACTGGATCCTAGATTCAGTCCTGGGACGGGTCTTAGAAACAAGTGATAAAAGTCGACTTAGTTACTGTTGTGATTTTTAGGCAATATTTTGCTATTTTAAAAGTTGACACAGAAGAAATTTTATAGAAAAACAGTCAATGATTCTCTATGGGAGAAAATTCAAGTTGCAGGTAAAGTATGTACTCGTTACTTTTGTAATCCAGTGCTGGGCTCCTAAGCTCAGTACTGGGACATCTATCTAAAACAGGTAAGTAATTAAGTTTTCACAGTTGGTACGATTTTTAAAGAATATTTGTAGTTTGCAAAAATAGACACCGAAGAAATTTCACAGAAAAACAGTCAATGATTCCCTATGGAAGAAAATTGGGTTAATGGTAAGTACGGTTGTGAATATTTTTCAGGGTCAGTGCTGGGCACCAAGATCCAGCACTGGGATCTCTCCTAATAGCAGGTGAGCATTTTCGTTTTCGTTACTCGGTTGATTTTTGGTGAATATTTTATGTTTTAGAAACTCCACACTTAGAAGAACTTTCGGAAGAAACCAGTCAATGTTACCCTATGGAGGAAAATTGGGTTATTGGCTTTTGGGTAAGTACTCGACTGGTAGAGTTAAGGTTCTGGGCACAGACTCAGGGGTCTCCCAGGGTCAGGTAAGTACAGTTGTTACACCCTCAGCGGCAGAGGGGCAGCCAGGTGCATAGTGAGTTAGGCCCAATGTTATCCTACG
The DNA here is from genome assembly GCF_964204655.1 of Triturus cristatus. Classification (NCBI taxonomy): domain Eukaryota; kingdom Metazoa; phylum Chordata; class Amphibia; order Caudata; family Salamandridae; genus Triturus; species Triturus cristatus. The sequence goes on from NC_140581.1 coordinate 16,338,537, forward strand.
GGAGGCAGGGGGGCCTTGGTTGGTGGCTGCTGACTAGCAGGCCACGCGGCTGTGGGAGCTGGGCTCCTGGTCACTTGCTCAGGGCAAATGGGGAAGTAGATAGGTGTAGAGGTTACACTGCCAGGGCCACTCGGGCGGCTGGGTGCAGGGTGCTTTTGAGCCATAGGGCGCTCAATGGATTTCAATGGGAAAGCTCCTGGTTGAACAAAGGCTGCAAGCTCGGGGACGAAGATTCTTCAAGTGCCACCACCACTTCAAGAGGTAGGTTGGGTAGTTAGAGGATAGGTAGGTACCCAGGAGTTGGGCACAAGGGGCCGCAGGGCGCCGGGTGCAGGGGTGCCTTTTGGTGTCGGGAAGTCTTATCCTCTGTTGATCGCGGTTGTTGGGGTACCTGGTTCTGAGGCTGCAGGAGTCGTCAGGAGCGTCGAGGTGAGTCCTTGGGTTCCGGATTCGGGGTCACAGTCACTGGGGGGACGTCCTCGGGGTCACTCTGGCAAATGCCAGGCTTGGCGGGTGCAGAGTGTGCAGGGTTCGCGGTTCCGGGCTGATGCCATGGATTAGAAGCTGGTTTTGAGCAGAGTCTCTGCTCATGGGAGTCCCAGGTGCTTAGAGCCAAAAGGTAGCCAGGTCCTCCGGGGTCTGTGAGGTTGCTGGCCACAAGAGGTGCCGGGTTGTACCAGGAGCAGGTTCGAGGGTCGACAGGCCGGTAGGGCTGGGGCCAAAGCAGTTGGTGTCTTCTTAGCAGCTGCAGGGCAGGTCTTCTTTCTTCTAGCTCTTCTTCGGATTTTTGGAATCTGGAATCTGGGGAAGGAAGGTTCAGGGTGCCCCTAAATACTAGATTTAGGGGCGTTACAGGTAGGTGAAGGGCAGGGACCAATGGGTCCCTGTCCTGGGGTGGGTAAACCCCCTATCCTGCCTCTCTCCTGTGGGAGGGGGGCAGTAGCCTAGTCCTGATTCGGCAGGGCTTCCCATCTTCAAGATGGCGAGAGCCCGGAGATGTGCTTCACCTCGCCTCCCCCACCTGAGGGGTGGGGTTGGCAGGCTGGCACATCCCCTTTCCTTATTTGGGGATTCCGGCCAAGCTTCCTGCCAGAGTGGGGGGTTGCAGTGGCCTGGGGAAGCTCACAGAGGCGGCATGCCTTTGAAGCTTCCCCCTGCCCATCCTGGGGGAGGAGATTTAGCACCTCGCCCAGGATGTGCATTGAGCAGGGGCTCTCCTACCCAGGGGTCCAGCAACATGTCTGCTGTGTGGCAGCCTAGGCAGCCTCAGAACAGACGTGTATTGTAGGTTTAGGTTTCAGGGGGCCTCTCTAAGATGCCCGCTGTGGTGCTTGGTACATTAAATCCCACACTGGCATCAGTGTGGGTTTAATGTGCTGAGCAGTTTGATACCAAACTTCTCAGTCTTCAGTGCTGCCATTATGGTGCTGTGGAGTTCGTGTTTGACGATCTCCCAGCACCATATACTCTTAAATGGCAGCACTGCACTTACAGGACCCAGGAATGGACTTGGGTACTGTAGGGGCACAGGGCTCCTGCCTCTGTACCCACACCACTGGCATAGGGCACCCAGCTAGAGGGGTGGCTGATGTATGCCAGGGCAGTGTAGGTTGTGGGCATGGCACACAGGGATGTGTGCTATGTCGACGCTCTGTTTTGTCTTGTACCCAGACACTCAGCCTGCAAGAGCAGTGTGTGTGTGAGGGTACAGGGCCTCTAAGGGTGGCACAATGAGTGCTGCAGCCCTTTGAGGCCTTCCCTGGTCACAAGGCCCTGGGTAACTCGTGTACCATTTACCAGAGGCTGACATGTGGCAAGGGTTTGCCAATTTGGGTTTTGGCTGTTAGGCAGTTTTTAGGGAAGCAACACAGGCCCTGGGCACCTGATTGGCAGGAGCCCAGGGCACAACAAGGAAAAGTGCGTCAGCTATTGGGCAAAAAAGGGGGTGGTTACTGCAACAGAAACCCACTTTCTTACACCAACCCCGTGGTATTGTGCAGCTCTGTGAACGAGCTGGGCGAAAACTATGGTGTCCTCTGGAGGGGAAGGTTTAGAGGGGTAGATGTCGTCTTGTGGTACATTAGGAACATCTGGTGTATTGTAATCGTCCCAGGGGTCTGGGGTATAAGGCGGACTAGGATCCCCTAGTGGTTCATCGTCTGCACGCACCCTCCCCCGTGTCATCAGAGGTGTCATCATCGTCCACTGATGGAGGAGATGGTGTAGGAGAGTGGTGTGGTGGGGGAGGTGGAGGAGGAGGTGGAGAAGGGAGTCTGAGAGGAGATGTTGCAATGTCTCTCTTAGGTGGAGGTGGAGCCGGTAGAGGCGTGTTCATTGGTCTCTTTTTGGAACTGAGAGTCAGTTGACCTGTTTTTGGGTCTTTTAGAAGAGTTTTTTGGGTGGGATCTGGTTTAAAAAGCTCTTCTTGTGGAGGCTGGTGTTTTGGCGCCGACTTTATCGGCTCCGAGGGCTTGCGTGGCACCGAATCTGGGGTGGATTTGTGCTCTTTTGGCTTTGAAGCGTGAGATTTTTAGTCTCAGTAGGAGCTTGCGGAACCGGTTGTGTTTTTCGGTTCCGAAGGTTGAGAATGTGAACTTTTTGGAAGTGTCTTTTTACTCGGTTCCAATTACTTTTTCGGAGTCGAGGGGTCAGTGCCTGTTGGTTTCGGTGCAGAGTGCGTCGATGTGGAGGCAGTGGTCGGCATGGAGGTGGAGGAAGGTTTCTTTTTGGGTGCCGGGGTTTGGGTTTCGGCGCCGATGCCAGACTGACTCGATCCAGAGTGGCCTGAAGGCTTAGTTGTCGACTTCTTTGTTGGGCCCGAAGGCGGGGCGTGAGAAGTTTTGTCTCTGTGTGCACCTGGGCCCGAAGGTGAAGGTGTTACTGAAGCCTTTTTCGGGGGTGGGGGGAGGGGGTCGAGGTCAACGTCAATACTTATGACCCGCTGCCCAGGAGTGATGTCTTTGACGTCGGAGTCATCGGCTTCAGAGGCGCTGATGGGGCAGTCTTCGACCTGCTCCTGTTCTGGTACATCAACGCCCTCCTGGAAGATGTCGTCAGGAATGGATGTTGACGAGTGAGCCATTGTTCTTCGAGCTGGACGATCCAGAATGGTTTTCTTGGAGCGGAAAGAGGCGGCCTCGTGTTCCGGTGAAAGGCATGAAGATCTGTGTGTGGGAATTTCGACCCACATTGAGGACACTTCTTAAAAGGAGTCCTTTCCATGAGCCAGATCTAATGGCCTAGGTAGGCCCGAAGGCCTTCGTCGATGACCGGAATCGAGGACTTCGAACTTGGAGATGCGCGATGACTAGGGATCGCGATCAAAACAATACTGGAGAAAGGGTGAAGGATTGCACGTCGAAAGTTGGATCGGTACCAGCACCGAACTGGAGCGCGATAAACACATCTGAGGAGGAGTCACCTTTCTCGTGACTCTCAAAGACTTTTCCAAGACAAAAACAAGTGCAAACATCCGGGCCCAACACCAGATGGCAATCTATGCTCAGTGTGTGATCTGCAGCTCATATTCCTCGAACAACAGGTTATCGGTTCCGAGGTAAGTAATCGGTCTTTTGAGTTAGGGTTCTGGTGTTAGACTCAGGGGTCTCCCAGGGTCAGTGATGCACTGTTGTTGCACTCCCAGTGGCACTAGGGCGGCCGGGTGCAGAGTGTTGAGGCCCAATGTTATCCTATAGAGGATAGGGGGGCTCCGGTTGTTGGCTCCTGGCAAGCAGGCCACGGGGTTGTGAACATAAAGTTTATTTAAAAAAATGATTGCTTCTCTTCTAGCTGCCTGATCTCCGACGGTAGGAGGAGAAATAAAATATAGTTTATGCTTAATCGGCAAATGGTGCGGAAACTCATCAATCAAGGAACTAGGTGGAGCATGAAGGAAACCTAGGCGACTCCTGTTTATGTATCACTGTGAAACAAATATTGCCTGACTGTCTCTGATCACCCTCAGGTGCATGAGTCATATAGGCTACAAGGACATGTACAATATTTGCTTCTCTGATACTAAAAATAAAGAGACTTTTGATCCGAGACCAACATTTCACTCCTGCACTCTGGAGCACCAGTGTAGTGACTTTAAGGACCCACATGACTGCTAGGAGCGATGCCTGGCGGAGCTGCAGACATGACACCTTTGGGTGAATTGGTACAAATAAGTTTATGGATCGGTCTGCTGCCTACCAACATTTCAAGATGAGAAACCTGTCAGTAGAAACACAAGCTTGTCTACTCTGAGGTGTTGCTGTGTCCCAACATAAGAAAGTGTGTTTTTGTAGCCTGGTTTTCCCACTGCCAGTAGCAGGTCTGAGGTTATTGTCCCATTTCTTGGCCGCAGACGGCTGTCTTTACACTAGGTTTGTACTACATACAAGTAAACACTCACATGTGCTGTCGGTGCTGCGTTCTTCCTTCAATCTAAACTTTTCAGTCATACAAACATAACTCCAGCTGATGAAATCTCGACCCAGCTGTGCAATGGACGGCAGCTCCTAGGTCATCAATATATGATGTCATCATCAATGGCGCGCATGCTCTCACCTCCAGCTTGTGCACCAGCTTCTTCTTGATGGCATTTTGAGCCGCCGCATTGGTCGCCATGCGGAGACCTTCAGCTGCTTCCCGCAGCCGCTGCTGCTGCTCTTCACTGTCTGGGTGAGCAGCGGCACCCTGGAGGAAGAGAAAACAATCACGGAACATGACAATCTTGATATGTTCGCAGCATTCACACTGAAATGTTCAGTCGCTAGTCAAACAGTTTATGCAACAACGGCATAAGTGACAATGCCTTCACACATCAGCACATGGACAGGTGCACACATCTGCTATCGCCATACAAGTTAACTGGGACAAAACCCTTACAGAATGCAAACGTATACACTAACAAAAAGACTTCTTGGATTCTTACAATTTATGTGCATTCATCAGTACTTTTGTTGCATGACAAAACACCTACAAAACACCCTTTCAATTGCTCCATCTGGAAAATGAACATGCCACAATAATCTCAGTCTCCGCTCTGAACAGGCACCATTGGCGGCAACCCCCGCTCTCAAGGCACCAGTTAAGGGTTCATCCAACCTACCTTGGCTGCTTCTACCATCTTGGCAGTAGCATCAGCCAGAATCTTGGCTGCGCCCAGGAGTTTGCGTGAGTTGTCCAGATCACTCTCGCCCTCCGCATCTGCTTTGATGGCATTAACGAGGTCCGAGGTGGCCTGGGCAAGGATGCGGGCCTGGCGTACCATCTCACCTGTTCAAGACAAAGCAGACGACTCGGTATTCATTACCTGGTGCAGACTCTGTGTTTCCATAGAGCGAAACATGTGAGAAGGTATCTGTGCAGCTTGCAGTGACAATGAGAGCTTCCCTCACAAGTACATCATGAAAAGGAGCATTGCAAGCTTCCCTCACACACAACAGTCAGTCACACAGAGGCCAGGCACAAAAGGGGCAACAGCAGTCCAAGACACCCCCAGAAGGTGAATCATTGGTAAGAGAAGCATCAGGAGTGGGTGTAATATATATGAGCAGCAGTGCAGCTGTGAGGGAAGCACTCGCCATAGACAGCCTGCACTAGCATGCAGCAACTACGTAGAAGGATTATAAAGGTCTGAGCCTTACAAGCACCTTCACTTTGCAGCAAGGACAGGAAGCTTGAAGGGCTCAGAGGGCAGCAAGGAGCTCAAAGCACGCGGTGCACAGTGCGCCTCTCACCTGCATCCCCCATGGAGCTGAAGATATTCTCCGTCACATTGAGGATGGTGTCCGTGGCCTGGTCGTAGGGTCCGATGGGCTGCCCGCCAGTGGCGTACTGCTTGATGTGCTGCAGGAGGTCGTTGAGCGCTTTGGTGACATCAGTGGCGGCAGCACCCACCTGCTTCAGGAGGTGGCCGTCACTCGTGGCAGCCCGCGAGGCCTCCACGCAGCCCTCCACTGACTTGGCCACTAGTTTTCCGGCTTCTATCAGCTGCTCCTGGCAGACGGGAGAGCTTATAGTGGGAGCCACCACCTGTGATGGAAAGCATGAAAGCATCAGCCTGCAGAGATCAACACAGCACATATTCAAAGCATGGAACACTCTAAACTAGAACCAGAGGAAAGGCACCGGATAGGCATCCATGTTTAGGGTTCATCCCATAAGAACCCCAACCTGAGAGAGGGTGGCTGTGGCGTCCATATCCCAGCGTATGTGGTGGCTACTGGTCATGATGGCAGAGTGATTACATTTCAGGGGCACAGGGAGACAGGCCGGTTACCTCTTGCCCTGTCGGAAGAGTGTTACTGGCTCCCCCTGTTAAAGTTCCGCCCAGTCCCTTTCAACAGGGATCCCTAGCCATTCGCATGTGTGGGTAGTGTGTGGAAAGTGTGCCCCAGGCTGTGTTTTGGCCATAGGTGTTTTACTGTACCAGAAAGAAAACAAGTACCCATTTGGAACATTGTATGCATTCATGCCACTACTAAGAGGGCCATCCATATGGCAATCCGTCTTCACGGGCCTGAAAGAGACAAAGCAGACCATGCTGTTAGGACATATCCCCTCTGTACAAACCTAGACATGGTTCGGCCTCAGTAGTCCTCACTGGTGCGGTGAAGCTGGAGTCCAGTGGCACAGCGAGCTCATACCTCAGCCACACCTCCTAGTAACCAATGTTACTGAGGAGAGGTTTTCCCATTCTTTATTTATTGTAGACCCAGATGTTGGTTGGCAGGGTCTAGGTCAAACGATTAGGGACCAACCAAATCCTAAAACGAGGCTATCTCTTGAACTGTAGAGCAAGACACAAGGTTCAAATGGTTCTAGAATCCGACCAGTGGCTCCAGGAAATGGATGAGTGATGCTGTGAGAAGGAAGGGTGCTTCTAGGATAGGTTGGAGCAGATGCCCACAGTTATGGAAGCTTGACAAGAGTGCAGGCTCACCACCGTTATGAAAGGAAGCCGCTTCTTCCGCAGCGGTAAAGGGAAGCTGCTTCTTCCGCAGTGGTAAAGGGAAGCCGCTTCTTCCGCAGCGGTAAAGGGAAGCCGCTTCTTCCGCAGCGGTAAAGGGAAGCTGCTTCTTCCGCAGCGGTAAAGGGAAGCTGCTTCTTCCGCAGTGGTAAAGGGAAGCTGCTTCTTCCGCAGTGGTAAAGGGAAGCTGCTTCTTCCGCAGTGGTAAAGGGAAGCTGCTTCTTCCGCAGTGGTAAAGGGAAGCTGCTTCTTCCGCAGTGGTAAAGGGAAGATGCTTCTACCGCAGTGGTAAAGGGAAGATGCTTCTACCGCAGTGGTAAAGGGAAGATGCTTCTTCCGCAGTGGAAAAGGGAAGATGCTTCTTCCGCAGCGGTAAAGGGAAGATGCTTCTTCCGCAGCGGTAAAGGGAAGATGCTTCTTCCGCAGCGGTAAAGGGAAGATGCTTCTTCCGCAGCGGTAAAGGGAAGATGCTTCTTCCGCAGCGGTAAAGGGAAGATGCTTCTTCCGCAGCGGTAAAGGGAAGCTGCTTCTTCCGCAGTGGTAAAGGGAAGATGCTTCTTCCGGAGTGGTAAAGGGAAGATGCTTCTTCCGGAGTGGTAAAGGGAAGCTGCTTCTTCCGCAGTGGTAAAGGGAAGCTGCTTCTTCCGCAGTGGTAAAGGGAAGCTGCTTCTTCCGCAGTGGTAAAGGGAAGCTGCTTCTTCCGCAGTGGTAAAGGGAAGCTGCTTCTTCCGCAGTGGTAAAGGGGAGATGCTTCTACCGCAGCGGTAAAGGGAAGCTGCTTCTACCGCAGTGGTAAAGGGAAGCTGCTTCTACCGCAGTGGTAAAGGGAAGCTGCTTCTACCGCAGTGGTAAAGGGAAGCTGCTTCTACCGCAGTGGTAAAGGGAAGATGCTTCTACCGCAGCGGTAAAGGGGAGATGCTTCTACCGCAGTGGTAAAGGGAAGCTGCTTCTTCCGCAGTGGTAAAGGGAAGATGCTTCTACCGCAGTGGTAAAGGGGAGATGCTTCTACCGCAGTGGTAAAGGGAAGCTGCTTCTTCCGCAGTGGTAAAGGGAAGCTGCTTCTTCCGCAGTGGTAAAGGGAAGATGCTTCTACCGCAGCGGTAAAGGGGAGATGCAGGCCTTTTGTCTCATATGACAATGAACCTCCATCTTTATTCTTGGTTGAAACCAACTGGACGACGTCCTGGGCAGTCCTGTCTCATCCACACACACACGTATCAGCTATGTCTTCTGCAAGTCTTTCAGTCATTGGCAACGCCTCTTTTTAGGCGCTTGTCCAGCTCCTCCTCTTCATCACATCAGCAGGTTGGTTCTTGGCTTGGCCCCAGCATGAGGGGAGAACAGCCACAAGCTAAAGTCTGAAGCCGGAGCCAAATAAATTCTGCTTGGTTAAAAATATGAAATTCTGCCCTAGTCCAGGAAAAAAGCACCTTGACCCTTTTTCCGTAGTTTTCACAAGGTCCTTGTCCAGCTAGATAAGGGGCAGATCAGCTGCTACTGATCAAGGTGTGGATGAATAGCGTACTCCAGACTAGACCAAAAAGAATGCCACCCTTACTAAGCACCAGCCAGCAACACAAGCAAGAACGGATACCCCCATTCACTCCAACAATGAAGCACTCACATCACCTAGCCACACAGGAGCATGGGCAAGGGAACTCAGTTAAAGGGTTGGTGGCGTACCAAACTTTACTATGGATAGCAGGGTGCAGTCACCCGACCAGGGCGTGTGCTTATGAATAACTGCTGCTGCCACCACCCCCAGTCATCTCATAACCAGCATTTGAAGAAAAGTGAACATCACTGATGCAAAATCATCAGGGTAGCTGTAAACACCAACAGGACAGGGGTGCCACAGCTTTTCCAAGCGAAGCAGAGGACTTTCTCTCAAACAGAATTTGCTGAAAATCTCAAGCAATGTGCCTGAACAGCACTGCTGAAGGCAAAACATCGCCCATCTCAATCAGGACAGCATCTCTGCATTGAGGTGCAACACACGCCCTCAGCGTTTTAAGCTCTCAGTAAGGTTCTAACCTAACACTTTAGGGTCCGAGGCTTTTTCCTCAGCACAGACTGTCAAAAAGCAAGGTTAGGAGAGCAAGCTTGCCAAGCTAACATGTCAATCAGGCACAGTGTAGTAAAATAGCCACTGTGCTGCCATTCTCTCCCTCCCAATCCTCATACCCTCCCTTCTCAAGCAAACAATCCTGGGAGCCAAGTTGGTCCTCGGGGCTCAGAAAAGAATCCCTTGTGGCAAGCAGCTCAAATGCACAATTCACAACCATATATAATTCATATGTAATCCATGCAACATACTCTAGATTCAATTCAGTGACAAAGTCATTTAATTAGAGAGTCGTCACTCATAGACAGGGCTTGGAACATGTGTAGGGGCAGCGATACGCCTTCACTAGGATGATTGCAGTTGGAGTCCCTGAGATGGGAGTTACAATGCTTGCAAACACCGCCCTGGGAGACCCTCGGGGGGGGAGGGGGCTCTACTCTCTAAGGGAGACTATTCTCATTTGTTTGATACCTTCCATTATGGTAGGTACTGAATTCTGCAAAATAGCGGTGAAAGTTCATGTGTAAAGCCCAAGTCAACACTTACCATGTCTGGGTCCATACTCCCTGGCCTAGGGTAGAGGTTTGATGGCTCTCAACGAAGTGAAGAACAGCTAGAAAGGGATGCAGCCACTGAACCGGCTGCAGAGCACAATTAACGCAGTACAGGCCAGGATGGTGACAGGGTCTTACCTTGGTACAAGCAACAAGCTGTGAGGTGGACAACGCACACTGTGTTGCCGCAGCTATCACTTGAGATTGCAGACCTGGATCTTCAGTCTTTTGAGCGACATTCTTTGCCCTGAGGACAAGTGCGGCTGCAGCGCTGGCGACTGCCTTGGCGAGCTGCATGAGCATCTCCTGTATGAGCAGGAAAACATCAGCCAAAAGAGGCAAGGGTGCAAAGGAAGAGGTTAACATTGCACTGTGGAAAGGTGATCACCAACACCAACATGAAAAATTAATCAGACATATGATCCCAAGAAACAAGAGCTGCCAAACCCAGGCTGAGGTACAGCCGGTCTCAAAAACACTGACAGGGCTGGGCCTATGCACACACAAACACCCACACAAACCATCCACCCAACTCACTTACAGACAACGCCATACAATACAGCTACTGACAAGCAACAAGAACCTACAGACAGTGCCAAACACGCAAGCACACCCACACAAACCATCCACTCAACTCACTTACAGACAATGCCATACAATACAACTACTGACAAGCAACAAGAACCTACAGACAGTGCCAAACACGCAAGCACACCCACCCAAACCATCCACTCAACTCACTTACAGACAATGCCATACAATACAGCTACTGACAAGCAACAAGAACCTACAGACAGTGCCAAACACGCAAGCACACCCACCCAAACCATCCACTCAACTCACTTACAGACAATGCCATACAATACAACTACTGACAAGCAACAAGAACCTACAGACAGTGCCAAACACGCAAGCACACCCACCCAAACCATCCACTCAACTCACTTACAGACAATGCCATACAATACAACTACTGACAAGCAACAAGAACCTACAGACAGTGCCAAACACGCAAGCACACCCACCCAAACCATCCACTCAACTCACTTACAGACAATGCCATACAATACAACTACTGACAAGCAACAAGAACCTACAGACAGCGCCAAACACGCAAGCACACCCACCCAAACCATCCACTCAACTCACTTACAGACAATGCCATACAATACAACTACTGACAAGCAACAAGAACCTACAGACAGTGCCAAACACGCAAGCACACCCACCCAAACCATCCACTCAACTCACTTACAGACAATGCCATACAATACAACTACTGACGAGCAACAAGAACCTACAGACAGTGCCAAACACGCAAGCACACCCACCCAAACCATCCACTCAACTCACTTACAGACAACGCCATACAATACAGCTACTGACAAGCAACAAGAACCTACAGACAGTGCCAAACACGCAAGCACACCCACCCAAACCATCCACTCAACTCACTTACAGACAACGCCATACAATACAGCTACTGACAAGCAACAAGAAGATCCCACAGACCATGTCAGACACACAAACACACACACTTGCAGTACAATGTGTGTAGCAAAGAGAGGTATACAATTGTGAACCCGACAGCCAGTGATGAGACCACTATTGATGGACAGAAGTTACAGGGTGCCAAACAATTGCTGAACAAGCCAAAGTAGAAACCAGCAAAGGGCAATTGTTGTGTGACCCCTGTTTTGCTTTGCAGAGACCTGGAAGGAGCTAGGTCCTGCCCCCTGAACAGCAGCTCCCCATTACCTATTAAAACTCTAGGTTGCCTTCCAGCACCAGACCCCAGTCTAGGAAGTGGAAGGAGAGACTGCAGCAGCATGGAACCTGATGTATCATGGGAACAGCCTACAGAGCAAACCTCCCAGGCATGCCGACACCTCAAGACACGCGTTCTTCCCTTGCCCATATGCTATATCACTGACCAATACTCATCTTGGAAGAGTCTACTAGTGCCAAAAGATGTGAAGTAGGAACATGGCACCCGAAGCAAGGGCACAACTCAATCTGCCATGAAACAAAACACAGCTCTTATCAAACCATGCATTCACCACACACTAACAACACACAATACTCAATTTAACCAGAATCCACAACACAATAACAAAGCAAAGCAAACAATACAAGACGACCAAACACAACATTAAACCGGCCACCAAATATCAACAGACCTATACGCTTGACCACCACAAACCACCAACCCACATCGACACCCCACCATGCACACCACTCCAATAACACTACACTACATCAATGTAGACCACAACATAGACATTCACTTGACACCATCAAAAATCATCCCACAACAAAGCATACGTTCAGTTTGATAGCACTGAGCCTAGCCTGTACCCGTCAACACCACACCTCAAACTATCCTTGAAACTACCCACTAGTAAGACTACAAACACCACCCTTAAAACACCCAGACCACACCATACAGCCTCCACCAAATCAGTTCAATATGACACGTCATCAGTCACACCATAACACAACTCATCCTCTCTCAATATCTAACACCATACAACATGACTGTACCATTCTATTACCCCTCAAATACATCATAACACCACCAAACATAACACAGAAGACCACTTAACAGCGTACAACAGCACATCATGCTGCACCACACCATACACACTGCACTATACAACGAGGCATCACATAACACATCAAACTACACCAGAACATGTAACAAGACCATATAACCAAAACAACAACTCCTCTAAATATACAACAGCACATTGCTCGACCCATTTGACAAACCGCACACAACCACCCAATATATCCTCACATCAAACGCGTGATGTAAGAACTCGGCACCAGACCATAAAAATACCATTTCTGATCACCCCTTTGTCATTTCGCACTCCTCCTCTTTTTGCTTTCTAGGAACTGCTCTTAAATAATGCTTTCTCTTTTCTCCAGTGTCTCCATTCCCTTTGCTCCTCTCCAGTTGCTCCCACTCTTTGCCTACTCCGGACACTTTCCTGCTCTATTATCTCCTCCTTTTTGTCTTTCCCCCGTCTCTTTGCCTTTAGTCTCCGTTCCCCATCTGCCTTTTCCTATCTCACCTCTGCTTCCAACGTGCCCATCTCTCACTTCTAACCCCCTACCTTTCCAGCCTTACTACCCTCCCTCCAGTTCCTGAACCATTTCTTTGCATCTTTCTCCACTGGTCATTTTCTCCCTTTTCACCTCCTCCCCAAATCTCTGTATGCTTGATCTTCCATCCTTTCCGACTTCTCCTTTGACTCAGATTATCAAATTTTTTCCCTGCTCCTCACAACCAATTTCTATTCTCCTTCATCCTACCTCCTCTACTGCTTACTCTTCCTTTACCCCTTCAACTCTAGGCCGTTTCTCTCCTATTTGCCCCTTATTCAGTTTGTCATCTCCAATTTCTCTCTTTCCTCTGCTCCATTCTCCCTTCAATTTCATTCTTCCTTCTCATCTCCCTTAGGCTTTCCTTGTCCAGCGCAGCACCACATCTTGTCTGTATCGTCTCTCCTCTTCTCCCCCCCCCCCATTATCCCCTTTCCACCATCTTCTTTCTACACTTTTGTGTTGCTTAATCCTCTAATTTCCCTCTGACCCTCACCTACCTTCTCTCCTTTCCTTCATTCTGCTTCACTTCTGTCTTACAGCCCTCCCCGTCACTCTACCATATGACCTCACAATCCATTGCATACCACAACACAACTTGATACAACACAGCACAACAAGACAAGTCAGACTGCCAAGCATGCATTCGTTTCTAGTCAGACCAGCAGAGCTTGGCCTTGGACATGGCACTATGACAACTAACAGTCCCCGAATAACAGGTCACTCATCCATTCATTCAGAGGCTCTGCAGAGCCTGAGGCGGTGGCAGGTTACAATGCCATAGTTAACCTGAGAACCTCCCCTGCAGAGAACACAAACTACATGTACCACAGTCATACGAGTTTGTGCAGCTCACAGACTCTCTATGCAGGGCAGACCTACTGTGTGCGGTAAAACCCTCACCAGGATTCCTAGATAGCCCTAGCTGGAAAAAGTGGCTTTATAAAGTCCAAAGATTACTTGAAATCAAGCCATGAAATCAAGAACTCAAAGTTTACACTATACAACTTAACACCCACAATATACGCAATTGCGACTCCAACCCCATTTTCCCATCCCAACCTGACACACTGCAAGCTTCTCTGCCTTGCTACAGTCACACAGGTACATATGAAGAACACACTGCAAGCTTCTCAGCCTCGCTGTAGTCACACAGGTACATATGAAGAACACACTTCAAGCTTCTCTGCCTTGCTACAGTCACACAGGTACATATGAAGAACACACTGCAAGCTTCTCTGCCTTGCTACAGTCACACAGGTACATATGAAGAACACACTGCAAGCTTCTCTGCCTCGCTATAGTCATACAGGTACATATGAAGAATACACTGCAAGCTTCTCTGCCTCGCTATAGTCATACAGGTACTTATGAAGAACACACTGCAAGCTTCTCTGCCTCGCTGCAGTCACACAGGTACATATGAAGAACACACTGCAAGCTGCTCTGCCTCGCTATAGTCATACAGGTACATATGAAGAACACACTGCAAGCTTCTCTGCCTTGCTACAGTCACACAGGTACATATGAAGACAAAGCTTGTAAAACTCTTCCGCAAGAGCATAAAATATGGAACACCCAACACTCGTCGTATGGGCCAGCATTACAACCTTCTTTGTGAGCAACGAAAACACCTTCCAAGGTATGATGGAATAATCACAAATAAAGAAATATACTGTTCACCTAAAAATGCTTCCAAACTGTGCTCTTCATATTCTAGTTCGCACCTGAAAGGCAGGTTGGGATGCGTATTTTTACTGATTCTGCGGATACTGGGGGGTCTTCCATCGTTGTTGTGGCCAGAAACCGCTTTGCTCCAAGCTCCATGCTCTGCTGCTGAAGGGCATGTTCCGACTATGTCCAGAACTGCCAACAGCTTTCATAAAGCTGTCCCTCCCCCTCAGGGTCACCACGCCGAGTGCTTTTCACCATCCCCTCAAGGACCTCTTGGTCTACACACTATGGTTTCTCAAGCACACAGCGTGGAGTGACACCAGCTCACAGCAACTCACATAGAAGCCTCCAGAGACCTACATATATGCAGCATGACAAAGGCAGTATTTATAGAATCATACTGGACTCAAGACATACTCCTGAGCTTTCCGTGTGGCCACACACGGGCACAGTCGCCTCTCTCACACACCACTATCCAAACACCTAGGCAAGCATATACCACACACTGGTAGACTCGCTGCACACCAAGCAAACTGCTGAGTTTGGCAGCTCTTCGGAGAAAAGGAAATACTAAAAATCAGGACCCTGCATGCAACAAGTTAATTAGTTCTCCAAATCACAATGAATTCCAGACACAAAGGGAAGCAAAACCAGAGAAAAGGTCTGCACACACAAAACAGGATGATGATTACTGAATGTATGTATTTAAGACTTTCTGCAATTAAAATCGTGAAGGAACAGAAGTTTGTGTTTGAAATATACTACGATAAATGTGTGTGCCTGCGACAATATTATTACAGCATGTAACCTGAAGGTGTGTGAGCCCAAGTCCTAAACTGCTACATCAGGAGGTGAGTGCTTCTAAGGGTAAATTTAACATTTAAACTGTCAGATGAAGTAGGCAAATGGACTCAAGGCCAAATGAGTCACAGTATCAGGAGAACAGGAGAGAAGGTGTCACTGAGGATCATAAATCAATCTCCATCCCCTTACAGAGGCCCGGTCAGTACCCTGACACAGTCTGCCAGACACGGATCAGCGCCTGCAGCCTTGGGGAGCCTGCATCCAACAGCTAAAGTAGATCTCCCAGGATCCTCTGTTACTAACTCCGGTGCCATCAGGTACGAAGATGCAACCTGAATGCACAGGAACTCCTGCAACAAAGCCCTGTTCAGAGGTCTGCTCTGATCCGCCAGTGCGTCAGGCTGGTGCGCTCATGCGGAGAATGCAACCAGAACCAAGTTCCAGACTGTTCTACAAGTGTGCAAGTCAGCCCCAAACCATGCAACACTGAGCCAGAGGCTCCTGGCATCCTTTCGACCCTGGCTGGAAGGAGGCTTCTTGCTGGCATTCCTCTTTTTTATGGGAGGGTCCAGCCAGCACAGGTGTGACAGCGCCCTCGATTAGGGAAAGCTCAGAGAAAGCCTACGTTGGCTGCATGATGTTTAATGAAACTATGTTAAGGAGAAAGCTTTTATTTATTCTCTATTGTTTAAGTCATCGCTGGAGCGCCAGCTCCTTTTTATGCAAAATACTAAGCAGCACTGGTTAAAATGTTCTTTTTCCTTGACGAGGACGCCCGCTCAACCCCCAGCTGGATCTCACTACTGTCTCTTAACAATAGTAAGGTTCCACCTTGTCTTGTGGCAGATGGTCCCTGCGTTCTATCAGGTGTCATAGTCTTCATCATATATATGTGAAGTAGTATTTTCAACTGACGCTTGCGGATTACGTACCCTCTATCTGAACATTTAGGAGTTTGTTTTCGCGGTTTTGTGTGTCTACATCTTCTCTAGGTCTCTTTTGGTGAATTTTATAAGACATCTTGTTTGAAAATAATGCTTCAAAGCCTTCGCGCCTATGCATTAACAGAACACAATATACAGTATATTTGCAAGCAACAAATGCACCCCAAAGAGGTTTATTGATGCCATCGACAAATGAGATGTCAATTGTTTATCAAACTCAATGGTGCAAACTCATCGTCCTGAAACGTATAAAAGGCTGAATGGACCAGCCAGGAATGGGACCTGTGTAAATGGGCTCAAACAGACTCCACAAAGGGATACTTTAGTGTACTAAGCCACCAGACCAAAGATTGGTGTGGAATGCTTGTTAGTGTTTTTCAACATCCAGACACTGTTTCTTTTTCTTTATCAACATTCTCCAAAAGCCTTTGCTTTTAATTTCAGAGTCTGCTTTTGAAGTCCTCTTTCAAACTCAATTCTACATCGAAGTTGAGTTACGTGATTTCTTAGTCAGGCTCACAAGAGTAGAAGTGTTCCAGTCTCGGACCGTGAAAGGGAACTTTCAAGGTGGGTAGTTGTACTTTCAGCTTGGACGCTTCCATCGTCTATCGCCATGAAGTATTATTTGCTTAGAGTTTTTCCATTTCTTTTTTCAAGAAAATGTTTTGCTAGTGAATTCCTTCAGAAATTGCAAGGCTATTTCTATGAAGATAACTTTAACGTGTTCTTCTCCTCTGAGAATCCTAAGTCGCCTCCAAATTTTTCATGCATTCATCATCCTAAATATTGACAACGACGGGTCCCGCATTGACCGTGCCATCCAAGAAGTAGATTTTTCCAATGTTTTTGAATTGGCTCCGCATGTCTATCTTTGTTTACAAAGGCAACTTCTGGTCTTTTGTCAGGTAAATAATACATATCAGACACTTATCATTCAATACATATACGTTCTGTGGTAGTTAGTGCAAAATTTAAGAAGAGTATTCGCCATAATCCGTAATGACAAAACAGCCAAGCACAAAATGGCTTTCGACAAAACCGGCTTTCTTAAAGTGATGTCTCATCACTTCTTTATAGAAGTTTGTTTTCTATATTTAACCTGTGTTTTCTTCTCAGTTCTGAAAAAGACTCCTTTCAGAAAAATGTCCAACCTGCTTCCAAACCCACCAGTAATAAAAAGATTATGAACATGGTGATGACGTACTCGGGCACTGTAGTATTACAGTCAACATCAGATCACCTCTTACCACTTCACCCAGAGCGGATTGTTTAGCTTGAAGAACTGGGTCGAACGTCTATGGATGCGACTACATGTTTTGCCTTCAGATTTTGTGAATGATTGCTCTTCTGCTGAAACATTGCAGTAAATTCTGGATTTCTTCCTAGAGGGACTGCCTCATGCCCTTCGCCGGGGTTTTCTAGTCCATCTGCTTCAGCTGCTTCCAAATGCCCACCAAGAGGCAGCAGTGATGATTCTCATTCTGCCCCCGATAGGCTGTCCCTGGGCTCCCAAGAGCAGAATGTGGCATCTTGAAAAGTTTTTGCCTTTACAAGGGCCCTCTTTATTCTCAAAAGCTTCTGCAGAAACAGGCCCCACATAGAAAATAATGTTCTGCTTGCTCCAATCTTTTTTTATTTCCAGATTCAATAGATTTAGCCTGGTTGGCTCTTCATTTGTCTTTCTGGGAGGTAAACAGTGCAATTCTCTTCCTCGTGAGCGGCACAAGTTTTCATACTATCTGCAAGTAAAACAATCTTGAGAGCTGGCTCTTCCTTTCTTTCTTTCTCGGGCACTCCAGGTCCTGCCTCGAAGCACTGCAATGCAACACTCTTTTCCGAGGGCAGTAGTGTGCTCAACACAGTAGTTTCACTAATTCATTTAGGAAAATTCCAGACCCACTAGATAAGGAACAATGCACTTCAGGTGACACTGGACAAGTTACTGATCTTTGCTAATGCCTTATCTGGTAGATACATGATCTAGCCGCATATTTTTTACCATTGAACTTCCAGGCGTCAGGCTGGATCCGAAAGATTTTTCTTAGCAGTACCCCTGCGCGCCAGTAGATGGCGTCGGTCGACTCCGCGTGGTGCCGTGCTCGTCATGACATCCACGTTGTCACTATAACTGATGCGCTCACGTCAGTACTTTTCACGACTTTCCACGCCAGAAGCACAAAGCCAAGAAGTGACTGACCTTGGTGTGTTAAAAAGACAGCTACGGCCCTGAAGGGGAACAGCCCTGAAACTAACAATTCTGCAGTGCGGGGATGATGTGGGGGGAGGCGGCCAGGTCATGTCTCTACCAGATAAGGCTTTACTGAAGGTAAGTAACTTGTCAATCTGATAGAGACATCTAGCCGCAGATTCCTTACCTTTGAACAGATAACCAAGCAATATCTTCCCCGGAGGAGGGACTGCAGAAAAGGTTTAAACCAAGAAATCCTGTAAGACAGAGCGGCCAAACAGGCCCACCCTGCGAACCTGGGTATCCAGGCAATACTGTCTGGCAAATGTGTGCAGAGATGCCCATGTGGCCACTTGGCTGATGCCAGAAATAGGAACAGCACGCTCGAGGGCTGTAGTGGCTGCCTTCGCCCTGGTGGAATGGGACCGAAGGCCTTCAGGAGGCTGCTTCTGTGCCAAGGCATAACATACTTTGATGCAGAGGATAACCCAGCGTGATGTGGTCCTCTTTTGGACAGCACACCGCTTCTTTGCTCCATGTATCTCATAAAGGGCTGGTCATCCACCGGAACACTTTAATGCGATCAAGGTCGAACGACAATGCTCTTTTTGGGTTCAGATGGAGGAGACGCTCCTCTTCCTTGGAAGGATGCGGAGGTGCATAGAGAGTGGGCAGGGTAACTGACTGTCCCAGATGAAAAGGGAGTTACAACCTTGGGCAAAGAGGATGCCCTAGTTCTCAGCACCACTTTGTCCAGGAAAACTGTCAGGTAAGGAAGCTGTGATGAAAGTGCCTGCAGTTCGCTCACTCTCCTGTCAGAGGCAATTGACACCAAAAAAGCTGTTTTGATAGTGAGCAACTGTAAAGGCCAGTTGAGCATCCACTCAAACGGGGCGCACATCAAGAAAGTAAGGACCAAATTAAGCTTGCATTGTGGCATAAGAAAAGGAGAATGGGGAAACAAGTGAGTTAACCCCTTCAAAAATCTCAGCACCAGAGAGGACTTCAAAAGTGAAGGCTGATCTGGCAGCCGAAGAAAAGAGAAGAGGGCCAAAAGGTTGCCCTTCAAAGTGCCCAAAGCAGAGCCCTGCTGGGCCAGGGAAAGGATAAACAGGAGAATATCTGACAGAGGCAGACAAGGGGTCAATAGACCGTTCTGTAACATATTTACAAAATTGATTCCATCGGCAGGCGTATGCCGATTTCGTGGAGGGACTTCTGGCTGCCAGAATAACCACACGGACTTCGGGAGGATGGTCAAAAGCTGTCACCTGGCGCTGCTCAATCTCCACACAAGGAGGCGGAGAGTAAACAGGTTCGAGTGAAGGACCCTCCCCTGTTGCTGCGACAGAAGATCCTCCCGAAGAGGCAGCCTGATCGGGGGACTAATGCTCATATCCAGAAGTTCGGGATACCAAACTCTCCTTGCCCAATCCAGAGCCACAAGAATAACTTGTGCCCGGTCCCTCCTAATCTTCTTGAGCACTGTGGGCAAGAGTGGTATGGGTGGAAAGGCGTACAGGAAGCCTGAGCTCCATTTACGACGAAAAGCGTCGCCGAGCAAGAGCCGCCTTAGAAACTCCAACACATAAAACTGCTGACATTGTGCGTTCCCTTCGTAGGAGAACAGATCTAACCAAGGCTCTCCCCACCGCTGAAAGACACCATGCGCCACCTCCTAGTGACGCCACTCGTGATCCGCAAGGCACCTTCAGCTGAGTTAATCTGCTCTGGCCTTCAGAGAACCAGCTCGATGTTGAACCGCCAGGGATATGTCCTGATGTTCCAGCCATGTCCAGAGGCGCAGAGCCTCTGGACAAAGAGCCCACGACCCCAACTCTGCCTTGTTTGTTGCTGTACCACATGGCAGTGGTGTTGTCTGTGAACATCGGAACTAGCCTTCCCTTGATGGATGGTAAAAAGGCTTTCAGTGCCAATCGGATCACCCAAAGCTCCAACAGATGGATATGGAGCCTGGCTTCCGCCAGCGTCCCTTGATCTCCATCTCCCTCAGATGGCCGCCCCACCCCAGAAGAGACGCATCAGTCACTACTGCGAGATCTGGGTGGAAAGGGAGAGAGATCGGCCTCTGACCCAATTGCGGTTGGTTAGCCACCACTGCAGGTCTCTCGCAGTGCCGTCTGAAATTTGAACCAGGTCGGTGAGATTTGCTCGATACTGAGCCCACTGGAACTTCTTGTCTCACTGCAGAGACCGCATGCGCCACTGTACATGGTCCACCAGCAGGATGCCCGAGGCCATGAGGCCCAACAGCTTCAGAGTCATCCTCACCGAAATCCAGGCTAGACGCTGAACCATCGGTATCATAGCCAGAATATCCTGGACTGGCTTTTCAGGGGGATAGGCCCGAAACGACACCAAGTCCAGAATGGCCCCTATCAAAGGGAGCATCTTAGAGGGAGTCAGGTGTGACTTCGGCACGTTGATAGTGAACCCCAGCGACTGCAGGAGGCTCGTCATAGTCTGGAGGTGGAAGACGGCTGCTTGGGACAAGCCCACCTTCAACAACCAGTCGTCGAGATATGGGAAGACTGGACCCCTGATCTCCGCAGATAGGCTGCAACCACCGACATCACATTTGTGAACACCAGAGGGGCACTGGTGAGGCCGAACTGAAAGTGCTCATGGCCCACTGTAAACCGCAGGTAGCTACTATGGGCGGGCTGGTAGGACAGGGTTATGAAAATAGGCATCCTGCAAATCCAGCGCTACCACCCACTCTCCAGGGTCGAGGGCAGATAGGACCTAAGCTACAGTGAGCATCTTGAGCTTCTCCTTTTTGAGGAAGTAGTTGAGGGCTCTGAGGTCAAGGATAGGTTGAAGGCCATTGGGACGAGAAAAATAGCGGGAACAACCACACTATGCAAGCCCGGGAACCCTCTCTTTAGCTCCCTTGGCCGAGAGAGTTTTGACTTCCTCACGGAGTAGAGCAAGGTGATCCTCCGTTAGCCGATCGTACACTGGAGGCATAGATGAAGAGGTAGTGTCGAAGGGGAGGGAGTAGCCCCTTTGGACTATTTGCAACACCCACCTGTCCGAGGCGATTTTTCGCCATTGGTGGAGATGATGGCATATTCTGCCAGCGACTGGCCGTGAACGATGCTGAGGGAATCGAACTAGGAAGGTTTTGCAATGGAGGAAGGGATCATGGCTTCTGACCTCCCGAACAACGGGGTCTGGGTGAACCATGTGCAGAGTCCCGCAGAGGCTGTTAGACTTGAAGGCCATCTGGGTGAAATAGGGTTGACGAGGTTGGTAGTCCCTTCGGTAGCCACGAAAGAAGCGAAAAGCAGATGCAGGCCGGGACATTGTGGTGTGGCCCAAGGACTGGTCGTAGCCCACGAATCCTTGAAACGCTCAAGGGAGGCACATGCTTTGTCTCCAAAGCGACAGGAGCCACCAAAAGGAATTCCATAAGGTTAGTTTGGACATCCCCTGAAAAACCAGATGTTCTCCGCCAGGCGTTACGACCTACGGCCACCGTTGTGGAAATCACTCTGACCAGCGAGTATGTTGTGTCCAAGCCACTTCAGATGACGAACTTCGCTGCATCTCTCCCGTCTGAAATGGCTTTGGAGATTAGGATTCGGTCCTCCTCTGAGACACTGTGCAGCATCTGCGCAAAAGTGTCCCATATCGAATGTGAATAAAGTCCCAAAAGGCATGCGGTGTTCACCGACCGCAATGCCAGACTGGTGGAAGAAAAACATTTCTTTCCAAAACTTTCCAGTCTCTTGGATTCCCTGTCCGGAGGTGCGGAAGGGAACCCGCCACGGGAAGTGGAAGCTTGAAACACCAAGCTTTGTGGGGTGGGATGGGCGGTGAGGAAAACTGGATCTCCCAGTGCAGGCCGATGGCGGTGGGCAATCGTCCTATTCACAGGAGCCCCTGTGCTGGGCTTGGATCAGGTGCCCAGAAGGACCTCCGTTCAAGTCTCATTAAAAGGCAGCAAGGGTTCCGAGCTGGAGACACTAGGCTGCAGGACCTCAGTCAAGACGTTAGTCTTTACTGCCACCGTAGGGAGCTGCAGGTCCAAGAACTTTGCAGCCCTACGCACCACCATAGTAAATGATGCCCCCTCCTCCGTAGCCAGGTTAGGTGGAGACAGCATACCAGAATCTGGGGAGGTGTCCACACCATTGACATCACCCAGTTCCTCATATCAGTCCAGGTCTTGGGGTTGCAGGATTTCTAAGGGATCTTGCTCCCCATACCAATCATCCTCATCCATTCCTTATCCTTCAGAATAGGGCATGTTGAACAGCATGGACCCGTACGGCTCCAGTCTCGGAGGTCAACCGGCCGGCTCCGTGTAGTCGGGATTGGGGTGGCGCCTCGGGCCGGTGCAGGCGACGCAGAGTACCTGGTGGTGGAAGCGGCACCTGGGAAGGTCACTGAGGAGGTGCAACCGGCACCAGTCAATCCGGGAACGCGTCCAGTTGGAGGCTGTGGCCAGATCCGAAGGCGCGGAACCCACGGGTACTCCTCCATCATCTGAGCCTGCGGGGCCTAAAGGAGCGCTGGCAGTGTCAGGCCGCCCAAATATGGCGCACAAGGCATCATACAACACCTTAAGCTGGGCGGGGGTCGCTCCCGTACCCGGGAAGGCAGGGAAACGCTGAGCTGATCCAGGCATCGGCTCCGCAGAGAGGGTCCTCGTCGCGAGATGGGCAGGGTGAATTCGAAGCACGCTTGTCTTCTTTTGCTTTTTGGGGTGCCTTTTACCGGACTTGACGACTTTGACGAAGAGGACTTTGATTCACCGGAGCGGTGTTCGGACCTTCCTCTCGACTGAGAACTGGACCGAGATCGACTAAGTGGGGGTCCGTGACCGACATGGCGCGGTGACAGGAGCTGCGCGGTTTGAACCCAGAGGTCTTCTTATTAGACATCCTACACACCAAAAGGACTCAACAAAAAATGAAAGGGTGTAGCTCTCTTTGATGGATCTGTGCTGGCTGGCGCTGAAAGAAACAAACTGACGTGAGCGCGCCGGAATGGAGTCATACTGACTATGCGGACGTCACCGTGACTATGAACACGACACAGACAAGGTCATGCTGAGTCGACCAATGCCACCAACCGGCGAGCAGGGTGCTGCTAAAAAAAATCCTTTGGTTCCAGCCTAAAGCCTGGAAGTTCAAAGGTAAGGGGTCTGCGGGTAGATTTCTCTATCAGATGGATAATGTTACTCACCCAATAAGCATCTGTTCTTGGCATGTAGAGCTGTAGATTCATATACTTTGCATACTCCTGCCATCTAGTGTTGGATCCGGATGTTTGCAAGTTGGTTTTCTTCGAAGAGGTCTTTCCGGCCTCAAGGTAGGCGACTCCTCCTTGCGGTGATAGTGCGCAGGGGCATCAGCTCCATTGTCAGATTGATTTCCCTCAGAGGGTGAGGATGCAGTTAGTAAAGGTAGCTAGAGATGTCCATGTTCATGTATCTAAAGTAAGAAAACTGCAACAAGTATAGGTACCCGGTGAGGCAGGTGGGCGCATGTAAATCTACAGCTCTACATGCCGAGAACAAATGCTTACTGTTTCAGTAAGATTATGTGCTCGAGCCATGTGAGCTGTAGATCACATGCTTTGCATAGACTATACAGCAGTAAACTCCTAAAGCGGTGGTAACCTGTAGCTGTTGCTTGAAAAAGTGTTCTAAGTACTGCCTGTCCTACATTAGCTTGTTGCCTCGCTAACACATTTACACAATAGTGTTTGTGGATTTTTGTGCGCGGTATAGATCATGTTGCTGCCTTACATGTGTCAGCTATGGGAATATTCCCCAAGAAGGCCATAGTAGCCCTTATTTTGCAGGTGGAATGCGCTCTAGGGGGTATTGTCAAAGTTCTTTTTCGCTTTCAAATAACATATTTGGTTAAATTTCACGATTCATCTTGCAATGCCCGATTTAGATATAGGATTGCCTTTGTGTGGAGGCGAAAAAGCAACAAAGAGCGGTGTTGTCTTACGAAAATATTTTGTTCTTTCTACATAATATAGTAGAGCTCTTCCAACATCTAGTGTGTGAAGAGGCTGTTCTGATACAGAATCAGGTTGATGAAAGAATACGGGTAACTCAACTGATTGATTGATGTGAAAAGCAGAAACCACTCTAGGAAGAAATTTGGGATTGGTTTGAAGAACAACTTTGTCTTTGTGAAGTTGAAAGATAGGCACTTGTATAGTTAGTGCCTGGAGTTCAGCAACTCTTGTTAAGGAAGTGATTGCAATAAGAAAAGCAATCTTCCATGAAAGAAATTGTAGTAGACACCTGTGCATTGCTTCAAAAGGTGGACCCATTAGCCTTATAAGGACTGTGTTCAAGTTCCACACTGGTGCAGGTGGAGCTCTTGGTGGTATTACTCTTTTTAGTCCTTCCATAAAGGCCTTTATCACTGGTACTCTGAATACAGACACGTGTTGTCTGTTTTGTACGTATGAAGCTACTGCTGCTAAATGCAATGGAATGGATGTTGAGGCTGAGCCAGGCTGTTGTAAATGTACAGATGACAGATCATGTTCGTCACTGAAGCATCAAGGCGACTGATATCGTTACAGTTACAGAATATAACAAATCGTTCTACTTCGCTGCATAACACGCCATTGTAGTAGATTTCCTAGCCTCTTTTAGGATACTCATACAGTCTGGTGGTAATTGTAAATAAACAAACTGACTTCAGGAGCCAAATCTCTAGGTTGAGTTCCTTGGGATTTGGGTGCCTGATTTCTCCATGGCTCTGAGTGAGGAGACTGCTGCATGAAGACTCTTGCTGGCAATGATTGGTTGGGATGAGATTGAGTGAGAAGGGACTGAATACTGTGAATCCTGGCTGCATTGGGGGAGGCTAGAGCTTCTATCGTGGCTCCCAGATAAGCTTGTGTGTTGGAAGGCTGCAGGTGAGACTAAACGCATTTACTGTAATCCACGTTGGTGAAGTAAGTGAATAGTGGTTTGAGTGTGTTGGAGACGCATTTGGTAAGTGCTGGCTTCGATGAGCCAATCGTCCAGGTATGGGAAGACATGGATGGGCTGTCTTCTCAGATGGGCTGCGACTACTGCAAGGCATTTGGTAAATACCCTGGGAGCAGCGGTGACCCCAAATGGTAGTACCTTGAATTGGTAATGTTGACCCTCTATCATGAATCTGAGGTATTTGCGATGAGCCGGGTGAATTGTAATGTGGAAATATGGGTCTTTTAGGTCTAGAGTAGACATAAAATCGCCCTGCTAAAGAAGTGGGTGCACTTGTTGAAGTGTCACCCTGTGGAAATGCTCTGAGTATGTAGAGGAATAGTTCTGAGGTCTAGAATAGGTCTCTAGGAGCCGTTCTTTTTGGGGATGAGAAAGTACAGGGAGTACACGCCTGTCCTTGGTGTTGTAACAGCACAGATTCAAAGGCTCCTTTGGACAGGAGCGATTGGACCTCTTACTGAAGTAGATGTAAATGTTCTGGTGACATTTTATGAGAACGTGGTGGAATGTTTGGAGGATTGTTGGTAAGCTCCAGGCAACAACCATGTTGGATAATTCCTAACACCCATGTGTCTGTGGTGCCAAACAGGGAGCAATTGCAGAAGACGTTCCCTGACAGGTGTTAAATGATCAGGAGGAAGAGCAGGCATGTCACTGTCTGCGTGGTGTGGACCCGCTGCGTCGACCTTTGCTGTTGTTGCCTCTGTATCCTCCTCTAGAAGAGGATTGATTGTTACCT
The DNA here is from genome assembly GCF_964204655.1 of Triturus cristatus. NCBI lineage: Eukaryota > Metazoa > Chordata > Amphibia > Caudata > Salamandridae > Triturus > Triturus cristatus. The sequence goes on from NC_140581.1 coordinate 16,364,571, forward strand.
TTGTAGGAGGGGGCAGTATTGTCCGAGGACATGGTTTTCAACCCTCCACGGTAGAAGCAGAGACGAAAGGACCCCCGATTAGAGGGAGACTGCAGAACTCCCATAGACCTGGCACCTTCTGTGTCTTTTTCCTTTTTTTAATGATTTATCTACTTCGGGCCCGATGAGATGTTCCTTGTCAAAGAAAGTATTTAAAATAGACTGTTGGACTTTGGATTTGAAACCTGAAATCCTCAACCATACAGGTCTCCTTAATAACACGCTAGTGTTGATCTCTCTAGCTGTGGTGTCTGCAGCATCTAAAGCGCATCGAATTGAGGAATTGGATACAAGCTTCCCTTCTTGGACTAAATCCTGGGCTTTTGATTTGTGTTCATCTGGGAGGTGTTGTAGCAGTTGCTCCATTTCGTCCCTGTGTGCCCTGTCATATCTGGCTAGCAGGGCCTGGGTGTTGGCAATGCAACAATGATTTGCTGCTTGGGCGGCTTCTCTTTTACTGGCGGCGTCTAATAGTTTTTCCTCTTTATCTGGAGGGGGGAGCATCCCCTGTAGTCTGTGAATTGGCCCATTTACGGACATTAGAGACCACCAAAGAGTCTTGTGGCAACTACTCTTTAACAGAGACTGGATCTGAGGGACCAGGTTTATTTTTTTTTTAATCAATCCTGGGGGTGAGAATGCGAGCATGTACTGGATTTTTAAAGATATCATCAGCATGTCTCATCATACCTTTAAGCGTAGGTAGAGTGGCTAGCCCTTTGTGTGCTACTGAGCGCTTCAAATAGGAAATCTTCCTCTAGAGATTCCTTGTGTAACTGCACCCCATGATATTTTGCAGCTCTAGCAAGTAATTCTAAATATCCTACATTGTCATCAGGAGGGTAAAGCTTTGCAGGGTAAAGATCTGGGTTATCAGTCGGTGAATCCGTGTTGTAATCTCTCCACAGGTCTATTGGCAAAATATTGTCCCCCCCCCCCCCCCCCCCCCCATCATCATCATCTGGTGGTGGTGGAGTTAGTTGATGTAGTCAGCAAAGGCTGCAAGAGTGGAGAAGTTGGTGTAGGGGAAGGTGGTGGAGGAAGAGGAGGGGAGGGGTTAGTACCGACATTCTTCCTCTTCAAAGGAATATGGTAAAGAGTATCATTTTACTCAGGTCTGCGTTTTGGAGGTGGTTTAGTAAGAACACGTCCTGTATCGGAGTTTATATAAAGTTCCTTCTTCTGTTTTAGGTGTGATTTGGGTGTTGTGGCATCGAAAATCAGGTCCTGCAGCTTCGGAGGACCAGTTTTAGATTTCGGCACCGAGGACTTCGGTCCCAAAGTGGAATATGTTTTCGGCGCGGAAGGTTTCTGTGCCGAAGGAGGTTTGAATTTTGGTATCAATGATTTCGGCTCCGAAGCAGTCTTCGGCTTTGAGCCAGAAGCTTTAGGCTCGGGGCCAGACTTTGGCCGACTCGATCCCAAGCCGGAAGACTTAGTGCCGTGTTTCGTGCCGAGCTGGAGGGTGGGGCATCTGAAAAGTCTTTCCGGTGTCGACCGTGGCCCGAAGGCGGGGGTGGGACCGGAGCTTTTGGTTTCCACTAAATAGGAGTTTGGGTCAAGGGACGTTCGGTATTCACAGGACGTTGAACTTGTGGCAACTCTTCTTCCATCTCGGAGTCCAATTCCAGAATGGAGACATGTTCCTCTTGTTCTTCCTCGGCCCCCTGAACGTCGAATTTGTGCTCAGATCCTTCGCCGAAGATGTCAGGCGTGTAATCAACATTTTGATTCTGCATCTCGCGACGTCGAGCCCAACGATCACTTAGCGTTTTCTTCAATCGGAACTATCTGCACGCGCCACAGTCCTGTTCATTGTGCTCCAAAGACAAGCACAAGTTGCACACTTCGTGGGAGTCAGTGCGCGGAAACTTGGCGTGGCACTGAGGGCAGAATTTGAATAGAGTCAGTTCCATTGACTGCAGAGTGGACCGACACGGTTAGGCCAGACGGCCCTCCTGAAGATCTTTGATCGAAATAGAGGTTTTCATCGACGGATACGATACGCGGAGAAGTGGGATACGTGTTCGAAACTGTACCGACACAGGTAGAGAGGATTGCGCACCGAGGAGAACCCTAAGAAATGGTTTCGACCGGAGAGCAGCAATACACGTCCGAACCCGATGGCAGATAAAACAACTATCTAACAATGGAGTCGATGCCCATGAGCACTATCACCGAAAGGAGGAGTCACCTTACCTCATGACTGGAAAGACTTCTTCGAAGAAAAGCAACTTGCAAACATCCGGACCAAACACTAGATGGCAGTATGCAAAGCATGTGATCTACAGGTCACATGCCTCGAACAGTAAGGTTTCACACGACAAATACTTTATGCGTTACAAGCAGGTCCAATTTGTATTCCTATTTGAAGATGTAGAGGTGGGCTGCAGACAGAACACAAACCTCTGAACCGGTGATACCACAGAGAAACAGTAATATGAGGTGTTTCCTTTGTTTATAGCAATGGCCACAAGTTGTTTGCCCATAATGTAGGAAAGCAGCTGTGGTAGATGGGAGAGAAAATCCATCAAGGGAGGAAAAGGGACTGAAAGAAGCCTTTTGAAAGTTAGGAGAGTAATAAGCAACCTGCTAGACTTCTAGTCAGCATGGTCTGTAGGTCACTCACCATTCACAGAGCCTGGTCAAAGTTAATTTGCTAGGCTTCTGAAGCAAGACTAGCAAGATATCCATGAGAAAATCCATGAATAGGCAATAGACAATCATTTGACCTCTGGGGTGCACTACAGGCAGTCGCAGGGAGCCACAATTCCAGAAACATCCTAAACTGAATGCTACGCTCAAGTGCCTTCAGTGACAAATGAGTTGTAAAGTCATTTCTTAGAGCTTACATGTACTTCAGCAACTTTGATTCTAAGCTTTATTACAGTGTAACATGTTTGTAAGCATCTGATAAAAACATACTAGTCTTATCTTAAGTTATGATTTCACCCTAAAGAAGGAAATCAGAAATGCAGTCAGTATGTGTAGCTGTATTTAAGACACTCTAAGCTTTCCGTCTTTATAGAACCTTGCACAGCACTCCAAGGGGCATGGATTAGAGGCTACTTGTGTATAAAATATTTGCGTTACATTGGGTAGTTATGCAGATGTGGGAAATTAGTGGGGTCAGCCAGCTGGGAGGCTGAGGTATATTTTCTGTTACAGACAACAGGTCTCGGATCTCCTACACAGATGACATTTTCCTATTAAGTAATCAAGATTGGATTCTAACTCCTTACCAGAGGGTGTGTGCAGAACGAGTTTGGAAACAGCTTGCAAACAACGGAAAGACTACAAAGGCTTTGTTTGCCAGTTGGTGCAGTGACCTTTTGAAATATATTTTGTTCAGAGAGCAGAACAATAGAGATGCAATTTTTAGTCATAAATGTGAAAATTCAATTTGAGATTATTTACATTTATATAATAATAAAATAGTTGGTGTTCAAGAGTTGGAACAATTACATTACACAATTGTGGGTTTAAGACGTTTGTGCTGTACACTTCGGGTGATTTTTCACCCACACTCAAAGTTTGTGTAGCATCTAAATTCAAAGAACTGGTTTTATCTGCCAATGAGTCTGCGTGCATTTTTACAGCAGTCATTTTGGCACTAAGCCACCTAGCAGCTGCGCGAGTGAGTAACGCGTCACTGTAAGCAGTGTGTTACATGTGTAACACATCCATGATCTCAAGTGTTCTTCTTCCGATAGGGCTCTGTTAATTTACTCCAGTTTCATAAAATACACAGCCTTAGTGCAGCAATGCTACCAGTCGGTACAAATACAGATCGAGAATTAGGAGTCATTAACAGGCCTCTGTCCTCCATGTGGACCGCTGCTGACAGTCACAGTCTTCTAGATTACCGACAAAGGCTCCAGCCTCCTAATAGATTAAAATCTGGTCCAAGTCATCGAATAAACCTTCGGACTGCAGATCACAACCAATGAGCACAGATTACAGTTCACAAAGAACAAGATCCTAGCTGAGCTGGGCGTGCATTGCGTTCCTGTGCACTCAGGACAGCCTGTGTCAGTCATTCGAGGGCCCAATCTAAAAGTGTGTGCAGAGCTCAGATCTATAGAAAGAAAGGCAACCATATACCCCAAACCCTGATTGAATCACCACAGGGACAGATGAAAACCCAATGCCAGAGACCTAGAAACCGAAGAGATAAGCAGAGTTAAGATGAAAGGTAAAGGAAGAAGCCAAAGGACACACAAAGGATTTGAGAACTACAACAAGAATTAGCACTAGAGAGAGGGATCCGAGATGGAGCGATGACAGTGGAGAAGAACTGATTGAAAACTGAGAAGCCTAGGAAAGAGAGTGCTCAAAAAGAGTGAAGAAGAGTTTTATTGAAGGTGAGGTAGACAGGAATAGCCTCAGAAGTAAATGGATCAAACAAACATAAGAAAAGTAAAAAGGGGATTGATACAGGAACAAAGTGATGGAGCACACTCGTCTGAATATTAGAGTAGGATTAGAAGGAACAACTTGAGGATTAACCAAGGTAGAAGAAGAGCGGTCTAATGATCGTATATGAGAATATAAGGAAATCCTCTCAACATTAGGTAAAAAAAACAAAAAAAAAGTTGCTTACCTGTAATTATAATCCTCCAGTGTTGCTATCTTTCATAAATCACATGTTTAAATAGTCCTTCCAAGGCTGGGAATACTCAGCACATAAGTATCTAGCAGTTTTAGAAACACAACATCTATTAAAAATGCTGTCCATTCAAAACAATTCCTAAATCAATCAATCAACTGTGTGAACCTGAAGCCCAAGCCAGGTAGCCTCAAATGCTAACAGCACACGGAGTAGAACAGTCATTCAACCAGCATCAGCTTTACGAAGGAAGATGGGGGTGACACATATGAAACTAATTATGAACAAAGCCAGGGTTGGAGAGGAGCGGCTCTTTCTCTTTCATACGTTCACATGCATTGGACAGAATACGCAGGAAGGCGAGGCGAGAATCACAAAAGAGTCTTCTGATGATCCACCGGTAGAGTCCATGAGGGGGACAACTTCCCGTCTCCTTCTGTAACCAGGGTCTTGGAGAACCTCCTGGCCTTGAACAGCAACCTGTTGTGTCTTATTCAACTGCTCGCATGGAGCCATGAGGGGGCTGGCCCGAAGACTCTCATCTCGTGTCCAGTATTGGTCCACTGCAGTTTCTGCTCGTGACCGACGGCCACTCACTGTGAGGCTCACCAAAGCGTTTGTGATCTTTGGTGGAAAGTTGTAGAAAAAAAAAGCTGGCGGAGTTGATTTTATAGAAAAAGGTGGAGACGGTTTGCTAAATAAAAAAAACTGTGCTCCCAATATCCTCGTACCTAAACTCATCATTTGCCAAGTCTTTCCATTTTCAGGCAGTAGAATGGTACGGCCGAAGGCACACCAAAGGCAAACCCGTCTGCGCCTGGACAGCACCCAGCGTCACAAACCCTGGTCCATAGATGCACTCCACTCTTCGCTCAACCGGGGACGTCTCTACCCCCACTGCTACTGCACCACACCACAGACAACAGTGGGAGCGTTTACCTGCACCCACTGCATTTCACCATAAGCAGCTTCCCAGCACCCCCACACAAACACCAGCTACGACAACTCGCCAACCCAACACCTCATGCAACAGTAAACCAGCACCTCAAAACTCACCCACATGCATGCTACTCAACACCCACTTGATCAAACTACAGAAATCTGGAACCTGCTGAGCAGCATGCTGCTCCGGACTTCCCCTTCCTCGCGGAAACCTTGCTCAACCCAACATCGGCACTTGACATCGCCACAGCAATCCCAGCTGGCTTGAAGATTGTACGACAGGCCCGCCATCAGAAACCAGGAGGGGGACTTGCGATCTTCTACAAAGATGCCATTACCTGCTCAATGACAACAGAAAAATTGCACTCTGTTCATGGAACAGCCGGATTTTTAAGCTTCAGATCGCCAAAACGTCACCCTAAATAGAACCATGATCTAGCGACTGACGGGATCCCGAGCTACCTACACCAAACTCATCACAGAGTTCATCCCCCCTCTCACCGTCAACTCCAAAGAGTTTGTACTCCTCTGAGACCTCAAGTTCCATCTGGAAGATGCAACAAACCCCTGCTCCACAGGACTCCTTGAAAGCCCGAACAACATCGGACTAACCCAGCTTGTCACAGAACCCACTAGACCCCATTTTCACTACTTTCAATGACATCAAGTTCAACTCAACCTCACCCCTTACATGGACTGACCACACCTAATCTGCTTCCAGATCAACACACCGCAGGCCGACTCATCCACCGATGTCAGCCTACCCAGACACAGCCGGAGCACAATCTGAGAAACAGAAGGGTTCAACACACTCCACATGGACCTACCCAATCCTAAAGAAAAAAGACAGGTGGATGTCGAGAACTTTAACAACTGGATCAAAAACTACGCAGACGCACTCGTTGTAGGAAGCTGGCTCTTCATATAGTAAATACAAATGAGGTACACTATGTAAAGAGTCAAGGTTTTCTGAGTGGACATAACCGGGGCCATTTTTCCAATACCAGAGCTTATAAAAACATCTTTTATAAGGGCCCTGCCTATATCTATAGGACCCCCACCCATGGAACACTTAGGGGTTCTGAAAATGTAAAAAATATTGCAGATCCTCCTTCCACAGTGCTCCTAGCACAAAAGTCAATTTTGTGAAGCACTTTATCACAATGTGGGAAGTGTAATGTGCAATTTCACTTAATCCAGGGCATATAAAACAAATTTTATATGGGTCCGCCTTATAAATACCTAACCCCCACCCCTGGGACACCGAGGTCTCCACGGCATAAGGAGAGATGCATTGCTGGTGGCATGCTCACCTTGACAAATGTGTGACTACAGTGGGCCGCCCTCACTCCAACGCCCTTTCGAGCACATACTGCGGTGAAACTCAATAATAATCCAGAGTGTGGATACGAAACCCACACGTAAGTACGGGCTCAGTCTTAGACCCTCAAAAACAGAATAGAGGTCAGGACAGTAGGGATCTTTCTCAGTCCTGAAGAATGCCGGGGAAGAAACACATAGCCGGCTGAAACATGTTGACCATTCTGCAGTGAGGAGGAGTGAACGGTGCATAATAAACCGTGCTCACCACCATCCTCTAGGTCGTTGGACCTTCTCAACCCTAGCCGGGGAGTCCAGGAATAAAATAGGCTTTGGGACATCCCCGATATAGTTTTACCATATATTTCTGCACTTATCATACCCTTGATCACTATTCTTCTTTATGTTTGTTTTGTCTCCCCCATCCTATTGCTCCACCCCAGGCGTTGGTCTGCGCAGGGGTGTGTTAGCAGCCCTATGATGAAGCATGCCACATTTGTGTGGGTAAGGGCAGTTTTTCCAGCATGTTGACTTTGTCTACTATAACTCTCCAAGTGTCCATTATTTTCTCACTCCTTTTTATGTGCTAAGATTATTGTTGAGGAGGTCGAAGTTGGAGTAGTCCCTCCTGCCCCTCCTTAGTGTATGTAACACCTAGGGGAGGCCCTAGGGGTATCGAATATGCCTACATATTGTAGTTTGTCAATTTGTAAGTGCCTCAAACAGCAAAGTCGAGTTTGGGCACAATTTGCATTTTAAAAGCAGTCCTGCAACACAGTGCTGGCTGCTTTTAAACTGACTTCAGGCACAGCAGTGCACACATGCAAGTGCAGAAAGAGCCGCTGGCCTCTAGACTGCCATGCCCCATTATATACTAGGGACTTTAAGGTAGTTGTAATCCCCCTGTCCTATTATGTACTAGGACTTACAGGGTAGGTCATGCCAATCATAGGGGTACCCTAACCCATAGTGTGTGTAGGTGTTTTTACTGTATTCTAAGTGTGTTTTCAGCATTGCACTGATCCTGGGCCTGGTTAGGCAGAGCCCGGGGTCAGTAAGAGTCAGTTACCAACCATACCAGTCAGCAAAAAGTTGGGGGTGCCCAGGCACAGGATGACTTTGCAACAGTCAGACTATCCCCCTTTGCATCTGAGGTCAAGAAACTGGTATGCAGAGTCCCCCAGGGTTCTTTCCTCAACTCAACCCAACCCTGTTCAACGTCTACTTGACTCCACTTGACAACTTCATCATACCCCAAGGCAACACCATCATCTCCTAAGCAGCGCCACCCAACTCATCCTCTCCCCGACGTAAAAGACACCCATCATCGTAACCAAAATCACCAACTGCACGATTCTGGTGGCGGAATGGATGAGAACAAACTGCCTGAAACTTAACTACGACAGACTGAAGCACTGGGCTTTGGAAGCAAGAACTCCCCATGTGTCAACACCTGATGGGCGACAGACCTGGGACTCACACTAACACCCACCGACCACACCAGAAATATGGGGATCATTCTAGACAAAAAGCTGGAAATGATGACAAGGTCAGCGCAGTGAGCTCCGCTTGCTTCAACATCCGTCATAGTGCAGCCTCCGGAGAGGCCTTGGTGGATTCTGCTCAGAGTTGGACAGCACAACGGGCTGTAAATCCTACCCTGGCGGCATCAGCATCGATGCAAAGGAAACCATTGCACTGGGTGGCACCGGAAATTAAGTCGGCATCGGAGCCAGTGCTGAACCCAATGCAGGCTGAAGAGGCACGGACTGTGCCAGAGGCAGGTCGGCTGACGGAAGTCTGACTGGGATCTCTTGCAGATCCTTGGGACCCCAAAGGCGTCCGGTAAAGTGCCAAAAATGCAGAGTGTGTTCTCTGAAGGATTCTACTAGCTGTAACATCACCAGCGGGTACGGAAACTCAAGCTGCGCTGGGACTACACTCTAAATTGGCACCAATGGAGATCAGAGCAAAACCAAGATGCATGCTTAGGCCCTCGTGCACTTTCTGGAGTCAGAAAGTGGCAGGAAGGAGCAGATTCCCCTTTTGACTCCTTGTGCTTTGTCTTAGACTTACCCAAGGACTTCGACCGTGACAATGATCTGCCACAGAAACGACTGAGAACGGGAGATTCCTTTTGACTCAGATCAGTCACGTCATGGAGTCTTCTTGAGTTTGCCTTGAAGTCTCATATGGCCTTCAGGTTCCTATGGATGCAGTCATCACAGAACCTGGAGTCATGCTCCAATCCCAGGCACTAACAATGCACTTTGTGAGGGATTGTCACAGACATGGGTTTGAGACAGTTCCTACCTGGTTTGAATGCAGACTTCTTACGGGGTAACATTTTCCCTTGCACCTTGGCACAGTCTGACAAGATTTGTGAACTTGAAGGCAGGGAAAGAAAGGAACTCACATCAGTGTGCATGGGTGGTGCTTATATGTGGCTTCAATCGTCATTTCTGGAGCGGAACAATGCTGACACGGAGCCACACGATGCCATCTTCCAGCACACCGGATTACTTCTTTACATTTTCCAGGTCCAGGCTGACTCCTGGCCAATATTCACAAGCTAAAGAATCTGAAGTTCTAAGTGTTCATCAGAATGTCATTTTTAAACATTTTTTTCTTTTTTTTTACAGTTTTATACAGCATAAACTTGACCCAAAGGTATTGGAGAGCTTTACATGAGACCCAGTTACATTACACATGATTTTTTTTTTTTTAGGAATGGGGAGATTAAGTGAATTGCCCAGAATCACCGGATGTTGAGTCAATGTTGAGACTCTAACACGGTTTCCCCAGTTCCAAAGTTGGTATCTCCGGTCATCAGGCCACACCCTCTAAACAAATAAGATTCACATCATGCTTTGAATTTCCTGATAAACGTATTCCGATTCATTTTATGTAAAGTTAACAAAAATAAAGTCCTACACTTCCATGCACAGGCCAAGTCCCCACAAAAAACTGCGAACAGCCTCTTAGACTTATGCAAAAAGCAGAAAAGTGCAGCAAAGGTATGCATTAAAAACCGAACATAACTTGGCATGAGCACGGTGCAATTACAGTTGCAGTTAAAGAATCTGTTCTTTGTAAATCTGCTCGCTACTACTGGACAGAGCATTCCCAGCCTGAGGATGTGGATTACTTAAAACACCGGCGTCTACGAAAGATCTGCTCCTGGAGGAACTGAAGATTCAGTGAGAACGAAGAAGAGTATTATTAGGATTAGGCAAGAATAAACGGAAATACTTTTAGCAATATGTTTGATTAAGAAGGATAGTATGAAAAATGAACATTTTCAAAAATAGACCAGGATAAAGTGGAAAAATCTAAAATTTAAGTGAAGTTAAAGAGGAATAATTAGACAAACAGAAAAACGTTGAAGAAAAGGAATGATTTGAGAATTGAGAGGAAATAAAAATAATATGAAGCTTATTCGATGTCTTTGGATTTGTGTTTTACCGTATTTCGGTCAGAAGTGAGAATGGACCGAGTAACTCGCATCCCTGTCATCTGTGGGAAATTCACAACAGCCAGTGGTTAATGTTACTGTTCTAGCGGCAAGTTAAAAATGCCAATGAAAGACTATTCCTATAGAAGAAAAAAAAAGACTGGACAAATGTTAAAGTGAAACCTGGAACAAAAAAAAACCTTGTTTGAGGGTAGAAGAGAAAGCCAAATTTTGGAGGTCCGGGGAAGCAGGATCCCTGGGGTAATTATGTAGCAGGTATGAAAGGTATTGGGACACATTCTGGGGAAAGCATGGTGATTCCAGAATAAGATACAGGAATCGGACACAAAGAAGTCCAGGTACAAGGGGGAGGTGTAAGTATGAACGAGGAGCACAGTGCCAAAAGGGGGAAGATGGCTGAAAGAGCAGGGAAAGATGGGGTGGGCTGCAAAGGAACCGATACAAAAGGACACCCAGGAGTCTGATCACGAAGGTGGAGGTGGGGGAAAAAAGTGCAAGGTGTAGTGTGGTAACTGTTGACCAGCTTGAGTCTCCAACTGGCCATTAATGCTACAGCCAACGTTTGTAAAGTGTGAAGAAGAGTACTGACCTGAAACCGGGGGTCGGTGTCGCTCTCCCCAATCTGCTGCAGCAGCTCCCCACTAGTCTGGCCCACATTTCCAGCTGCCTGAAGGAGTACCTGCCGTGGCTAGGGACAGAAAAACAGTCAGTGAATAGACAATTTTTATGCATTTGTGTCCTGACATGCTCTGTTCATAACATGCTGTTGAAAAGATTAACTTAAAGGGTATTGAGTTGTTGCCTACCAGTACAAGGACATTCTCAAACAATAACAGAAAGGGTATATCAACACGCACAAAGGTGAACTAATGGTACATGGAAAGAAACGAAAGGCAATATTTGGCACAGTAATTGCCCAACTACACCTACAGACACAACAGGAAGGTATAAGCATCAGAATCTGTGCAGAGCAAGGATCCTGAGATGCACAACTCAAAAAATGCAATATCTAGTCAGTAACTTGACAGTATTAGCACGGGGAAGTTTAGATTTAAACTATACGCTTTTAAACATGTTAGAACACCTTGGCAGTAGTAACAAGTGATCTCACGGAAACCTCAGATGTAAAACAATTATCACGCTGTACAAGACCAACATGAAAGGCGGGGGAAATGCCCAACTGGTACAAGGAACTATAAAGGTAGACCATTCCCTTTGGTTAAATAACATCCTAATGGGGAAGCGGTGTTCATGTTTGCTCACAAATGTATAAAAAAAAAACAACAACAAAAACCACAGAAATAGTTCACCCACATCTGTAGTTGGCCATCACCTTTCAGAGGTGAGGCAACTGGTGCAGAAATGTAGAGGATTTGTCCAGATGACAAAAATGTAACCTAATGGTGTTATGCTTTTATAATAAACGTAGAGTGGGTTAATACTAGAAATATGTCCAAATATGTGACATGATATGGAATAATATTAGTGTGTGTGCAATACCCGAAGGTGTCTTAGTGCTATACGGATCAAAACCAGGAGACCTCCTGCCTGAGGACATGCATCCAGCGTAGCGGACACCCTATTGAGAAGACAACCAGGAGACGTACCGCCTGAGGACAAACCTCCGGTGTAGCGGATAACCTACCAGGTCTTCAGCGGTTTTCTGAATAGGTGCAAGATGTGTTGCGAGCGAAAGGCAAGAGGCAAGGAGGTTCATAGTTTCCCTCTGCGGTACACGAGCATTCTTCCACCCCACTTTGCTTTGCTTATTCTTGAGACAGTGATCATATGCACGGAGCTCGATCTAAGGTTCCTACAATGAATATACAAGGAGAACCGATCTTGAAAAACGGTCGGACCGGCTCTGTGAAGGGCCTTGTGGATAATTTAAAGAGCCTGAAATAAAATCCTTTTTTCCACAGGCACCCAGAGGAGGCCGTGCATTAGATGAGAGATTGCTCCAAATTTGGGGACCTTCAATAATGTTCTTGCTGCTGCATTTTGCAGAGACTGAAGCTTTTTTGTCAGATATTTAGAGGTGCCTAAATATAGGGCATTGCAATCTATCTTCGAGAAGAGGAGGGCCATCATCACAGTCTTTTGTAGATCAAACGGAATGAACTGCAGAATATTCTTAAGAACCCTCAGCATAAAAAAACCCTGCTGAGGTCACAGCATAGATTTGTTCCGAGAAACAGTTTGGTGGCAAAGATGACACCCAGATTTCTTGCCTTCTGCACTGGCCTCGGTAAGGCGCCTAACTCCGAGGGCCACCTAGATGCATCCCAAAATGAGGTCTCCTTTCCAAAAAGCAGAACCTCTTGTTTTATCCGCAATATCACAGATACATCTATGTATGCAAATAAGATGTTGATGCACGTCTAAAGTTCCATGGAGAGGCTTGTCCAAGAAAGATCTTGTGCATAAGGTTGACGGATTTTAAAGCAATAGGCATCTTCAAAGATTGAACATTTTAGTGACAAAGTCAGACCTAATACACACAAGTTCAGTATTTAAAATAAAGCAAATAAAGCATCTCGACCACTGGGAACATTAGAAGCACTCACAGGAAAGAGCGCTCAAGAACTCCACCGAGGCATTAAAACAGGTCTTCAATGGAAGAGACCTGGCGGTATCGAGTCAGTAGATACGATAGGTCTGCGGATGCTAAATCTCCCCTTACAAAATAAGATTAAACATTGAACTTCTGGGCTTCGGTTTGCGGAGCTGCAAATTAGGCAGCGGGTGGAGGATACAACGCATTCCTTATTGCTATGTAGATTAAGTGTCTGCCGATTAAAAATGAAATCAAAAATAAAAATTAGAATGATCTTCCTCTGCAATCCAATAGATACTGAAGTACTTGATATCATGGCCAATGTTGTGAAAGGAGTCTTAGAAAAGATCAGTGAAATCACATCCCATAGTGAAGCGACCCGAGGGTCACAGGCCGGGCTGGATAATCGGCATAAAGGGCCGTGCTGTATAAAAGGATGACACGATGATACGCTGCGCAAGGTCGGATTCACACAAATATCTACACATCTGAGAAGGGTTGAACAACAAGACTTTCTCAAAGTTATGGTTTTGTTTTTTTGTCTCATCCAATGGACCCCCAAGGGGCTTGGTGGAAGATGTGGGCTTTGCTGTTGCTAAAGTTCCGCACATCATAACACAACGGGCAGGCGTGCTGAGGTCACGCTTATTGGCCTCATGCAAGGATACAGCGCAGCAGACTTGAGAAATGCTGGAACGGCCTCTGGAGAGTGAACAAATATGCTGGGCTTACATTGGTTTAGGAGATAATCTATCTGCGATGTCTTCTAGGCACTAATATTCAGCATCTTTGGCGGGCAGGAGCTCTGTTTGGGAGGAGAGCTGAAGCTCCCTGCGGGTTGCCAGCGACACGTGAAAGAGTGGATGATTTGGGGTCTGTGAAAGGTCAGACCCAGGGGACACTGCTGACGAGAAAGGGCATGGCACAACAGGACTTTGTGCTCCTCAGGATGATGCTAGATTGGCTTCATAATTGCCAGAAAGAGGCGAGGAGTGCCAGAGATAACTGGCTTAGCCCCACTCTACTAGGATTGTGAACTGCTGCGGACTGATGTTCTCCCAAAGACCCTTCTTAGTTCACGGCTCCCTTCAAATGACATCTTAATACAAGATATCTGAGATTGTTACTGGTGCTTTAGAGTGTTACTTGTTACTGGTGCAACAGACTATTTAATGTCCCCACATTTCCTTGAGAGAATCTGTAGTTTATCATCACAACTTTTGATTTCCTAAACCACTCGACTCCACCTTCTTCCTATTTTTCTAATGAGTTTTCTATTTTTACATCCTGTGCTGTGGAACTGAAGTGGCTTGTATTTTTTTTGGTTGATTGTAAAACGCAGCAGCTACACATATTCCTCTGAGAATTCCCTTCTCGCTCAGTGCAAGATACTCAAGGAAGCAAATAGTACACTCAATTAAGTGAATTTGTTTGTGGAGAGTGTTCTATTGCGTAATGTGGCAGCTCACACACTCTTCGTATGGGGTGTGTAGCTCGGCTTCCCAAACTGCACTGCAGGTTCACCGTCAGGCAAAGGTTTGCTCGAAGCCCTTTCATGTCATGCGCAAAACTAAAGAAAAACTAAAATGATGTTCCAAAGCAGCGTTCGGGGAGCAAGGCAGGATAACACCTCCCTTCCACCCAACCAATCTGGCCAGGATTGTGGAGAATAATTGGACTAAGAAGTCAGAGGGTGGGATTCAATGCCCCTCTCTGCATAACCGTGTGCAGCTGCAATCCACTCACGACTGATGTAGAGAGGAGTTCTGGAGTACAGCCAATCACTCTCAGCAGAATTTCCCCATGCCGTCTGAGAGTTCCATGGCGTAAAGGCACAGAGAGACCTAGCTAGGAACTATACATGTGATAGAGAAAGCGAATGTGTGAGTCTGTCACCAAAGGGGGACACAAGCGAGTGTGTGTGTAAATGTAGGAGTTGACCAGAGGTGTAAATCATCTGAGAGGAGAAATAGTAAAAGAAATGTAAGTAAAAGATAACCATTTTTATTCGGTAATGTAAAAACACAAATGAATTGAGGAAACATCCGTACACTTTGCTGAAGGCTACAAGCTTACTAACTCAACATGAAGAAATAAATGTAGGAAGCGGGCTCTGTATATACTGCACCAAAATGAGGTATAGTGTGTTTAGAGTCCAGGTGACCCAAGAGGTAGGCAGAGGTTAAAGCAGATAGCACCTCACTCTCTATTTGTGGCAGTGTGGACGAGCAGTAAGGCTTTATCAGAGGACAGTGTTATGCATTTGTTGTACAGTCAGGAAGAAATGATTGTGAGAAGTTGGCCTGATGTATGATGTCACTAGTTATAGTGTACACCTTATATCAGTCCAAATACCCTTATGGTGATTGGTTGTAAAGTCAACCTTATAGACCAGCTATCCTAGTGGTAGCATGGACAAGAGCAGTCTTAGGCTAAACTCTGAATGGCATGTGAAGCCAGCTGTGATACCATATATAATCCCTTGAATACCAAATGAAAGGACACCACAACAGATATATATATATAAAATAAAGTGTATTTATTCTAGCAAACCCTCAGCACTCTTTATGAGATTAGAGGTAAGTACAACACAGTCTTATTAATGCATACAGTAAGTCACACAGGTAAGTAATACAGTTAGGCCCTAGGGGCCACGTAAACCATATACTAAATAAGTGGTATAAGAACCACTGTCACGGAAATAGAATAGGCCTAGGCCTAGGGAATCGCTGGGGCTACACTACACTAGCGTTAGTTAGGAAGTGGGAGGCCCACGGGATTCGTGTGCAGAGTGGAAACACTCACGCGTAATGCGTAAAAGTCAATAGCAATATTACAGTTTAGAAATAGATAGATTTAGGACACTTCCGGAGTAGCTAGGAAGTTGAGACTTGAAAACTAGACACTAGGATAGTCACTATCCTGATGAGCACCGGAGTACCCAAGTTACCTAGCCCACAGGCTGCGGGTGCATAGGGGTGAAGATGCGTCGTTTTCGTCGTCGACTCCTATGGATGCCTGAAGAAAGATGCTGACAGGCAGTCAGGGGAGAGTGTCCGGTGGATCCCAAGGCTGGGATCAAGAAGAGAAGAAACCTGCAAGCAGAAGGGACAGAGTCAAGGTCACTAGCCAGTGACCACGTGGAACCAGGAAGGAACCAGGCGATGTCGTGAAGAGTTGCAGGTGATGGTGAAGCTTGTCGCTGCAGCCAGGAGGGCCAGGAAGCGTCGAGGACGACCAGGACCAGGAGGCGAGCTGTCCCACGAAGGCTCTTGCTGTCGGCGGCGTCGAAGTTGGACTAGGACTCACCAAGCCTTGGCAAGCGGAACCCACGAAGAACAAAGGACTTGCTTCTGGTGCAGACCAGGAAGGTCTGGGGTGCTTCTTCTTTGCAGAGAAGCGGGAGCCAGTCTGGAGGAGCCAAACCAGCGCAGAAGATTTCAGGGTGCGTCGTCACAGAGGCCACTAGCCAGCGGGCAAGCAACCGGACAGACGCGGCAAGCAGGAAAATGCTGAAGTAACCCACGCAGGACTCGTGGAGTGTGGGGGGCTGATCTTCGGTGCAGATGGTGCTTGGGGTTGGGGCTTCTCAATCCCCGGTGCACAACTTCGAGGGTACCTCAGAAGCTGCGCTGTAAGTTACTAGCCACTTTTCCCAGGTAGCCGGTCCCACGTCGCTCGTCGCCTCCACGGATCTCAGCTCTGCTGCAGATGTGGATGAGGGTCGGAGAAGTCTGGAAGTCAAGGCTCTGGTCGGGCTCTGCAGTCGGTTCCTCGTAGAACGGTCGCAAAGCAAAGGGTAGTCTCTTGATGGTGCCTGTTTGCACAGGGTAGCCACTCCTTGGCTACAAGGGAGATTCTTTAGTCTTCTTCTTTCGTCGAATGTCGAAGGTCCAGAGTTTCTGTTCAGTTTTGCAGGTTCAGGATAATCTAAAGTCTTGAGGCCCAACTCCCACTCTTATACTAATCTGGGGGGCTGGGATACCTGCTAGGTCACGCCTTATGGGTGGGACCTGGGAGGGGGTGGTTACACCCACTTCCCTTTGTCCAGTTTCGCGCCAGAGCTGGGGCTGGAGTGCCCCAGCGCCGGTTTGAACTGGACTATGCAAGGAACACCTTGTGTGCCCCAGGCATGTCTCATTCCTTTCAGCCCACCCTGCCCCAATACACTAAAGGCTGTCTGGGGAGGTGCTAGCACCTCCCCAAGCAGGAAACCTATTGTCCAGGCCTCCCTGGCTGGGATCACTCCCAGCTGCAGGAGGTCAGACTTGTGTCGTGGCAGCAGCATCCATTTTGTGATGCTGAGGCTTTGGTCAGAGGCCAACAGTTGAAGTATGATTTTAACATGTCTTTCCCTCTAGAAGGGGGGGGATAATATTCTCATGTCCAGAAATGGCATGGGGGTATTATTCCCTAGTGTTAGACACCTTACACGACATGTTTTGATAAAGCCAAACCATAGTTACCATAACCGTCTAAGATTATAAGGCACTTTAAGAGTATATGGTAGGCTATATCATAGAACAGCTATAAGGACAAGGTTCCGCAAGCTGCAGACAGGCTCAGCTCATGCTAGAGCACCATCTCACATGTTACCAAGCACTCTGCCTCCAGGATTGTCAAGGCCTGCCATAGGAGTGACTGATAGGTACACATGTGTCTATATGTAAGTTAGGTATAGGAATACTACACCTAAGCAAGGGGTGATTACACGACCTTGCCCCAGCTGAGTGATCAGCCAGTTGTGTCAAAATGGAAGGCCAGGCCAGGGGTGGCATAATACATGCTGCAGCCCCTGGTAGGCCTAGGGTACACCTATGCCCTGGGTACCTAGGGTACACTGTACAGGGGCCAATAAGGTGATCCTATCCAAATGGGTTATGCACCTAAAGTACATAGTATTAATTTAGAGAGAGAACAGCAGGGCTGTGGGTCTGATTAGCAGGCCCACAGCCACATCTAAGTCGAAAACCAATAAAGCAAAAGCAAAAAGTGGGGGTGAACATAGAAAGCAGACCCTACTCTCCTACAATGATATCACACACTCAAAGACTGAACTCAGACCAATTTGTTTGCATCAAACATATTATTACGTTGTTTCATTTCTAGAACCAAGCCAAGCCTGGTGCAGGTAAGGATTAGTTACTTACCTGTAATCCTAGTTCTCTTCCAGGGGTATCCTCATCAAAGTCATAAGCATTAGAATATTCCCACCCATGCGCGGGACGCCGGAAACACAATCGTATATGTGACCTACATATATGCATCTCCACATATATATAGATCTATATACATGGACCGTCTGTATCCTCTACTTTTTGATGAAAAACTCAAAAACGATTCAAAACCTGCCTCGAGTCCTGATAAAAAATGCAGCCTTTCACAACCAAAGCTGAATAATGCTGCAAGGACTACCCTGTATATTATAAATAATATATCAAATATAAACAATATGTCATCAAAACAGGGAAGAAAACAACAGCAAAGCAGGTTTTAAAACAGTTTTAATGCTTAGCATTTAGCCCACACCCTCAGTTAGGATTGAAAGCATTAACAGCTCACTGGCTGCATTGCAGAAAACTACAGCCTAGAAAGGCTAGAAAGCTAACTCATAGCAGCATAGAAAAAACTGGCACCGTGCCTTTAAGGCAGCCATGTCCCCTGGCTTCCCATCATGCCTAAGGGGTGACAGTTAGGTGAGTTGTTCTTTGCGGTGACACTAAGCCATGACACAAAGAGTTGACAATTCCTTAAGAATAAGGCTCCTGAGGGAGGAGCCTAGAGCTTGACCAAGATGGCCGCGTGAGCCTTGAGCTCCCGCGACCCTCGCGCCCTCCTGCAATTATCCTGTCCTAAATCCTGATTTTCATGCACGGAATCCTGCAGATGAGTCACAGCTGGGGCGATTGACGTTGTCCGGGCTAAGATCGCCCACCGGGGACCGAAGTTGTGCATGGCGGAAGACTGCGGCCTACCTCCGAAGGATGCCAGGGGCTTGCGTTGGCAGGATGCCCAGCCACTAATTGAACAACAGCGGCCTTGGGAGGTGTGAACTGGCGGACGGGTGCCGCTGCACTTTCACTTTCGCTTTCTCGCCCTTGGCTTGCTCTGGGTTGGGAGTGCTTCGTGCCGATCCCCTGTTAACTGGAAGACCTCCACTCGACCCTGGCTGGCTGCTGAAGTCCTAGTTGACCCTGTTTCCTCTGGCTGAGTGAGGGACGTCTTTTTGCTACTGACCGCCCTGCCGTTCGAGATGTCGACCAAATCGGAGGCAGACAAGCCGAAGTCTAAGACTACCAGGCGGGGAGGCTATATCCAATCCAACAACATGGATCGCTATGCCCAGCAGAAGGGGTCGCCTGGTGGATCGGGACAGTCGCTGGAAGCACAGAAGGCCGATTCATCCCCAGCCTCAGAGTTATCATTGCAGGATATCAAGGGGGCGATAGATGGGATGCAATCTTCGATTGGGCGACAGTTCGAGACCCTGGCGCACAAGGTGGACATGATTTTGGTGGATTTCAACTTGATACGCGCGGACCTGGGCAAAACCAATGAGCGGGTCAAGTCCCTGGACCTCAAGGCTACTGGCCTCGCGGACGATGTCTCGGAACTCCAGGCTGAGGTTCGTAAGTTACGAACCGCGAATGACCTCTCCGCCCGCCGGCTCGAAGACTTTGAAGGTCGGGCCCGGCGCAACAATGTGCGCCTTATTGGGGTCCCGGAAACTTCGGATGAGCTCTCCGTGGATTTACTCGTCGAGGACTTGGTGGTGAATCATCTTGCGCCTAAGGGCCTCGGCAGGTTCTTTGCGGTTGAGCGGGCTCACCGAGTGCCTGGCGGACGGCCTAAGGTGGGAGCCCCCCCGCGGCCGATTGTCGCCCGCATCTTTAATTTTCGGGATCGAGACGCTATCCTGCAAGCATCGAGGGTGACAGGCCCGGTGGTGCCTTTTCAGAATGCCTCTGTGAGCTTTTATCCTGACTTCACCCAGATGGTGCAGAAACAGAGGCAGAGATTCCTGGGGGTGAAGCGGCGGCTTAGGGAGATGGACCTGAAGTATGCCATGCTTTTCCCCGCCAGGCTACGTGTGGTGTATGAGGATCGGACTTTCTTCTTCGAATCACCGGACATGGCAGGGGACTGGTTGGATGCGCTCCCTCGGCGACAGCCCGGCCGGGACCGCGTGGATTGAGCGGAAGGCGACCGGGATGGACAAAAGTGATACCTCCGGTGTCGGTCTGTTTTGACTCAGCCCCGGACAGTGACTCGCACCCTACTGCAGTAATGGGAGGGCGGCGGGGGGGAAGATAGGAGCTCTTTCCTCCCTTGGGGTACTTTTTGTAGATTTGTTTTAGATAGGGCGACAGGCCCAGTGCAAGTTGGGGGGGCTTTGTAAGCTGACGCAGGGGTGCAGGGAGGGGGGGGGATTTGGGATGTTGGGGTTGTTGTTGGGGGTTTTTTTTTTCTTGCAAGGCGTAGCAACTGTTGTCATTATTGTCCGATCGTGGTTCTCCGGGGGGGGGGGGGTGGGGGGGGGGTGGAGGTCTCTTTGTGTTTGAGGATGGGGGATAGGGGCTTAAACATAATTACCTGGAATGTTAATGGCTTAGGGGATCGTATTAAACGGGGGATAGTCCTGCAATTCTTGAAACGGACCTCACCAGATGTGGTCCTCCTGCAGGAGACCCACCTTATAGGGAATACATGTTATGCACTTAACAGAAAAACAGAAAGGGTTATAAATTCATTGCTCACTCGGGGTTCTCCTCGGACTCCAGGGGTGCGGGCATACTTGTTAGAGCTTCCCTACCATTTGAGGTTGACTCCACCATCGCTGATGACAGGGGGCGATTTGTGGCTGTGGCGGGGAGGTGGGAGGGTAGAACGTTGGTATTGGTTTCTGTTTATGTCCCTCCTGCCCTGCAGGCCTCCACGTTTGCTGATCTGGGCAAGGCCTTGTTGGAACTCCCCGAAGGGCTGCTAATAGTGGGAGGAGACTTCAATGCGGTTGGATCTGGAATGCTCGATAAGTACCCGCCCAGGGACACCGGGGGTGCTCAGAAGTGGCTTCCCGACTTTATAGATACTTTTGGTCTGGTAGACTGTTGGAGGCTACGGCACCCCACTCAGAGACAATATACCTTTCATTCCGGGGCCCACGGGAGTCTCTCTCGGATTGATTACTTGCTCACTCTGGCTGCGCACGCCTCATTGCTGTCTGAGGCTAGGCACATGGCGCGGGGCATATCTGATCATTCGCCGGTGTGGGCCCGTCTGGATGTTGGCCGGGTGGTGGGGGGCAGGGTGGCTCCCATTAACCCCTGGTACTTTCGTGACCCCAAGCTGCGCAGTGCGTTGCTGAAGACTGTTGATCACTATTTGCAAGATAATCAGGGTTCAGTTGAATCTGCGGTGTCCTTGTGGGAAGCTTTTAAGACTGTATTGAGAGGGGAGGCCCTTTCCTTGGTAGTGGCCGCCAAGCGGCGGAGAGACGCCGAGGTGACGCAAGTAGAGGACGAGATAGCGGCTTTAGAAGTGGCCTTGGAAGAGGATGTTGCACCGGCCACACTGCATAATTTGAGCTTGAAGCAATTGGAATATAGGGATCTGGTGACGAACGCTGCCAAGACCCTCAATAGGGAGCAGCAGGGTCGATTGTACGATGTTGGTGATAAGGCAGGGAAATTGCTGGCGTGGTTGGACAAAAAAAGAGCGTGTTAATCGAGTGGTGCCGGAGTTGTCGATGGATGGGGGAGAGGTCGTCACTGACCCCGACGGTATAGTTCAGTGTTTCTCGGACTATTTTCGTACGGTATACACCTCGGTTTCGGATAGGCCGACTGAGGACTCGTGTGACCTCCTGCGTGATATCGCTCTGCCCTGCCTTTCTGCCATTGATAGGGATGACCTCGATGGAGACATAACTGTAGACGAAGTGGCGTGTGCTATCCGTGCGTTGCGCTCTGGTAAGGCCTCGGGCCCAAATGGTTTGCCGATTGAGCTGTATAAGCTTCGTCCGGATAAGTTGGCTCCTCACCTGCGCGCCATGTTCGTGGAGGCGCGGGTGACTGGGTTTCTTCCGCTCGATCAACGGCTGGCGACGATTGTGGTAATACATAAAGACGGTAAGCCCCGGGACAAGTGTGGCTCCTATCGGCCGATATCACTTCTCAATGCCGAGCCGAAAATCCTTGCTAAGATCCTTGCTAACCGCCTGGTCCGGGTACTGGGCGACTTGATCCACCCGGATCAGTCGGGCTTTATCCCGCACCGTAACACTGCACTGAATCTTAGACGCCTTCATGGAGTGATTGCTAGGACGGGCACGATGCGAGAGCCGGCTATTGTGGCGTCCCTCGATGCCACGATGGCCTTCGATACGGTGGAGTGGGCATACCTGTGGGCTGTGCTAGCCAAGTTCGGCTTTGGGCCTGGATTTGTAGGCTGGGTGAGGTTGCTCTATGAGGGGCCTCTTGCTAGCGTCGTGGTGAACGGGCGGGCGTCGACACCGTTCGAGCTCGGGAGAGGCACCCGGCAGGGCTGTCCCCTGTCGCCGTTGTTGTTCGCCCTTGCCCTTGAGCCGTTGGCGGCGTGGATACGATGGCACCCGGATATACGTGGGATTCGTTGGTCGCCTGACCACGAAGACCGTATTTCACTCTACGCCGACGATATTCTGCTATACCTCGCCTCGCCTAAGAAATCTCTGATAGTGGTTTGTGACGTCTTGACTTCTTTCGGTAGGAACTCTGGTCTGGTCATCAATTGGGGGAAGTCATACTTGTATGTCCTGTGTGGGGATGTCCCGCCTGTCCCGCGCAACTGCTCGATCCAGATAGCCCGGCAGGGCTTTTTGTATTTTGGGATCTATATTTCCACCAACCCCATTTTACGATACGAGAAGAACTTGCTCCCTCCCTTGGCACGTCTGCGACGGGACGTGGCGGGCTGGCGGCGGTTGCCGCTTTCCCCCCTTGGCCGTGCCGCCCTGTTTAAAATGATGTCTCTTCCCCGTTTCCTCTATGCCCTGCAGAATATCCTGGACTTGGTCCCGGCCAGTTATTTCCGTGAGGTCGAAAGCCACCAGCGCGCGCTATTGTGGGAAGGGCGTCCGCGCATAGCGATTGCTAAGTTGACGCTTCCGTGGTATGACGGGGGTATCGCGCTTCCAGACATTTGATGTTATTATTGGGCCACTCAGTTGAGCGCGATTAACCATGGTGTATATGGTCCGGCGCTGAGCCCCAGCTACGCCATGGACCGATGGTTGCTGCGTGGGGGTAATTACCACAGAGCGTTGTACTCGAAGTCGTCGGACTTAACCCTTACGGGGCCCACCAGGGTGGCCGTGCATGTATGGTGGCGACGGATTCACTGGGCTGGAAGGGTAAGCTTACCCTTGCCACCCCTCTGTTTGACTCCGATATTCTGGGAAAGCTTTGGCATACAAAAGGGTTTGAGAAATGGGACTTGATCGGTATATCCAGGGTTGGAGACCTTTTGGTTAAGGGTAAGGTAAAGTCATTCGAGGAGCTGCAGAAGGAATATGAGCTAGGGAGTACGGAGTTCTTCCGATACGCTCAAGTGTGCCACGCCTTGCGGTCAGTCCTTGTAGAGGGGGAGAAGGTGCCCGAGTCCTCTCCGTTAGAGGACCGGATCCTGGATGGCCATATGCCAGAGAGTACGATCTCGCTCATTTATAAGAAACTAATTAATGTTCGGGCGGATCTTCTTCTAGGGTTGCGCGATCAATGGACCAGGGACGGCCTCGAACTAGATGATGAGGATTGGCAGTATGCAGTTTCTTCTCCCAAAGGGGTCGCGATCCCCGCGCGCCTGCGGCTGGTGCAGCTTAAAAACTCCATAGGGTCTACGTGACAGG
The DNA here is from genome assembly GCF_964204655.1 of Triturus cristatus. Classification (NCBI taxonomy): domain Eukaryota; kingdom Metazoa; phylum Chordata; class Amphibia; order Caudata; family Salamandridae; genus Triturus; species Triturus cristatus. The sequence goes on from NC_140581.1 coordinate 16,388,398, forward strand.
GCCCAGGCTGGTCCATATGGGTTTCTCTGAGGAGGGCTTATGTAAGAGAGGCTGTGGTATGGTGGGCACCTTCCTACATATTTTAGGGAATGCGGTGCGATTATGGAGTTTTGGAAGCGAATCCACGATGTGATGGGGGAGGTGACGGGCATCGTCATGCAGCCGGAGGCGCGGTGCTGTCTCCTGAATGTTTGGGTCCTACTGACGACGCGGCACAGACTCAGTGGGTGACCCTAGGGAACATGGTAGCCAAGCGCGACATTGCTCGCCTGTGGGGCTCTCCTAGGCCTCCTACATTGACAGCGTGGATGGAAAACATGGATTGGAGCATGTTTAGGGAGAAGACAGTGTACTGTGCTCGAGGGCGCCCTCGGAAATGGCACTCTGTATGGGGGCGATGGAACCAGTACAGAGGGGGCATATGCCTGCCCCCAGACCCGGACCCGCCTGAGGAGCAGCTCTCCCCTTAGCTTTCTTTCCGGCTTTGTACTGCTCGCTGGTATGTGTTTGTCTTCTTGAGTCTCTGACTTCCCCTCCTGTCCCTTATTATAGACCTGTGTCTGATGGACGAAATGGGGCTCGCGCCCCCCGATGGGAACCCTTTTTGTGCTTTCAGTACTTATCGCCTTGCTTGTGTTCAGGTTTGGGTTTGTGTTTATTTAAAATAGAACCTTTGATTCTCCTGTCTGTGTAATGTGGACGCTCGCATGTGTTGTGTTTCTAAAGCTGCCGTACCTCCGGGTTGTCGGCTGAATAGCTGTGTCACTGATTTAAAAGAATAAAGGTTTTAAAAAAAAAGAATAAGGCTGGCGGGTTGCTTAGGACTTTGATGTGGATACCCCTGGAAGAGAACTAGGATTACAGGTAAGTAACTAATCCTTCTCTTCCAGGGGATCCTCATCAATAGTCATAAGCACTAGAATAGAATAGCGAGCCTCACCTCATCCGCTGCGGGCAAAGGAAAAATAATAATTAACAATCAGGCTCAGACAACTAAACTTGAAAACACAGATATTTCTATTATCCGAACAGATTTCTCAAGGAGGCCTGGATTACTTGAGTATCCGCCCTGGAGTCGGATTCAAGACAATAATGCCTTGTGAAAGTATGCACCGATCTCCAGGTTGCTGCTTTGCATATGTCTGCCATTGGAACGTCATGCAAGAAAGCTATTGTAGCCGCTTTCCCCCTAGTGGAGTGTGCTTTAGGTGACCACAATAGGGGTTTATTTGCCAGCTGGTAGGCCAATTTTATACAGGACACTATCCATCTCAAAATGGACCTTTTGGTAGCTGGAAAACCTGTCCTCATGGAACCATAATTTAAAAACAATTGCTCTGATTTTCTTATGTCCTTCGTTCCCTCTAGATAGAATTTAAGCACTCTCTTAAGGTCTAAGGAGTGGAGTGACCTTTCCGCAGGAGTTGCGGGATTGGGGAAAAAAAAAGGTAAAGAAATTGACTGATTAACATGAAAATCAGATAAAACTTTCAGTAGAAAAGCAGGGTGAGTCCTTAATACTACTCTGTTGTGGTGAAAGATAGTATATGGCTCTTTGGAAGAAAGTGTTTGGATCTCGCTTACTCTTCGCGCGGAGGTAATCGCGACTAAGAAAGCGGTTTTCCATGTCAAATGCTGCAACGTGGCTTTATGGATGGGCTCAAAAGGAGGACCCATCAACTTAGAGAGGACCAGATTCAACTCCCAAGGAGGCGAAGGAGGCGAAGGAGGCCGAACAGGGGGATACACTTTCTTCAACCCCTGTAGGAAATCCTTGACCACCTGTAGTTGAAAAAAGGAAGGCTGGTTTGGAGACTTTCTGTAGGCCGTAATGGCTGCTAAATGTACTCTGATCGATGAATACTTTAACCCTGATTTAGCCAAGTGCAGGAGGTAAGGAAGAATAACCTCCTCCTGCCCTGTGGTAGGATTAAAATGATTACGAGTGCACCACAAGAAGAATCGGATTCACTTAAAGGAGTACGACGCCCTTGTGGAAGGTCTCTTTGCCTCCTTTAGTATATGCATACAGTCCTGCGATAAGTTCAAATGTCCATATTGCAGGACCTCGGGTGCCATGCTGCCAAGTTCAGTGAATGAAGGTTGGGATGTAGAATCTTCCCGTCCATCTTGGTCAGTAGGTCCTATCTGCAAGGAAGCCTCTTGTGGGGGTGCACCGACAGCTGTAATAGGTCCGGGTACCACCACTGCTGAGGCCAGTCCGGGGCTATCAGGATCATTGACATGTTGGACAGGATGAGCTTGGACACCACCTTCAGAATCAGAGGCAGGGGAGGAAAGGCGTATGCAAATATTCCGGACCAATCCATCAAAAGAGCATTCCCTCTCGTCCCTGGACGGTGGAACCTGGAGGCGAAGGCGTGGCATTTTTTGTTTTGATCGTCTGCAAACAGATCTATGGAAGGTTGACCCCACTGATGTAAAACTTCTGCCACTACCTCGTTGTTTAGCACCCAGTCTGGCTGATCTTCAAAGTGCCGACTGAGCGTGTCTGCTCGCACGTTTCGTTCTCCTGGGAGGTGCACCGCTGTGACGGAGAGGCCTTGGGCTAGAAGCCAATGCCATATCTTTTGAGCTTCCAGGGAGAGAGAGGGCGAGAACGCGTACCACCCTGTTTGTTGAGGTAATACACGGTGGTCGTGTTGTCTGTTTGGATGAGGACTGAGTTGGACACGATCGAGGGCTGAAAAGCTTTCAGAGCTAGATGGACTGCCCGTAGCTCTAACATGTTTATGTGGTAGGATTGCTCCTTGACGGACCACCGCCCTTGCATCTGTAGGCAATCCATGTGTGCTCCCCATCCCTGTAGAGATGCATCTGTTACCAATGACTGGGTCGGAACAGGTTGATGGAAGGGGACTCCCACTAAGAGGTTCTGTGGACGAGTCCACCATAGGATAGATGATTTTGCTGCTTGTGAAAGCACAATTCGGTCTACCCAGAGACCCAATGCTTGGTCCCACTTGTCCTCCAGGTCCTGCTGAAAAAGCCTCATTCTCAGCCTGGCGTTGGGAATGAGGAATATGCAAGAAGCCATCGATCACAGTAGAGACGCCACTTGACGGACCGTTGGGCGATTTGTCTGGAGAAGAACTTTGCACTTCTGCCGAATTGATGAAAGTCTATGTTCCGAAGGAAACGCTCTTCCTAGGTTTGTATCTAGAACAGAGCCCAGATAATGGATCACCTGAGTAGGGTGGTGAACCGATTTCTCCATTTTCACGTGCAGGCCTAGCCTGCGGAGCAGAGATAGACACACTTGGAAGTCGCTCTTTACTTGCTGAGGGGATGGCCCTTTCAAGAGCCAATCGTCCAAGTACGGATATATGAACAGCTCTCGTCTGTGTAGAGCCGCTGCTACCACCGCCATGCACTTGGTAAAGACTCGTGGGGCAGATTTTAGTCCGAAGGGCAACACCCTGAACTGGTAGTGACTGCTGCCGACCACGAATCGCAGAAATGTGCGATGAAGGGGAATTAGAGGAATCTGGAAATACGCATCCTGGAGATCCACTGAACACATCCAGTCTCCTGCTTGCAGATGTGGACATATTTGATGTGCCAGCATGCGAAATTTCTCTTTCAAGATGACTTTGTGCAGCGATCGAAGGTCCAGGATAGGCTCAAAGTCCTTCTGATCCTCCTTTGGTAGCTTCTCTTTGAAACGATCCAAAGAGTCCCATAAGGATCTGTCATACCGACCTAATAAAGCTGCTGCACTGGAGACTTTTAGTGATGACGCTACAGATCCACAAACCTTTCGTCCCCAAGAATCCTGGGACTCACTCTCTTTATCTGGAGGGACCAACGCATGTGCAGAGACTGCGTACGTTTTACGTGCCGCTGCGACGATAATCTGCAGGCGGATCCGTTTTTTTAAAAAAACGGGTCTGAATCAGCAGGCTTGTATTTTTTTATAATTCTGGCCGGTGTAGCCTTAATCGCGGAGGGTGTTAGAAAAAGGAATATGCTACTTACCAGTATGCATCTGTTCTTGGTATGTAGAGCTGCAGATCTACACACTTTTGCATAGATCGCCATCTGGTGTTGGGCCCGGATGTTTGCAATTTGTTTTTCCTCTTGGAAAGTCTTTGGAAGTCACGAGGTCGGTGACTCCTCCTTTGGACTGTATTGCGCATGGGCTTCGGCTCCATCCTCAGATTGTTTTTCGCCAACAGGGAAAGATGTAGCGTAGTAATAACAGTGAAGAAACCCATGTGTGTTGTATCTAAATAGGATGAACTGGAACAGATACAGGTAGCCGGGGAGGCGGGTGGGCGTGTGTAGATCTGCAGCTCTACATGCCAAGAACAGATGCATACTGGTAAGTAGCATATTCCGTTCGGGGCATATGAGCTGCAGATTACACACTTTTGCATAGACTATATAGCAGTTCCCAACCTTAGCGGCAACCACCGGTATCTGTTGCAGTGGTTTGAAATAGTGTTTTAAGTACAGCCTGGCCCACACTAGCTTGTTGCTTAGTTTGCACATCTACACAATAGTGTTTGGTGAAAGTGTGCGGTGTTGACCATGTAGCTGCTTTGCAGATACCGTCTAATGGGATGTTCCCTAGAAATGCCATGGAAGCCCCTATCTTTCGTGTAGAATTGGCTTTAGGGGGAACGGAAAGCGTTAGTTTTGCTTTGTGGAAGCAAATCTGGATGCATTTTACAATCTACCTAGCTATCCCTGATTTTGAGATGGGGTTGCCCTTGCGTGGTGGAGAGAAAGAGACAAACAGTTGTTTGGTCTTTCGGAAAGGTTGTGTTCTCTCGATGTAGTAAAGTAAGGCTCGTTTGACATCAATCGTGTGCAGAGCCCTTTCTGCAACGGTCTGAGGTTGCGAGAAAAATACTCCTAGTTCTACAGATTGGTTTAGGTGAAAAGGGGAAATGACTTTAGGTAGGAATTTTGGGTTGGTACGGAGAACAACCTTGTTATGGTGCATTTGAAGAAAAGGTTCTTGTATGGTAAGTGCTTGTATCTCACTGACCCTTCTAAGGGAAGTGATGGCTACAAGGAAAGCTGTTTTCCAGGTTAGGAATTGCAGTTCGCATTTATGCAACGGTTCGAAGGGAGGCCCCATCAGCCTTGTGAGAACGATATTTAAGTTCCACACAGGTGAAGGTGGTACTCTGTGGGGAATTATTCTTTTTAGGCCTTCCATGAAGGCTTTAATGGCAGGTACTCTGAAGAGTGATAGATGTTGCCTGTTTTGTAAGTAAGCTGCAATTGCTGCGAGGTGTAGTTGAATGGACGTATAGGCTAGATTACACCTTTGTAGGTGGAGTAAGTAGCCTATGATGTGTTGGATAGACACGTCCAGAGGATTGATGGTGTTGTTATGGCAATAAACAACAAATTCTTTCCACTTGGCAGCTTAGCAGGCTCTAGTGGTAGGGCGTCTAGCTTCTCTCATGACGTTCATACAGTCAGGGGGAAGGTTTAGGTACCCGAATTCTAGGATTTCAGGAGCCAGATCGCAAGGTTGAGCGGACCTGGGTCCGGGTGTCTGATCTCTCCATGGTTCTGGGTTAGGAGGCATGGTGAGAGGTGTAGCTTTTGGTGTGGTACTACCAAGAGTTCCAGCAGCGTGGTGTACCACGGTTGTCTGGCCCACGTTGGAGCTACTAGGATCAGTGTGAGGGAGTGCTGTTGTAGTTTTCGCACCACTAATGGAATGAGTGGGAGAGGCGAAAAAGCGTACGCAAATTTGCCTGACCAGTTCATCCAGATCGCATTTCCTTTGGACAATGGGTGTGGGTATCTGGCGGCAAAGCTTGGGCATTTTGTCTTTTCGTGGGTGGCGAAGAGGTCTATCTGTGAATGCCCCCAAATTTGAAAGAATGGATGAAGAACCTGTGGGTGAAGTTCCCATTCGTGGATTTGTTGTGTCTGTCTTCTGAGCAGATCTGCCACGGTGTTTTGGACTCCTGGGACATGTTGAGCTAGGAGAAAGATTTTGTGGGGAATTGCCCATCTCCATATGCTCTGTGCTAATTGAGAGAGCTGTGGAGAGTGTGTGTCGCCTTGCTTTTGTATATAATACATGGCCGTCATGTTGTCGGTGCGAATGAGGACTGCCTTGCCTGGAATCTGTGTTTGAAAAGATTTCAGGGCTAAAAAGATTGCTAGTAACTCCAGATGGTTGATATGGAGTAACTTTTGTTGAGGCGTCCATGTGCCCTGCACTGTGAGGTGTAATAGGTGAGCTCCCGAGCCGGAGAGCGATGTGTCCGTTGTTAGTATTAACTGGAGAACCGGGTCCAGGAACGGTCGACCTTTGGAAAGGTTTGTGGTGTTCCACCACTGCAGAGAGCGATGGGTGCGACCGTCTACCAACACCAGATCTGTCAGTTGACCCTGGGCCTGGTTCCATTGGCGCGCTAAGCACTCTTGGAGAGGACACATCTGGAGTCTTGCTTGGGGCACTATAAAAATGCAAGAGGCCATCATCCCTATTAGTTGCATGAACACTCGTGCTGGAAGGGAGGTATGAATTTTTGTCGCAAAGCCTGAATGCTTGCAATCCTGGCCGGATTGGGGTAGGCTATTGCTTTTGAGGTGTCTATGGTGGCACCGAGGTATTGTTTTATGTGGGATGGTGTTAGTTGGGACTTTTGGTGGTTCACCGTGAAGCCTAGTTGGTGAAGTAGTTGGATTGTGGTGGCGGTGTGGTGTACACATTGATTGTATGAAGTGGCTTTTATCAGCCAATCGTCCAAGTATGGGAAGACGTGAATGTGCTGTCTTCTCAGGTGTGCGCCACCACCGCTAGGCACTTGGTGAATACCCGTGGTGCTGTTGTGACTCCGAACGGGAGCACTTTGAATTGGTAGTGTTGTCCGTCCACTACAAATCTGAGGTACTTTCTGTGGGCATGGTGTACTGGAATGTGGAAGTATGCGTCTTTCAAGTCAAGTGTGGTGAGAAAGACGTTCTGGGAGAGTAGCGGAAGTACCTGCTGAAGCGTTACCATGTGAAAATGGTCTGAGTGTATGTATGTGTTTAGGGGCCGGAGATCTAGAATAGGTCGTAGAGTCTCGTCCCTTTTTGGTATTAGAAAATATAGGGAGTAAACCCCTATATTTTGTTGATTGATAGGATCGTGTTCTATTGCCTGTTTTTGTAGGAGGGAGATTATCTCCTGCTTTAGTAATGTTGAATGTTCTTGTGACATTGGACGTTGCCTGGGTGGAATGTTTGGGGGGGTAGATGTTAGTTCCAGGCAGTAGCCTGACCGAATTATTTGGGTCACCCATTTGTCTGAGGTGATGATGTCCCAGACATGAAGGAAATTTTGGAGTCTGCCCCCGACCGGAGTGGAATGGTCTGGGGGGAGCGGGGGAAAGTCATTGGGTAGTAGGTGTGGCAGAACGAGCGTTGTTTGTTTTGCCTCTGCCCTTGTTGTTGTTACCCCTGTAGCCGCCTCTTTGGTAACCTTTTGTGAAGGTGGTCTGAGTAGGGGACTTGTACGATGTGGACACTGTGACTGAGGAGTAGCCTCTGGATGCACTCCGAAAGGATGAGCGGCGAAAGGAGCGTCTGGGTGGGTGAGACTGTAAGGCCCCCATGGATTTTGCGGTATCCGTGTCCTTTTTCATCTTTTCTAAGGCTTCATCCACCTTTGGCCCGAATAGATGTTCCTGGTCAAAGCGATGTTTAAGGATGGAGGCTTGTACTTCTGGTTTAAACCCAGATACCCTTAACCAAGCATGACGACGGAGAAGGACGCTGGTGTTAATGGCCCTGGAGGCTGTGTCTGCTGCGTCTAGGGCACAACCTATAGAGGTCTTTGTTTTACCCTCTTGAATCAACTCGTTGGCTTTACTTTTATATTTTTCAGGGAGATGGTGCATTATGCTTTCTAATTCGTCATAATGAGCCCTGTCATATCTGGCCAGCAATGCCTGAGTGTGTGCTATACGCCATATGTTGGCGGCCTGGGATGCTGTGCGTTTGCCTGATGCATCTAGCAGTTTTGACTCCTTGTCAGGTGGAGGTGCATCACCTGACGCTTGTGAGTTTGCCCTTTTACGTGCCGTAGATACCACTAAGGAATCTAGTGGCGCTGGTCCTCTGATGTAAGAGGGATCTGAGGGAGCAGGTTTGTACTTCTTTTCGATACGTGGGTTAAGGACCCTGGCTCTCACTGGGTCTTTAAAAACTTCTGCCGCATGCTTTACCACCCCTTTTGAGCATGGGCAGTATGGAGGTGGACCTATGTGAAGTATCGAATGTGTCTAGGAGGAAATCTTCCTCCACAGGGTCATTATGCATGTCCACCCCGTGATAATGTGCTGCCCTGTGCAGAAGATGGTTAAACCCTAATGAATCTTCTGGTGGAGATGGTCTAGAAGGGTAAAGATCGTCTTGTGGGACGTTGGGGATATCTGGTATATTGTAATCGTCCCATGGATCTGGAGATCCTGTAGGGGTGGGGTCTTGTGGCACATCCCCTGTATCTTCATATGGGTCCCCTGATCATCATCGTCTGGAGACGAAGTAGGAGAACGATGAGGTGGGGGTGGAGAGGGCGGAGGGGGTGGAGGTGGAGGAGGAGGGGGAGGGGGAGGGGAAGGTATTCTGAGCGGAGAGGTGGCAGAGTCCTTCCTCTTTGGAGGTGGAGGCGGAGCAGGCTTCTCCAAATGTCTCTTCTTAGTAGAGTGTCGAATGTCCAGTTTTTGGATCCTTGGTGAACGTTTTTTGCAAGGGATCCGGTTTAAATAGCTCTGGTGAGGTAATTTGGTCCGTCGGCGCCGAAGCCGATGATTTTTTAGGTTTTTCCATGCCGGTTTGATGTTTAGAACCCGGCTTGGGACCCTCCGGTCTCTTGGTCGGCGCCGAGATGGGCTTTGGCTTGGAAGTGTCGGTGCCGGTGGCCTTGTGTGGTTTGGTCGGCACCGAAGATGGTGTCGGTGCCGAAGAGCTGGGTTTCGACCCAGAGGGCTTCGGTGCGGAGCTCGGTATCGAGGTGGAGGCCGGTTTCTTTTTCTGTGCCGAAGTGTGTTTCTCGGCACCGCTGGTAGGCTGGCTCGAGCCCGAGCCGCCGGAAGGCTTACTTGGCTTCTTTACCGAGCCCGAAGGTGGGGTGTGTGAAGCAGTGTCTCTGGTCTTGCCTAGGCCCGAAGGCGTGACCGAAGCCTTTTTGGGTGTCGGCGCGGGTGTGGGAGGGGGTAGATTGGTACTCACGATCCTCTGTGCCGGAGTGATGTCCTCCACATCTGACTCGTCGGCCTCGGAAGCGCGGACGATGTCCTCTTCGATGCGATGATGTTCCGGATCGTCAATATCTTCTCCGAAGATGTCGACTGGAATGGACGTCGAGGAGTGTGCCATGCTCCTTCTGGCTCTTCGGTCCCGGATAGTCTTTTTGGACCAGAAAGACTTACAGGCCGGACAGTCTCGAGCCTCGTGTTCAGGGGAGAGGCAAAGGTTGCATACCTCATGAAGATCTGTGTGGGGAAATTTGGACCCACATCGAGGGCACTTTTTAAATGGAGTTCTTTCCATGAGCCGGGACCGGAGCCTGGTAAGGCCCGAACGCCACCGTCGACGACTGGAATCAAAGGTTTGCGTCGATGGGAAGGCGCGTTGATTGAAGAGATCGTGATCGAAACAATACAGCGATTGGGGTGAGGATTGCGCGTGGATCGTCCGAGTCCAATGGCGGAAAAAAAAAATCTGAGGATGGAGCCGAAGCCCATGCGCAATACGATCCAAAGGAGGAGTCACAGACCTCGTGACTTCCAAAGACTTTCCAAGAGGAAAAACAAACTGCAAACATCCGGGCCCAACACCAGATGGCGATCTATGCAAAAGTGTGTAATCTGCAGCTCATATGCCTCGAACTGTCCATTACTGGTTCCAGAAGCCCAGGAACCAGAGGTAGTAACGGACGCGAAGCAGATCTTTGGTGCAGCGTCTCGAAGATCACTGTCGTTGCGACCTGAGGGGTGGACATTCAATGTTCAGTTTCTGGGCCCCACTCTGTAGCACATCAGGATATGTGTTAATGTCATCTATCGGAGACACTCTCGACTGAGGGCTGTCCGATAGAGTAGGCAAATAGTCTCTTTCAGAGGAGTGGGTGGAGGAAGACTACCATGAAGGAGTTCTCCTTCTTCGGTGATGAGACGTAGAAGGCCTGCATTCCCGAGACCTTTCTGCACGGTGCTGACGTACCGGCGAAGGCGATCTATCTTTGTAGAGGGGATCAGTGGATAGGGTTTGTATATTCTTCCTCCCTTCTCGATGCTCCCGCCGGAGTCCTACTCCAGTGATGGACTGGTAAAAGCCATCTTGGGGATAGGTGTACAGAAGGAGAGGTCCTCCTCTGATGTGATAGGAACCTTTGTCGTGAACTCCTCGAATGATGTTCTGGGGACGCAGATGGAGAATGCGTCGACGGATGTCTCGAGGAATGAGAGGATGAGTGTCTCGAGGCTGACTCAGTCACTAAAACCACTGAACCCTCTCCAAATCTAACTGATGTGGGTCTCGACGTCGAGCTCCGACAGAGCCCTTCTCGACGTCAATCTAGTTCTTCTTCTAGCCATCGAAGCTCGACCAGGTTCTGGGAGCAATCTCGCCATTGACTCTGCTTGTTTCGACGTCGCATGTCTCGACGGCGAATGGCGCATCAACGATGTCAAGGTATTTCTTCGTCTCGACGTCGAGCGTTGTGGGATCGACGACGCCAAAGGACTTCCTCTCCTCGACGCCGATTGTCGGTGGGATGACGACGGCGGAGGGCTTCTGGTCCTCGACGCCGATCGCCGCCTGGTTTGCGACGGCGGATGACTCTCCCGTTGACGTCGATCGTCGTTGGAGTGACGACGACGGAGGGTTGCCAGCCTTCGACGTCGACAGAGGTCTGCTGATTCTTGACGTCGATCGTCGCCGGGTTGACGATGGCGGAGGACTCTGGCTCTTTGACGTCGGCGGTGGACTGGAACTTCTCAACGCCGATCGTCGCTGGGTTGACGACGGCGGAGGCTCACAAATCCTCAACGTCAACAATGAATGTAGGGACGTACCTTCATGCCTGCGTTCTCTCGACAGCGAGCCCACCGTCGACGGTCGTTTCTTGGATGTATGTTCTTCCGGTTGCTGTTTTCTCAGCGCCGAGCCGGACGCTGATGGATTCCTACTCCTAGAAGAGGATCTGGGCCTCTTAGAGCCCTTTCTCACCGGAGACCTGCCTCTGGAAGCCTTTTCTGCCAGCCCATAAAGACGTATATGCTCCCTGTCTTTCAAAGTTCTTTTAAAGAGAGACTGGCAATGAGGACAAGTCTTGGGAACATGATCTTTAGGCAGGCAGAGAATACAGACAGATGGGTGTGTGTGTATGTGTGTGTGTGTGTACGTGTGTGTGTGTATGTGTGTGCGTATGTGTAGATCTATGGATGTGTGTGTATGCATGTGTATGTATGTGTGTATGTATACATCTATGGATGTGTGTATGTGTGTGTATGTATGTATGTATGTGTGTGCATATATATATGTACAGGGCCTCTAAGGGTGGCACAGTAAGTGCCCGTCCACAGTGTCCTCGATACCTGTGGTACCATTTTTAAGGGACTGACCTGTGGCCAAAGAGTGCCAATTGGGTTTTGTTTTCAATGCAGTTTAGGAAAAGAACATAGGCCCTGGTTACCTGTTTGGCAGAAACCCAGGGCACACTCAGTCAACGCACATCAGTAGCTCAGCAAAAAGTGTGGGCAACAATGCAAAAAGAGAGCACTTTCTTACAATAAAGTATAGAGGCAGTATGTTATAAGTCAGATATAACTTGTGTGTGATTCACTGTTTTAGCAAGTTTGAACCATGGTAGTATGTGTTTACAAAAAGGGCACTCCTGCTTACGGCGAAATCAACGATATAACAGAAACAAGGCACGGAGGAAAGAGTTCCACCAACATACATTTTTTTTCACATCTCAAGAGATTTTACTGTCTGAGGCATTCCTACAGGTCACTCACCTCAGCACTGGCAGGTTGAGCCGTCTTCAGCAGGTCAGACACCGCTCCCGCCAGGTTCTTTGCCGCATGCAGGAGCTGCCGCCCATTTCCACCCTCATCTTCCATCAGCGCAGCCAGCAGCTTCACACCCTTGGACATTTCAGTCAAGTTGGAAGAGATGGTGGTGACCGCACAGCCCACAGCAGTGTAATCTGTATCCGCTGGATCACCTGCAAGCATGGTAGCAATTGATTAGGCTCACAGAAGTGCACCTTGGGTCAGTCTGGCCCGGACAGTATGGGGGAAAACTGAGTGACTGCACATTGCAGGAGACAATGTTAATTAAGAGCTCACAGCTGCGGAATCTTCGCCAGGGGAGTCAAGGTGAGAAAGAATGAGGGCTGGTAAGCCGAAAAAATTAAAAAGGCATCCTCTGCCAGGCTCTGTAAAGCTGTGCTGCCTTCCCAAGAACTTGAAATGAATTTGCATCACCATCTGCAAGCCTCCTGGAGGCTTAACACCCGGTAAGAAAAGAGGCTCTGCCTCGCCAGGCCATTGAAAGCCTCCTGGAGGCTTACCACCCGGTAACAAAAGAGGCTCTGCCTCACCAGGCCATTGAAAGCCTCCTGGAGGCTTACCACCCGGTAACAAAAGAGGCTCTGCCTCGCCAGGCCATTGAAAGCCTCCTGGAGGCTTACCACCCGGTAACAAAAGAAGCTCTGCCTCGCCAGGCCATTGAAAGCCTCCTGGAGGCTTACCACCCGGTAACAAAAGAGGCTCTGTCTCGCCAGGCCATTGAAAGCCTCCTGGAGGCTTACCACCCGGTAACAAAAGAGGCTCTGCCTCGCCAGGCCATTGAAAGCCTCCTGGAGGCTTACCACCCGGTAACAAAAGAGGCTCTGTCTCGCCAGGCCATTGAAAGCCTCCTGGAGGCTTACCACCCGGTAACAAAAGAGGCGCTGCCTCGCCAGGCCACCCGGTAACAAAAGAGGCGCTGCCTTGCCAGGCCATTGAAAGCCTCCTCGAGGCTTACCACCCAGTAACAAGAGGACCTGATACCACCATGCAACTCCTGATCATAGTGGATGCAAAGAAAAGCTTCATATTAACCTTATCTCAGGAGATGTGTCTTTTCACCAACAAAGCCCATCAGCGGTCTTTAAGAGCCAGAAAGACATGGCTTGGCAGTTCGGGCTGGACTGTTCCCATGAGGTACAGGGTCAGACTGGTTTGCATATGGCCAGGTCTGAAGCTAAGGCTCACGTTTGTGACATCCTAACACAGTTCGAGTATCAAGGAGTGATTGAAGCATTTTCATCACCGATGAATAATCCTCTCTCTACGGTTTCAAAACCTGATGGTTCATATCGCATTGTATTGGATTACCGAAATTTGAGTAGTCATTGTCGCACTTTTGCAGTGCAAAACACACACAGCTCTATGCTGGTGAACAATCTTGTTCGTAAAAAATACAAAACTACACTGGACATTTCCAATGGTTTCTACAGTCAATCTCGCTCATGAGAGCCGTGACTTGACAGCATTTACTGCCGTTGGAAATCAGAAAAAATGTACGCGTTTGCCTATGGAGTATAAAAACAGCTACGGGGCATTTGCTGCACATGTTGTGTCTTTGTTGCACATAGATCCAAATGCGTTCTCGTACGTTGATGACATTTATCAGACGGACGAAAAACGTATGCGGCATCTTGTCCGAGTCGACCGAATCATTTTATCATTTGCCGACTATGGTTACAAGTTCAATTTAGCAAAATCGCACATCGCTCATTTGGCGGTACTCTTTTTGGGCTATGAGCTTACTAATGAAGGTAAGGGGTTAGCCCCCCACTTCCTGGAGAAATGTGCACAATTATAGCCCCCTTCTACACTGAAGAAACTTCAGTCTTTGCTGGGAATTTTTAATTTCAGAGGACATACATTCCCAATTATGCCCAGCGTATCAAACCGCTTTATGCATTGATACAATCAACATATTCTTCTGCCAGCTGGCTTCTGGAGCATACTTGTGTCCTACATTCTTTGCAATCTGACATGCTTGCAACTAACTACTAGTTGACGCGTGATAACACGAAGAAGAACAATTGTTACTTACCTGTAAACAGGTGGTTCTCCAGTATTGGTGTCTTTCATAGATTCACATGCTTGAATATTCCCCGTCGTCGGAGTGGGAGTCCCACGGTAAATAAAATAGCAATATATATATATAGCAAAATATATACATAAGTAATCACATAATTAGCGTATATAGGTGTAAAAACACACATAGTGTACCTATAAGAAAAAACTCCATAGGAATACAATGGAGAGAGACAAAAGACCTTTGTAGTCTATCTCTGTCATTATGTAAGTCCGAACTCCAGCCAATCAGGCGTCAGCCCCTCTCTAGAACCTTCTCCTCAGAGCTTCTCACCTCAGATTTTCGTAGCACAAGAGTGACTGTAAAGTGCATGAGGAGAAGAGAGCCTCTGAAGGGAGGAGGGAGGGTCGCATGTGAATCTATGAAAGACACCAATACTGGAGAACCACCTGTTTACAGGTAAGTAACAATTGTTCTTCTCCAGTATTAGGGTGTCTTTCATAGATTCACATGCTTGAATATAGAATAGCTAGCAGTAACAATCACTATTGTTTCCATGCCAAAATAGATTCAAAATATAAAGATAATCAATCTTCTTATGCATAAAAACAGTATCGAACAACTGTAACATTGTAAATGCATAATAGACATATAAATGGAATCAATATGGAGGTGGGAGGAAGAGGCTCACCTTACTTAAAAAGATTGCGCAGCACTGCCTGTCCCAATGCAGCATCCTCCTCGCTTAAAGTTGCCAAGCAGTAGTGCTTAGTAAACGTGTGTCTGGTCGACCACGTAGCTGCTCTGCAGATGTGTTGCAAAGATACTCCAGCAAATAAGGCAGTAGATGATGAGACTGCCCTAGTGGAGTGTGCCCTCACTGGCGACTGCAGAGGCTTATTTGCCCTTTGGTGACAGAAGACAATAGCTGCCGAGATCCAGCGTGCAATCGTTGGTTTAGTAACCTGACGTCCTTTATGACAGCGTCCATATGCTATAAAAAGTTGATCGGATTTCCGGAAAGAAGCTGTCTTACTGATGTAGAACTTTAGACACCGCTTCACGTCCAAAGAATGTAATCTTTGTTCTGCAGGTGTCTGAGGATTGGCAAAAAAGGTCTTTAATATTACTGGCTCATTAATATGAAAGTCAGTAGGCACCTTGGGTAGAAATGATGGATTGGTGCGTAACACTACAGCATCCGGTTTGAACTGCAGGAACGGAGGTTTGATGGTAAAAGCATGGATGTCACTGACACGACGTGAAGACGTTAGTGCCAGAAGTAGGGCTACTTTCCAAGTGAGATATTTTAGGTCGGCCTTGTGAATGGGCTCGAACAGAGGTCTCATCAATTGCGCTAACACAACGTTGAGGTGCCACAAAGGAGGAGGACGCCGAACTGGCGGAAATTTCCAGAATAAGCCTTTAAAGAATTGGCGGATTATTCTTGAGGAACAAAGGGAACTTGATCCATCTTGCCGGAAAAGGGAAATAGCTGCTAGAAAAACCCTTAGGGTTGCATGCGACAGTCCAGAACTGGCTAGGTGCAGGAAGAATGGTAGCAATTGCTCTGCCGTGGAATGTATCGGATGGACTCCGTTAGCAGCACACCAATGGCAGAATCCTTTCCATTTGAACTTGTACGTCCTGATTGTAGAGGGTGCTCTTGCCTGGGCCAAAATATCCCTACAATCCTGCGGGATGTCTAGGTGGGCGAACTCATGGTGTTCAGGTTCCAGGCCGATAAGCTCAGTGAGGAGGGATTTGGATGACAAATTCTCCCTTCGCTCATTGTGAGCAGATCCGTCCGATGTTGCAGGAGGATTGGTTGGCATTGGGACAGGAGGAGCAGTTCTGAGAACCACGCTTGCCGTGGCCAGCGCGGGGCTATTAGGATCAGGTGGCAAGGTTGTCTCCTCATCTTCCAAAGAACCCGAGGTATGAGGGGTATTGGAGGAAAGGCGGCACCAGTTTATCAAAAGGGCATTCCCTTGTGATTCCTTGTGGGGATGCCAGCTTGCGTAATTTCGGCATTTCCGGTTCTCCGGCGTAGCAAAGAGATCGAGTTGTGGACGACCCCATAGTTGGAATATCCTCTCTAGAGTGGGTTGGTGTAACTCCCACTCGTGGGTCGACGAGGAGGACCTGCTCAGGGAATCCGCTAGGACATTGGATACTCCTGGCAGGTGTACCGCCGTAATCATGATCTGATGACTGAGAGACCAGTCCCAAATTCTTTGAGCTAACCTGGAGAGACTTGGGGATTTTGTTCCGCCCTGTTTGTTCACATAGTGCATACAGGTTGTGTTGTCTGTCTGTATTAGCACTGACTCTCCTTGGAGCAAAGGTAGAAATGATTTTAGAGCCAGAAAAATCGCCATCAGCTCCAACTTGTTGATGTGCCAAGATCTTTGATGTGTTGACCATCTTCCCTTCACAGAGAGATCCTCCAAATGTGCGCCCCATCCCTCCAATGAGGCGTCTGTTGTGAGTGTCCTGTCCGGTGGCAGCGACAGAAAGGACATGCCTTCCGTCAAGTTGGCTGGAATTGTCCACCATGCGAGTGCTGACTTCATTTGATCTGTGACACATATCATGTCGTGGAAAGATCCCGTTACCTGACGCCACTGAGCATCCAGAGCTTCCTGGATAGGACGTGTCCTCAGCCGGCAATGAGGGATCAAGGCAATGGATGATGACGCCATTCCCAGAAACGATTTTAACAGTCTCACAGAAACTGACTCTTTTGATCTGATCAGAGACACCAGTCGCAGCATCTTTTGTAGACGCTCCTGGGAGAGAAACGCCTTTGCTGACACAGTTTCCAGAGTTGCTCCCAGAAAATCTCTTTGTTGGTACGGATGAAGTTGGGATTTTTCCGCATTTACGGACAGGCCTAAAGAGCGAAACACGTTCTGGCACAAAAGAGTGTGTTGTCGCAGGTGAGTGCTTGACTCAGATTTCAGGAGAAAATCGTCCAGGTATGGAAATATTTGCACTCCCTGGAGTCGCAAAAACGCTATTACTGGAGCTAGTACCTTCGTGAACACTCGAGGGGCCGAGCGCAGGCCAAATGGTAACACTTTGAATTGGTAATCGTGTTGACCCACTCGAAAACGCAGGAACTTTCGATGCCGCTGTAAAATAGGGATATGAAAATAGGCATCCTGGAGATCTATCATCGCCAGAAAATCTTCCTGCAAGAGTAAGCGCAAGATGTCTACTAGCGTCATCATACGGAAGGATTGGCTCTTTATATATTTGTTTAGTGCCCTTAGATCGAGGATGGGCCTCCACTCTCCGTTTTTCTTTGTGATCAGAAAGAACCGGGAATAAAAACCTTTTCCCTTCTGAGACACTGGTACCAATTCTATAGCTCCTTTTTGCCTTAAAAGTCGAACTTGATGCAACAGTTCTTTCATGTGAGCTGGTGGCGGTCCGGAGGGTGGTGTGGGAGGAGGGAATTTGGTGAATTCTAAGGCGTGTCCCTTTTTTACAATGTCCAAAACCCAACGGTCCCTTGAGATGGAGGACCATTGGGAAAAGAACAGAGAGATTCGACCTCCAACCTTGTCCGTCTGGTAAGAGTCACTGTCTCTTTGACGCGGTTCCTCTGTATGAGGATTTTCCTCTATATGACTTGGAGGTTTGCTGTCGTGATGCTTGCTGTTGCTGGCCATAAGAGTAACGGTTGGATCCTTGATTGTAAGGTTTGTATTGTTTATTGTCTCTTCGAAAACTTGAGGAGGTGCCGCGTCCGCGTGCACCACGAAAATTACTCCTCTGAAATTGTAGGTTTCCTAACGATCTAGCTGTCTCAGTATCCTTCTTTATGGACTGTAGAGCTTCGTCGAAGTGGCTTCCAAATAACGACTCGCCGTCATATGCCATGTTAAGGATCATGGACTGAACCTCCTGACGAAAGGATGTCGATCTTAACCATCCTTGCCTACGCAGAACAGCCGCTCCGGCAAGCTGACGGAATCCCATGCAGGCGATGTCTACTGCACAATCGATTATTTCCGACGATGCCGCTTCCCCCTCTTGGAGCAACTTCATTGCCTCCACCTTAGATGGCTCTGGCAACTCCTGAACCACATCCGAAATATCAGCCCATACTTGTCTGTCATATCGTCCCAAGATGGCCAAGGCATTAGCTGCTCTAACCACAGTAGATGCCATAGAAGAGAATTTACGCCCTATGGCATCCATCCGACGTCCGTCACGATCTGGAGGTGAGGTGATAGAAGATGCAGGATTTTTCGCCTTACGTTGCGCTGCCTGCGTAACGACAGACTCAGGTTTAGCCTGACCCGTGAGGCATGCTGGGGTTCCTATTGGTGCCTTATATTTCTTTTCTAATCGAGGCACCTGTGCTGGCAAGGTATTCCGTGTCTGCATTAATTTCTTGCCTTCTTCCCAAATAAACTCAACTATGGGAATAGCATGAGTCTGTTTGTAAGGTTGATTCTTGAAATCATAAAGGAAGCAATCTTCCTCCCTGCGCTCCGTTGTTAATTTAAAACGGTGTGATGCCCTTTCCATCAGTTGGTGAAAATTGGCTATGTCCACTGGAGGTGAATCCCCTGTTACTATCTGTGAGGGGGGTGGTGTTTGTGCCTGGTAATTGTCCCACTCCGCCATATCATCGTCATTGTCATCCACATCCCCATCATCATCTGAGATTTCACCCTCTTCTGTGTCCTGAGGGCCTTCCTCTACAGGCTCATAGTGAGGCAACAACCTTTCCGGAACCTGTCTTGGAGGTACAGGCGGCATCTGAGGAGCAGGATTTACAATAGGTACCGGCGGAATAATTGCCGGAATCACCGGGGCTGACGGAACCTCTGAACGTTGAGGGGATAGAGGGAACCGTTGGTTGTAGTCGTCCAACATGCGTTGGAGATTAGTAATGAGCGACAAAGGAAGAGTCGCCGTTTTATGCTTCGGAGGGGCCTGGTGTATGTAAACCGGATCTTCATCCTCACTGCTGACATCCTGGCATTTAATAACTAAGTCGGACGGACTTTGTGCCGTTCCAAAAGACTCCGGTAACCCCTCGGACTCCTGATCAGAATCCGTAGCGAATAATGGTGAGGGAGGCTGTGCATCTCCCACAGGAATATTGTGTTCCTGGCTATCCGGGCCCACAGTAGGAGGTAATGGTGTCCAAGAAACTCCAGTTAAAGATGAAACCGACGCTGAAGTTAGCTGAGGTAGTTGTTCCTTTCTTGTTTTCTGGGTAGACGCAACGCTGCTTATTCGTACCCTTACGAATGTCTGTGGAGATGTCCTCGTCGACGGAGCCGTCGTCGACGGAATGATGGTCGACGGAATTATCGTCGACGGAGTCTGTGGCAACAAAATCGATGTGGTCGGATCCGCCGTCGACGAAGACGCCGTCGACGGGGCCACCGTCGACGGAGCCACCGTCGACGGGGCCGCTGCCGACGGAGCCGTCGTCGAGATCTTCGTCGACAAGGCTTTCGTCGACGGAACCACCGTCGACAGTGTCGTCGACGGGATCTTCTTTTTCTTCGTCGACGGAGTGGGCGTCGACGAGCTCGACGACGTCTTCGTCGACGACACAATCTTCGTCGACGGAACCTTTACCTTTTTCGTCGACGTCGAAGTAATGGGCAAAACAGAAGTCACCGCCCTCGAAGAACTGATGGTAATCGTCGACGAGGATAACGTCGACAGAACGCTCGTCGACGACGAAGCAGCTGACGTCGTCGTCAGAGTCACCGTCGACGAGGTAGAAACAGCAGATCTCGTCGTCGGGAGTATCGTCAACGAGGCGGACAATCTTTTCCCTGAGGAATGGGAAGTAGACGCCTCAGCAGCCTGAGAACAGTGTCCCTTAGGCGACAAAGCAGTAGGTGAGACAGCAGAAGTTGCAGCTGTCAGAGTCAAAGATAGGGAATATGCTACTTACCAGTATGCATCTGTTCTTGGCATGTAGAGCTGCAGAGTTGTACACTTAGCATAGGTCGCC
This sequence comes from Triturus cristatus, assembly GCF_964204655.1. Lineage (NCBI taxonomy): Eukaryota > Metazoa > Chordata > Amphibia > Caudata > Salamandridae > Triturus > Triturus cristatus. The sequence goes on from NC_140581.1 coordinate 16,408,481, forward strand.
ATCTGGTGTTGGGCCCGGATGTTTGCAGTTTGTTTTTCTTCTTGGACCGTCTTTGGAAGTCACGAGTTTGGTGACTCCTCCTTCGGTCCGTACTGCGCATGGGCTTCGGCTCCATCCTCAGATTGTTTTTCGCCAACAGGGAAATGATGGAGCGTAGTAATAACAGTGAGAAACCCATGTGTGTTGTATCTAAATAAGATGGACTGGAACGGATACAGGTAGCCGGGGAGGCGGGTGGGCGTGTACAACTCTGCAGCTCTACATGCCAAGAACAGATGCATACTGGTAAGTAGCATATTCCGTTCGAGGCATATGAGCTGCAGATTGTACACTTAGCATAGATTATATAGCAGTACCCAACCTTAGCGGCGACCACCGGTATCCGTTGCAGCTGTTTGAAAGAGTGTTTTTAGTACAGCCTGGCCCACCCTAGCTTGCTGCTGGGAATGCACATCTACACAGTAGTGTTTTGTGAATGTGTGCGGTGTAGACCATGTGGCTGCCTTGCATATGTCATCTAAGGGTATATTCCCTAGAAAAGCCATAGAAGCCCCTAACTTTCTTGTAGAGTGGGCTTTAGGGGGAACAGATAATGTTCTCTTTGCCTTCTGATAGCAAATTTGTATGCATTTTACAATCCACCTAGCTATCCCTGATTTTGAGATGGGGTTGCCTTTATGTGGTGGAGAAAAGGAAACGAACAACTGTTTGGTCTTCCTGAAGGGTTGCGTTCTTTGTATGTAATATAGCAACGCTCTTTTCACATCTAGTGTGTGTAAGGCCCTTTCCGCAACAGATTGGGGTTGCGAAAAGAAGACAGGTAATTCCACTGATTGATTGAGGTGGAAGGGGGTAATGACTTTGGGTAGGAACTTCGGATTAGTTCGAAGTATGACCTTGCTGTGATGCATTTGTATGTAAGGTTCCTGTATGGTGAACGCTTGTATTTCACCAACCCTTCTAAGGGAAGTGATAGCTACAAGGAAAGCTGTTTTCCAGGTGAGAAATTGTAGCTCACATTTGTGCATTGGTTCGAAGGGCGGACCCATTAGTCGTGTAAGGACCAAATTTAGATTCCATACAGGGGAGGGTGGTGCCCTGGGAGGAATTACTCGTTTGAGGCCTTCCATGAAGGCTTTAATAGCGGGCACTCTGAAGAGTGACAAATGCTGTCTGTTTTGTAGATAGGCAGCGATCGCTGCTAGGTGTAGGCGTATGGATGAATACGCCAGGTTACACCTGTGAAGATGGAGCAGATAGCATATGATGTGTTGTATGGATGCATCTAGAGGGTTGATTGTATTGTTACGGCAGTACATTACAAATCTTTTCCACTTTGCGGCATAGCATGCTCTAGTGGTAGGACGTCTGGCTTCCATGATGATGTTCATGCAATCAGGGGGAAGGTTAAGGTACCCGAATTCTAAGATTTCAGGAGCCAGATCGCCAGGTTGAGCTGAGCTGGGTCCGGGTGCCTGATTTCTCCATGGTTCTGGGTTAGGAGGCATGGGGAAAGGTGCAGTTTTTGATGTGGTACCACTGATAGTTGTAGTAGCGTGGTGTACCACGGCTGTCTGGCCCACGTCGGAGCTACCAGAATGAGTGTGAGGGAGTGCTGTTGTAGTTTCCTGACCACTAATGGAATTAGTGGGAGAGGTGGAAAGGCGTATGCAAATCTGCCTGACCAGTTCATCCATATCGCATTGCCCTTGGACAATGGGTGTGGGTATCTGGCGGCGAAGCTTGGGCATTTTTTGTTTTCGTGGGTGGCGAAGAGGTCTATTTGAGGATGCCCCCACTGTCGGAAGAATGGGTGAAGAACTTGTGGATGCAGTTCCCATTCGTGTAGTTGTTGAGTCTGTCTGCTGAGCAGATCTGCTATGGTGTTTTGTACGCCTGGAACATGTTGTGCCAGGAGAAAAATGTTTTGGGGAATTGCCCATCTCCATATGCTCTGGGCTAAGCGGGAGAGCTGGGGAGAGTGTGTCCCCCCCTGTTTCTGTATATAATACATCGCAGTCATGTTGTCTGTGCGAATGAGGACTGCTTTGCCTGAAATCTGCTTTTGGAAAGATTTTAGGGCTAGAAAGATCGCCAAAAGCTCCAGATGGTTGATGTGGAGCGTTTTTTGCTGTGGCGTCCATAGACCTTGCATTGTGAGGTGTAAGAGGTGCGCTCCCCAGCCGGAGAGCGATGCGTCCGCTGTTAGAGTCACTTGGGGAACCGGGTCCAGGAACGGCCGTCCCTTGGAAAGGTTTGTGGTGTTCCACCACTGCAGAGAGTGATGTGTGCGGCCGTCCACCAACACCAGATCCGTCAGCTGACCCTGGGCCTGGTTCCACTGTTGTGCTAGGCACTCCTGAAGTGGACGCATGTGGAGTCTTGCATGGGGCACTATGAAGATGCAAGACGCCATCATCCCTATGAGCTTCATAAACACTCTTGCTGGTAGAGAGTGTTGAGGAAGGAATATTTTGCGTAAGGCTAGAATGCTTGTGATTCTGGCTGAGTTTGGATAGGCAATACCTTTTGAGGTGTCTATGGTGGCCCCGAGATATTGCTTTGTGTGAGATGGTATGAGGTGGGACTTTTGGTAGTTCACCGTGAAGCCTAGCTGATGAAGCAGTTGGATGGTGCTGTTTGTATGTTGCACGCATTGGTGGTAGGACGCGGCTTTTATGAGCCAGTCGTCTAAGTAAGGGAAGACGTGAACATGTTGACGTCTGAGGTGTGCTGCTACTACTGCTAGGCATTTGGTAAACACCCGTGGTGCAGTGGTGACCCCGAAGGGGAGAACCTTGAATTGGTAATGTTGCCCGTCCACCACGAACCTGAGGTATTTTCTGTGAGAGGGGTGTATTGGAATGTGAAAGTACGCGTCTTTCAGATCCAGTGTTGTGAGAAAGTCTCCCTGGCAGAGGAGTGGGAGGACTTGTTGTAAGGTGACCATGTGAAAGTGGTCTGAATGTATGTAGGCATTTAGAGGCCGGAGATCCAGAATGGGTCTGAGGGTCTCGTCTTTCTTTGGGATTAAGAAATATAGGGAGTAGACCCCTAGATTTCGTTGATTGTCGGGTACCTGCTCTATGGCGTGTTTCTGGAGGAGCGAGAGTACCTCTTGTTTGAGCAGTGTGGAATGCTCTTGGGACATTGGACGGTGCCTTGGTGGGATATTGGGTGGGGTAGATGTTAGCTCGAGGCAGTACCCTGACCGAATGATTTGGGTCACCCATTTGTCCGATGTTATGGACTCCCATACGTGGATAAAATCTTGTAGTCTGCCCCCGACCGGAGTGGAATGGTCTGGGGGGAGCGAAGGGGAGTCATTGTGCGGGTGGGGTGGCAGAACGGGTATTGTTGGTTTTGCCCCTGCCCTTATTGTTGTTGCCTCTGTAACCACCTCTTTGGTTGCCCTTTGAAAAGGTATTTTGAGGAGGGGATTTGTAGGAGGTAGAGGCATTATCGGTGGAGGAGCCTCTACCTGTGCCACGAAAGGACGAGCGTCGAAAGGAACGCTTAGAGGCTTGGGTCTGGAGCGCTCCCATAGACTTCGCTGTGTCTGTATCTTTCTTCATTTTTTCGAGCGCTTCGTCTACCTTTGGGCCAAAGAGTGTTTGCTGGTCAAAGGTGTGATTAAGTATTGATGTCTGGACCTCAGGCTTGAACCCTGATATCCTGAGCCAGGCATGGCGTCGAAGCAGGACACTGGTGTTTATGGCTCTAGAAGCAGTGTCTGCTGCATCGAGGGCACACTTAATGGAGGTGTTTGTGATTAGTTTGCCCTCCTGTATCAGGTCATGAGCTTGGCGTTTGTATTTCTCTGGAAGGTGCTGCATAAGAGCCTCTAATTCATCATAGTGTGCTCTATCATATCGCGCAAGCAGTGCTTGTGTATTTGCAATGCGCCACATGTTTGCAGCCTGGTAGGCGGTGCGTTTACCAGACGCGTCCAGAAGTTTAGATTCCTTGTCAGGTGGTGGGGCATCTCCTGAAGATTGGGAGTTAGCCCTCTTTCTAGCTGTGGAGACAACTAGGGAATCTAGAGGAGCAGGGCCCTTGATGTATGCAGGGTCTGTGGGTGCCGCCTTGTACTTCTTCTCTATTCTAGGGTTTAGTACTCTGGCTCTGACAGGGTCTTTGAATACCTCTGTAGCGTGCTTGGTGACACCCTTAAGCATGGGTAAAATAGCAGTGGAACGATCTTGTAAATCAAATGTATCCAGTAGGAAGTCTTCTTCCACTGGTTCCGTGTGCATGTCCACCCCATGGTAGTGTGCTGCTCTCTGCACTAAATGGTGAAACCCTAAAGAGTCCTCTGGAGGAGACGGCCTTGATGGGTATAGGTCGTCTTGAGGTACATTGGGTACATCAGGGTTATTATAATCCTCCCATGGATCTGGGGTCCCTGGTGGAGTGGGATCCATTGGGGCGTCCCCTGGGTCATTGTCCGGGTCCCCGTCATCCGGGTCTGGGGATGGGGCCGGATCGTAGTGAGGTAAAGGTGGAGGGGGTGGTGGTGGGAGGGGGGGTGGCAGTGGGGAGGGTACTCTAAGGGGAGAAGTAGCTGAGTCCCTCTTTTTGGGTGGAGGAGGAGGAGCCGGAGCCTCAAGGCGACGCTTCTTAGTAATCACAGTCAAAAGGCCAGTCTTTGGATCTCTGGACAAAGTCTTTTGTAAAGGGTCTGGTGTAAACAGAGCCAATGGCGCCGAGTCGTCTGTCGGCACCGGCGATTTCGGAACCGAAGGTTTCGATGTTCTGTGTACGCCCTGCTTTTTGGAGGTCTCCGTGTGTTTCGGCGTCGAATGCTGTTTCGGCGCCGGAGCGTCGGTGCCGACCGATTTCTGTTTGTGTTTGGTCGGCGCCGAGTGTCCAGGCTTCGGCACCGGTGGTTTCGGAGTCGAGCTGGATTTTGCAGGCTTCGGTGCCGAGTGGTGTTTATCGGCACCGGGCGTCGGCTGGCTCGATCCTGAGCTGCCGTGAGACTTTGAGTGCTTCGACACCGGGCCCGAAGGTGGGGTGATCGAGGCTTTGGTTTTGGTTTTGCCCAGGCCGGCAGGCGAGGGAGTAACCGGAGTCTCTTTGGTTTTCGGTGCGGGGCTGGGAGGGGGCATTGTACTCACGGCCCGCTGTCCTGGTGTTACGTCCTCCAGGTCGGAGTCGTCGGCCTCGGAAGCGCTGACGATGTCTTCTCCCAGTTCGGTGTGTGTCTGCCCCGAAGCTTCGGCGTCGTCTCCGAAGATGTCCGGTGGAACTGTCGAGGATGAGTGCGCCATGGTGCGTCGAGCCTTTCGATCCCGGATCGTTTTCTTCGATCGAAAAGACTTGCAGGCGGGGCAGTCTCGAGCCTCGTGTTCCGGAGAGAGGCAAAGGTTACACACCTGATGGAGGTCGGTGTGGGGAAATTTAGACCCACATTTTGGGCACTTTTTAAACGGAGTCCTTTCCATCGGCCGGGACCGGAGTCGCGGAGGGCCCGAAGGCCGGTGTCGATGTACGGGATGGAAAAAGTGCCGCTTCGAGAGATGAAGATGATGAAGGAACTCGAAGAATCGAGGATTTTCCGTCGAGGCTGGAACCGTAGAAGTTCGAAGCCGGAGTACGAAGGATCACATCCGAGCCCGATGGCGGAAAAAAACAATCTGAGGATGGAGCCGAAGCCCATGCGCAGTACGGACCGAAGGAGGAGTCACCAAACTCGTGACTTCCAAAGACGGTCCAAGAAGAAAAACAAACTGCAAACATCCGGGCCCAACACCAGATGGCGACCTATGCTAAGTGTACAATCTGCAGCTCATATGCCTCGAACCTTCTTTTTCTTCAGGAAAGGAGATGGTAACTCCTGCACACTACTGCGCTTAAGAGGCTGGTTGAGAACGACCAGAAAAGAGACTTTCAACATCAGAGAGTGGGTTATCCTTATCCTTCAGTCTCTGTAGCCATAATAACAGGCGGCCTTCTCGGTCCTTTAGAGTTTTTGTAGAAAAAGTTCTACAAAATTTACATTTTGCCACTTCATGGTCTGGGTATAAACAGTAAATACACTTACTGTGTGGGTCCTCAGAAAATAAACGCAGCTTTCCACACGAAGAACATGGTCTAAACAAAGATTTCTTACTAGAAGACATCCTCACTGACAAAAACTGAGCAGAGCTCAGGGAGACTCCCTGTCACACGACGTGCGGTAGAAAATCTGAGGTGAGAAGCTCTGAGGAGAAGGTTCTAGAGAGGGGCTGACGCCTGATTGGCTGGAGTTCGGACTTACATAATGACAGAGATAGACTACAAAGGTCTTTTGTCTCTCTCCATTGTATTCCTATGGAGTTTTCTCTTATAGGTACACTATGTGTGTTTTTACACCTATATACGCTAATTATGTGATTACTTATGTATATATTTTGCTATATATATATATATTGCTATTTTATTTACCGTGGGACTCCCACTCCGACGACGGGGAATATTCAAGCATGTGAATCTATGAAAGACACCCTAATACTGGAGAACCTGGTGATACAGACAGAGCCAGGATAAAACAAGCAAGCTCCCATGTGGTCCCAGACACTCCCAGCCCAGCAACGCTGCGGACTCAGGAGGGTCAGTGGCTGCAGACAGCGCCAGGATAAGACAAGCCACCTCCGTTGTGGTCCCAGACACTCCCAGCCCAGCAACGCTGCGGACTCAGGAGGGTCGGTGGCTGTAGACAGCGCCAGGATAAGATAAGCCACCTCCGTTGTGGTCCCAGACACTCCCAGCCCAGCAACGCTGCGGACTCAGGAGGGTCGGTGGCTGCAGACAGAGCCAGGATGAGAAGAGTCACCTCCTTTGTGGTCACAGACACTCCCAGCCCAGCAACGCTGCGGGTCGGTGGCTGCAGACAGCGCCAGGATAAGACAAGCCACCTCCGTTGTGGTCCCAGACACTCCCAGCCCAGCAACGCTGCGGACTCAGGAGGGTCGGTGGCTGCAGACAGCGCCAGGATAAGACAAGCCACCTCCGTTGTGGTCCCAGACACTCCCTGCAACGCTGCGGACTCAGGAGGGTCGGTGGCTGCAGACAGAGCCAGGATGAGAAGAGCCACCTCCGTTGTGGTCCCAGACACTCCCAGCAACGCTGCGGACTCAGGAGGCTCAGTGGCTGCAGACAGAGCCAGGATGAGAAGAGCCACCTCCATTGTGGTCCCAGACACTCCCAGCAACGCTGCGGACTCAGGAGGGTCAGTGGCTGCAGACAGAGCCAGGAAGAGAAGAGCCAACTCCCTTGTGGTCCCAGACACGCCCAGCAGCGCTGCGGACTGGAGAGGGTCGGGGGCTGCAGACAGAGCCAGGAGGAGAAGAGCCACCTCCCTTGTGGTCCCAGACACTCCCAGCCCAGCAGCGCTGCGGACTGGAGAGGGTCGGGGCTGCAGACAGAGCCAGGAAGAGAAGAGCCATCTCCCTTTTGCCACACATATAGAGGACAACACTGTCTACATCGGCCCAAATCTGTGGCTCTTCAGGGCCTGAAGACCCTGCCTCCCAATCACACAAGATGTCCCACATTCTAAAGCGGGAACGGATGGCTCATGATCAAGTGGCATGAAGAAGAATTTGCCTCTCTAAAGAAAATAAAGAACAAACTTTTGTCTTAGGGAAGCAATAACAAATGTGTCGATGTTAGAGTCAGAACTAGACTATTACTCGGAGCTCTGCCACCCAGACATGAAGGTGCTGTCATTGGGTCCTCCTCTGAGAGGTAGTTACATTTAAATGCCCTATGTGTGATGTGTCCATTCACGAACCACCTTGCAGAGGTGTGGCCTAGAGGTCACCCAACAATTCTGCCTCTGAGTCAGAGCATTAGCAATGATGGAGCATCTAATGTTATCTAGTCTCTCTTCGCTATCCACCATTTATTAGATTCATTGACCTTGCGAACAGTAAAGGTGGCAGGCACAAATGGTACATCCCTTTCAGCGAAGGCACATACTTCATGGACTTTATAGGGCTTAAAGACCGTTCATACAAGAATCACAACACATGTTACACTCAGTCACTGTGGTGTTAATGAGGAGGAACTGGACCCAGAGAGCTGGCATCGACCAGTGAAACAGGTGAGGAGCAGAGCACAGGCCACCTTTCCTCACTAGGCAGGAGGGAGCGGCAGAGGCTCGCAGGGAGGGCAGTATGAAACAGGATGTCCCGATCAGCAAGCAGAGAAACAGGAGCACAGTATCCTTTGCAGTATTCACCACGTACCTGCAGTCAGGTTCACCACCGAGGCTGTGCTGGCAGTAATGGCGTCCACCTGGGAGTGTATTTCATGTTTTGATTCATCCATCTTATTCAGACGCCAGTCCTTGGCACGCTGAAGAAACATTAAAAGCGATAAGTACCTGCCTTGTGGCCTCTGAATCCACCCACCCACACAGAAAGCAATACAATATCAAGACAATGTGGTCTGTCACAATTCACAGCATCAACCACATGAAAATATTCAATTGCAAAGAGAAAGATAGATGGATACTCACAGAATCCGGTCCAAGGAGCGGGAGCGTGTCAAAGTCATCCAGCGTGGCCTGGGCGGCATGCACGGCTTGCATGCTGGAGTTAATGGTGCCAGTCAGGGCTTGTTGAGCGGAGGTCTGCAAGAGAAGAGGGCAGGCTATGAACGGCTGCATCACCAGCTGATCAAACCAACGCATGCTGATCCGTCTGCCACCCCAATCCACATCCCCAGGCCAGGAGGCCCTCCATGATTCATGTGTTCCTCTCAAACATGGCTGAAAGGCAGCTGATTAGCATCATGTGGCCCTTCCCAACACATCCCTGGATGGAAACTCCGAGCAAATATTTTCTAAAAGGCTCAAGGCCAAGAGAATCTCTTTGCAGCTGATGTGGCCAGACACAGATTTTTTTTTTTTGAGCGAGGAACCAAAAGAGCGCTGCGGAGCATCTCTAGAAACAAAGAGCTCCAGTGCTGTCTCTGCAGGACACGCGACTACAAGAGATGTCCATGTGGGGACGAGCAAAGATGACCTGATGCGGGACTCAGGGCATCACATGGTGCTTGGAGGGAGATGGAACCATGAAGAGCGCTGCGGAGCATCTCTAGAAACGCAGAGCTCCAGTGCTGTCTACAGGACACGCGACTACAAGAGATGTGCATGTGGTGCGAAGCAGACATGACCTGATGCAGGACTCGGAGCATCACATGGTGCTTGGAGGGAGATGGAACCATGAAGAGCGCTGTGCAGCATCTCCTGAAACACAGAGCTCCAGTGCTGTCTCTGCAGGACACGCGACTACAAGAGATGTCCATGTGGTGCGAAGCAGACATGACCTGATGCGGGACTCAGAGCATCACATGGTGCTTAGAGGGAGATGGAACCATGAAGAGCGCTGTGCAGCATCTCTAGAAACACAGAGCTCAAGTGCTGTCTACAGGACACGCGACTACAAGAGATGCCCGTGTGGTTCGAAGCAGACATGACCTGATGGAGGACTCAGAGCATCACATGCTGCTTGGAGGGAGAAGAGACTACTCTGCAGGTGAGTCACTGGGTATCACCTATCTCGAGGAGAATCATCTTCTGGCCTCCCATCAGGCGGGTTTCCGCCCAGGCCACTCCACTGAAGGAGTGGTGCTTGCGGTCAAGGATGAACTCAAGGGGAAAGCCGACATCAATCTCCCCCAAGCTCTGGTCCTCCTCGATCTGTCCGCTGCGTTTGACACGGTCGATCATGCTGTTCTTCTCGATCGTGTCAGCGCAGCGGGCATTCAGGGCATTGCCTATTCTTGGATCGCGTCTTTCCTCCAAGACCGGACGCAAGCGTGTCACCTCTCCGGTTTTTCCGCTCCCCCTCGGATGGTTACCTGTGGGGTTCCGCAGGGCTCGTCCCTTTCCCCTCTTCTTTTTAATCTCTACATCCGCCCCCTTGTCTCCTCTCTTCTCGAGCTGGGGGTCTCTGTGTATAACTACGCTGATGACCTCCAGCTCGTCTTTGATCTTTCATCCCCTCTTGTTTCCCTTCCTAAGTTTTGCTCCACTCTAGTCTTCATCTCTCAGTGGATGAGCTTCAATCATCTGAAGCTCAATCCGGACAAAACGGAGCTTGTCGTCACCGGTGGTCCCTCCAATCCTTGGTCCCCTGCTCACTGGCCCCTCTCCTTTGGTCCCCCCCCCCCCGGTACCGGCTTCTTCTGTCCGGACCTTGGGCATCAAGGTCAGCCATGACCTGTCCATGCATTCACAAATCAGTTCTGTTGTGTCTTCGTGTTTTCTTTCTCTTCGCTTAATCCGTAAGATCTCTCGGTTTTTCTCTGTTGATGCCCTTAAAACCATAGTCATCGCCCTTATCATCTCTCGCCTTGACTACGGGAACGGCCTGTATGTTGGCATCCCCGCCTATGAAACCTGCCGTCTTCAGGCCATTCAAAATCAGGTGGCTCGACTAATCCTCCGCCTACCCAAATCCTCTCACATTACTTCTGCTCTTAAGTCTCTTCATTGGCTCCCTGTGCATCTCAGATCTTTCTTCAAACTTGCCTGCCTGGCCTTTCGGGCTCATCATCGCTCCGCCCCACACTTCATTAGTTCTCTTATCACCTCCCACGTCCCCAGTCGAACTCTCCGTTCCTCATCACTTTCTCTGCTTCACATCCCCCGCTTTCGCAAAACACGTACTGGGGGCACCCGCTTCTCGGTTCTGGCCCCTCGGTTTTGGAACAGCCTTCCCCTTTCTATTCGTTCCATCCCCATTTACACTCACTTCCGTAAGGCCCTCAAAACTTTCCTGTTTTCTCAGGCTTTTCCCAGCTAGTCCTCTTGGGTTTTTCTGTGAGCTTGGATGAGTTTTCAGCGCCAGGAAGCCGCTTGGCCGCAGTGCGCTTATTTAAATTCCCTTTTCATTTCATTTCACGTGGTCATTGCAGCTTTCCACACACAAAGCAAACAAACGACTTAAGGGTGACGAGCAGCACCAGGCTCAGGCACGCATTAAGAAGGTGCAGCCATCGATTTACAAACATTCTACCCCCTCCTTGCCTCCCGATGGACACGGGTACACAGGAATGCCAAAATCCTCTTATTTTTAAGTAATCAAGAGGAGGGGCGAGAGGATGGCAACAGGTTCCACAGCAATCTGAAGGAAGGTAGAGAAACAATGAAAACAAGCGGGGTGACAATATCCAAGGGGTCTAGCTCACTCCACTGAGGCCAGATAACATTTGTGATTGGTGAAATAAATTAATTAGTTACAAACCACAAATTCATTTCGGGGTTTAGGGTGAGGTTAGGAAGGACTGTGACCTAAAACCACATGCACTTTTTCTACGTTTTAAAAATCAACTAGAAGAACAACTTCCTTGCCTTTGCTAATGCTTTGTCTGGCGGATCCAGCACCTGCCTGTGGATCCCTTTTCAATTATCCCTTGCGCAGCGTTTCACTGAAACCCTCTCCATAGCCCTCCCATGTCGACGAGGACGCGACAATGGAATGGCTCAGCTTGCGACCTGTGGAGCGTCATCTGAGCCATAAGAAGACCTTGTTGGCGTGCTGTCCTCAGGTCCACCCATTTTTCCCATGCCTTTGAGGCAAACGGGTGAACCGACATTTCCACAGGTATACCCAGTATACAATTTAAAGAAAGAAACTAGAAATTCTAAAATATAGACATTTCCTAGTGACAAGCCTCACATATCAAATTACAATAAAACAGGATCAGTGAGGAATCCAAAAGGCAGTTACTGTATCCACCAGAAGGAAAATGCTGCTTACCAGAATGCATCTGTGTAAGATATAAAACAGTATTTTATTTTATACAAAACAGTTGCTCTAGAGTTCAGCTCTTGTGTGTGAGACCATTTGCTGACTGAGTGAGTACATCAAATGCTTTACACTGTCCTCTGATACTGCCTTACTGCTCGACTGAGCTACCACTTTAGAGAGTAAGGTTCTTTCTAACTTTAACCTCTGCCAAACCTCTGGAGACTCTTGGACTCTATACACACTGTACCTCACTTTGGTGCAGTATATGTAGAGCCAGTTTCTTACAGTGGGCTCTTACCAGAGGAAACATAAGCCATCAATGCACTGTGGGTTCTTACCAGAGGGAACATGAGCCCTCAATGCACCATCGGCTCCTACCACAAGTGACATGAGCACTCAATGCACCGTGGGCTCTTACCAGAGGGGACATAAGCCCTCAATGCACTGTGGGCTCTTACCAGAGGAAACATAAGCCATCAATGCACTGTGGGCTCTTACCTGAGGGGATAAAAGCCCTCAATGCACGTGGCCCTTCCCAGAGGGGACATAAGCCCTCAATGCACCATGGGCTCTACCAGAGGGGACATAAGCCCTCAATGCACCGTGGGCTCTTACCAGACAGAATGAAATGCACCTGTCCGCTGTGGCCCTTACCAGGGGAAACATAAGCCCTCAATGCACTGTGGGAGATACCAGAGGGGACATAAGCCATCAATGCACTGTGGGAGTTACCAGAGGGGACACAAGCCCTCAATGCACCATCGGCTCCTACCACAAGGGACATAAGCACTCAATGTACCGTGAGCTCTTACCAGAGGGGACATAAGCCCTCAATGCACCATCGGCTCCTACCACAAGGGACATACGCACTCAATGCATGGTGGGTTCTTACCAGAGGAAACATAAGCCATCAATGCACTGTGGGCTCTTACCTGAGGGGATACAAGCCCTTAATCACGTGGCCCTTACCAGAGGGGACATAAGTCCTCAATGCACCGTGGGAGTTTCCAGAGGGGACACAAGCCCTTAATGCACGTGGCCCTTACCAGAGGGGACATAAGTCCTCAATGCACCGTGGGAGTTTCCAGAGGGGACACAAGCCCTCAATGCACGTTGGCCCTTACCAGAGGGGACATAAGCCCTCAATGCACAGTGGGCTCTTACCAGAGGAAACATAAGCCCTCAATGCACTGTGGGCTCTTACCAGAGGGGACATAAGCCCTCAATGCACCATTGGCTCCTACCACAAGGGACATAAGCCCTCAATGCACTGTGGGAGTTACCAGAAGGGATATAAGCCCTCAATTCCTAGGGAGAACAATTCCCTCTCAGTAAAGCCGGTTACCGGGGACATCCGTTGGGGTATAAAACCAGCTTCTGAGAGATGATGGATTTTATCATCTTGAAGCAACCTGGGATATATTTAACCTTTGACAGAATATATGACTGTTTGTTCGTGATGATTAGCCTTGAGAAAGCCCTGGCCCAACCTGCAACATAGGGCGAAACACGTGTTGGCAGTTCTCTTCCCTAAAAAACTGTTTACACAAAAAGTCAAAAGAGGGTAATAGATCTATTAATCAATAAATGAAAATAAAAGAACTAACCTCACTCAAAGCAACTTGTATCATTGTGTTGTGTCTCAAAAAATGAATTATCCTTCGGCTCCAAAAAATTATTTGGGTGGAAAAGAGGAACACGTGCATACACCTTCACTGTTACATAAGCCCTCAATGCACCATCGGCTCTTACCAGAGGGAACATAAGCCCTCAATGCACTGTGGGAATTACTAGAGGGGATATAAGCCCTCAATGCACTGTGGGACCTTACCAGAGGGAACATAAGTCCTCAATGCACTGTGGCCCTTATCAGAGGGTACATAAGCCCTCAATGCACTGTGGCCCCTACCAGAGGGGATGTACGCCCACAATGCACTATTGGCTGTTACCAGAGGGGACATAAGCCATCAATGCACTGTTTGCATTACCAGAAGGGACATAAGCCCACAATGCACCGGGAGCGTTACCAGAAGGGACATAAGCCCTGACTGCACTGTGGCTCTTACCAGAGGGGACATAAGCCCTCAATGAACTGTGGGCGTTACCGGAGTGGGCATTTGCGGTCGATGCACCTGACCACTTTGGCTTTAACTAGATGGTGTGTTATATTATTTTCTTTTTTTAGCATGAGGTCATATCAATTACAATGGTTTTATGAGGAAAACTCAATATTCTTCCCGCACGATGCAACACAAACAATCAAGACCCGAGAAAAAAAATCTACCTACAATGTGACATGCAGTCATACTGACAAATAACAAAATTATATTGCAAAATCGTACAGCAATTATCAAAAGATGGGGAGAAAAGTAATGAAGAGGAAGTGCTGAGTGCAGCAGGTATTCTCACAGCGCTGTGCACCAGTTACTTCTCTTTGTAACAATCTTTCTGGAGGAGGTTCTTTCTCTGTGCACATGCCACACCTCGTGAACCGCCTCCACGCGCCACGCTCAATCTGGGAAGTTGAAATAGCTCTCCTGTGCCGAATGGTGGCGCCTCACTGGATACGGCGTCATGAAGCTGGGGAAAGCTCCACCTTGGCGCTTCGGCGTCAGGTCCTCGTCTCCTTTTCTACCCCCTCGGAGAATAGGACGTGGCTAATGTTATTGACTAAAATGAAAAATTACCAAAGATTCACCAAAAGTAACTTGAGATCTTCTGAAGTCGCAGAATTACTCAGTGAGTAAACAGTATCCTCCAGAAAGACTGTTAGAGAAGGGAAGTAACTTTTTTCTTTTGATGAATAGTTCTACCTACTCCATTTCTAAGGACGAGCTCCAGAGTGGTGAGCCTGAGCAGACAGTCAAAGCAACATACATGTAGCAAAATGTCCATCCCTGCTGAGAAATAAGACCTTAGCCCAACACAAATCAGGGCAGGGAAGACCCTGGACAGAGCCAAAAAAACAGCGCTGCCCTCTTGGTGCCCTCACAAGAGCCTTGCATACTTTCATGCGCAGCACGATCTTAGGGAAGACCCTGGACAGAGCCAAAGAAGCAGCTCTGCCCTCTTGGTGACCTCACAAGAGCCTCGCATACCTTCAAGCGCAGCACGATCTTAGGGAAGACCCTGGACAGAGCCAAAGAAGCAGCGCTGCCCTCTTGGAGCCCTCACAAGAGCCTCGCATACCTTCATGCGCAGCACGATCTTAGGGAAGACCCTGGACAGAGCCAAAGAAGCAGCACTGCCCTCTTGGTGCCCTCAAGAGCCTCGCATACCTTCAAGCGCAGCACGATCTTAGGGAAGACCCTGGACAGAGCCAAAGAAGCAGCGCTGCCCTCTTGGTGCCCTCACAAGAGCCTCGCATACCTTCAAGCGCAGCACGATCTTAGGGAAGACCCTGGACAGAGCCAAAGAAGCAGCTCTGCCCTCTTGGTGCCCTCAAGAGCCTCGCATACCTTCAAGCGCAGCACGATCTTAGGGAAGACCCTGGACAGAGCCAAAGAAGCAGCGCTGCCCTCTTGGTGCCCTCACAAGAGCCTCGCATACCTTCAAGCGCAGCACGATCTTAGGGAAGACCCTGGACAGAGCCAAAGAAGCAGCGCTGCCCTCTTGGTGCCCTCAAGAGCCTCGCATACCTTCAAGCGCAGCACGATCTTAGGGAAGACCCTGGACAGAGCCAAAGAAGCAGCGCTGCCCTCTTGGTGCCCTCACAAGAGCCTCGCATACCTTCAAGCGCAGCACGATCTTAGGGAAGACCATGGACAGAGCCAAAGAAGCAGCGCTGCCCTCTTGGTGCCCTCAAGAGCCTCGCATACCTTCAAGCGCAGCACGATCTTAGGGAAGACCCTGGACAGAGCCAAAGAAGCAGCGCTGCCCTCTTGGTGCCCTCAAGAGCCTCGCATACCTTCAAGCGCAGCACGATCTTAGGGAAGACCCTGGACAGAGCCAAAGAAGCAGCGCTGCCCTCTTGGTGCCCTCACAAGAGCCTCGCATACCTTCAAGCGCAGCACGATCTTAGGGAAGACCCTGGACAGAGCCAAAGAAGCAGCGCTGCCCTCTTGGTGCCCTCACAAGAGCCTCGCATACCTTCAAGCGCAGCACGATCTTAGGGAAGACCCTGGACAGAGCCAAAGAAGCAGCGCTGCCCTCTTGGTGCCCTCAAGAGCCTCGCATACCTTCAAGCGCAGCACGATCTTAGGGAAGACCCTGGACAGAGCCAAAGAAGCAGCGCTGCCCTCTTGGTGCCCTCAAGAGCCTCGCATACCTTCAAGCGCAGCACGATCTTAGGGAAGACCCTGGACAGAGCCCAAGAAGCAGCGCTGCCCTCTTGGTGCCCTCAAGAGCCTCGCATACCTTCAAGCGCAGCACGATCTTAGGGAAGACCCTGGACAGAGCCAAAGAAGCAGCGCTGCCCTCTTGGTGCCCTCAAGAGCCTCGCATACCTTCAAGCGCAGCACGATCTTAGGGAAGACCCTGGACAGAGCCCAAGAAGCAGCGCTGCCCTCTTGGTGCCCTCAAGAGCCTCGCATACCTTCAAGCGCAGCACGATCTTAGGGAAGACCCTGGACAGAGCCAAAGAAGCAGCGCTGCCCTCTTGGTGCCCTCAAGAGCCTCGCATACCTTCAAGCGCAGCACGATCTTAGGGAAGACCCTGGACAGAGCCAAAGAAGCAGCGCTGCCCTCTTGGTGCCCTCACAAGGCTCCTTCTCGGCAAGAGCCTCGCATACCTTCATGCACAGCACGATCTTATGAAAGTAGTCCGCTTCAGATTAGCCTCGAGTGTCTTGGAGCCAGCTTAAACCAGGAACGACTGAACAGCAATCTGTGTTCACGGTCCTGTCAATGCAAAAACATAGGATCCAGGTGACGGACTCTGCTCCTCTTTGGAGGGATGAGGAAGAAGGTAGAATGATGCAGTGACTCACATGAAAGGGGTGACAACGTGTGCCAAGAAAGCGGCCTTGGGGAACTAACATGTCGAGTCAAGGCCAGGCAATCAAGAGCGTAGCAGCTGCTTGGAGAGTGAACACACGACGACCGTGAGCAGCAGATCATGGTCATACTGGGCTGTGACAAAGGGGTCACCCCTTCACAGTATGTGAGCATACTGAAGCTCACAAAAGCCTTGCCAACCCCAGCGGACACTGCTCTGACATCAAGGACTGATTCCTCTCAATTCTCAGATTCTTTACGCAGTACTATATAGCGGGAAACTGCTGAGACAACTTTCTCCACGCAGAATCGCACAAATACATGTATTGCTCTGAGTTTGGGAATCACGGACCCGCGCTCATTCTGCTTCGCAAACTGGGCTCTCCTGCTCTCATTTCTTTTTGTTCTGATAATGACCCTATATTAGTGCATGCTTTCAAACATTGTGCACTATCTGTAATATCCAGACCACAAAGGTATTACTGGCCACAGAGTTGACTGTTTAGCTCTCAGCATACACCTTGTATGTCATTTAGTCTTCAAGCTTTATACACTGTGTCATTACCTACTGCACTCTGCAAAGTTTCATCATTACATTTCTCGCAATTATGAATTACTTTTATATGGTTTTGTAATATAATTATGTTTAGTGCCAGCGTGATTAAATAGTGTCCTAGAGCGACATTTTTCTTATACCAAGATTGTTTTAATTCACATTGTGTGGTGTGAATATGAAACATACCCAATAAAAACACTGATTCATAAGATCTCTTGAAAAAATAACCCGAAATAATAAACTGAACTTTATGGCACACTTTTTATAGAGTTTAGTAGGACCAATTCAGAAGTTTTCAGTACTTAACACAGGGGGCATGTGCCCTTGATGCACCGGATTACACTACTGCGGGCTCTTACTAGAGAGGGCATTTGCCCTCAATGCACCAGATTACACTACTGCGGGCTCTAACCATAGGGGGTATGTGTCTTGGATGCACCGGAATACATACTGTGGGTTCTTACCAGAGGGGGCATGTGCCCTACATGCAACGTTTTACACTACTGAGGGCTCTACCAGCAGGGGCATGTGCCCTAAAATGCACGAGATTACACTACTACAGGCTCTTACCAGAGGGGGCATGTGCCCTCAATGCACCATATGTCACTACAGCAGGCTCTTACCAGAGGAGGCATGTTCCTTAAATGCACCAGATTACACTACTGCGGGCTCTAACCACAGGGGGTGTGTGTCCTGGATGCACCACAATACATACTGTAGGCTCTTACCAGAGGGGGCATGTGCCCTAAAATGCACGCAATTACACTACTGCAGGCTCTTACCAGAGGGGGCATGTGCCCTCAATGCACCAGATTACACTACTGCGGGCTCTTACCAGAGGGGGCATGTGCCCACAATGCACCAGAATACACTACTGCGGGCTCTTACCAGAGGGGTCATGTGCCTTCAATGCACCAGATTACACTACTGCAGGCTCTTACCAGAGGGGGCATGTGCTCTACATGCAACATTTTACACTACTGCGGGCTCTATCAACAGGGGCATGGGCCCTAAAATGCACGCAATTACACTACCAAAGGCTCTTATCAGAGGGGGCATGTGCCCTACATGCAACGGTTTACACTACTGTGGGCTCTATCAGTGGGGGCAGGTGCCCTAAAATGCACGAGATTACACTACTACAGGCTCTTATCAAAGGGGGCATGTGCCCTCAATGCACTAGGCACACGACTACGGACTCTTACCAGAGGGGGCATGTGCCCTCGATGCACCCGAGTACACTACTGCAGTCTCTTACCAGAGGGGGCATGTGCTCTACATGCAAAATTTTACACTACTGTAGTGTCTACCAGCGGGGCATGTGCCCAAAAATATGTGAGATTACACTACTGCAGGCTCTTACCAGAGGGGGCATGTGCCCTCAATGCACCAGATTACACTACTGCGGGCTCTTACCAGAGGGAGCATGTGCCTTCAATGCCCCAGATTACACTACAGTGGGCTCTTACCAGAGGGGGCATGTGCCTTAAATGCACCCGCGTACACTACTGTGGGCTCTTACCAGGGGGGGATGTTCCTTAAATACACCAGATTACACTACTGCGGGCTCTTACCAGAGAGGGCATGTGCCCTTAATAGACCAGATTACACTACTGCGGGCCCCTTACCAGAGGGGGCATGTGCCCTCAATGCACCATATGTCACTACAGCGGGCTCTTACCAGAGGGGGCATGTTCCTTAAATGCACCAGATTACACTACTGCGGGCTCTTACCAGAAGAGGCATGTGCCCTAAATGCACCAGATTACACTACTGCGGGCTCGAACCACAGGGCGTATGTGTCCTGGATGCACCAGAATACATACTGTTGGCTGTTACCAGAGAGGGCATGTGCCCTATATGCAACCGTTTACACTACTGCAGGCTCTACCAGCGGCGACATGTGCCCTCAATGGATCAGATTACACTACTGCGGGCTCTTACCAGAGGGGGCATGTGCTCTTGATGCACCCGAGTACACTACTATGGACTCTTACCAGAGGGGGCATGTGCCCTGCATGCAACAGTTTATGCTACTGTGGTGTCTACCAGCGGGGGCATGTGCCCAAAAATGCACGAGATTACACTACTGCAGGCTCTCACCAGAGGAGGCATGTGCCTTCAATGCACCAGATTACACTACTGAGGGCTCTTACCAAATGGGGCATGTGCCATAAATGCACCTAATTAAACTACTGCGGGCTCTTACCAGAGAGGGCATGTGCCTTCAATGCACCAGATTACACTACTGCAGGCTCTACCAGCGGGGACATGTGCCCTCAATGGACCAGATTACACTACTGCAGGCTTTTACCAGAGGGGGCAAGTGCCTTCAATCACCAGATTACACTACTGCGGGCTCTTACCAGAGGGGGCATGTGCCCTCAATGTACCAGATTACACTACTGCAGGCTCTCACCAGAGGAGGCATGTGCCTTCAATGCACCAGATTCCACTACTGCGGGCTCTCACCAGATGAGGCATGTGCCTTCAATGCACCAGATTACACTACAGCGGGCTCTTACCAGAGAGGGCATGTGCCCTAAATGCACTAGATTACACGACTACGGACTCTTACCAGAGGGGGCATGTGCCCTCGATGCACCCGAGTACACTACTGCAGGCTCTTACCAGAGGGGGCAAGTGCCTTCAATGCACCAGATTACACTACTGCGGGCTCTTACCAGAGGGGGCATGTGTCCTCGATGCACCAGTTTACACTACTGCAGGCTCTTACCAGAGGGGGCAGGTGCCTTCAAAACACCAGATTACACTACTGCGGGCTCTTACCAGAGGGGGCATGTGTCCTCGATGCACCAGTTTACACTACTGCAGGCTCTTACCAGAGGGGGCACGTGCCTTCAAAACACCAGATTACACTACTGCGGGCTCTTACCAGAGGGGGCATGTGCCCTCGATGCACCTGTCCACTTGTAATCTGCTGCTGAGCCTGTGGCATGGATCCTTTCTCAAAGTTTTCTGGACCTCCTGCACCTGGGCGCATTATGCCAGGAAGGGCGACAGATCCAGTCTTCACCGTCTCAATGCGATTCTGGTGCTGCTGGAGAACCGTCGACCTATTGAGGAGCAAAGGAACAGTATGGACATCAGGCTCATAAACCACTGAAGCAAGAGAGTTGAATGCAAATGAAGAACAAATAATTACACTGAAGAAATGGGACCGCAAGGCCTCATGCCACCTTTGTGTCTTAATACAGAGGGGTCAAAGAAGACAACCCCCTCCACAATTGTGAAACTTTGGTAGAGTTCCAGGGCACAGAAGGAGAAACGTGTGGGTATGGCACTTAGGAACAAGAGACTGCAGAGTCTCCTTCACAAAGCACCGACGAGAACGCCAACATATTCCACTAACTACCACACACCCTCAAACTCCAGAAAACACATTTCAACTTCTGCTCATTAACACGCCACACAGGCTTGATGCCCTCTTCATTAGAGATACATGGTTCATGCCCAAATCTTCGCACAGCCTGAACGCCCTTCTCCCCACAGGCTACACCAACTATTGTATGGCCATGTACAGCGGAAGGGAGGAGGCCCCTCTGTCGTCCATAAGTCCTCCTGGTTCTGCACGCTAGGCAAGAAGCCAAGACTCCCTGGAGCTGCTGACCAGCATTTCCCACTCTCTGCAACTCCCATTGCCACATGACATCTCTTTTACAAGCCTCCCGGGCCGAACAAGCACTTCTGAGAATTCATTAGTGATGTCTTCACTACCCTGTCCATCCGAAATGCACACACCATTCACAAACTTCAATATAAACAAGAGACACCTGTGAGAAAGTGGCTCTGTATATACTGTTCCCGAATCGGTACAGGGTGTACAGAGTCCACAGACCCCAGAGGCTTGGCAGAGGCCAAAGTCAGATATAAACTTACTCTATAAAGTGGTAGCTTGGTCGAGCAGTAAGGCAGTACCAGAGGACAGTGTAAAGCATTTGTTGTACACACTCAGTCAGCAAATGGTCTCACACACTCAAGAACTGAACTCTAGACCAATGGTTTATATAAAAAAAATATATGTTAGTTTTATTTTAGAACCAACAATAGGTATTAAAATATACTTTCTCAGAATGAGATGCTTTATATAAATACTTGTGCAATATGCAATTGACTTTTGTAGAAAGTTACAAGTGGTTGCAATAGGCAACACAATTTTAAACACAATCATGCATTGAGTTCAATGGAAGTTTCAAGTTATTTGCAACAGATTACTTTTAGGATTACTTTTGGGATTCCAGGACTGGATCCTAGATTCAGTCCTGGGTCAGTACTTAGAATCAAGTGATAAAAGTCGACTTAGTTATTGTTATGATTTTTAGACAATATTTTGCTATTTTAAAAGTTGACACTTAGAAAATATTTCATAGAAAACAGTCAATGATTCCCTATGGAAGAAAATTCAAGTTGCAGGTATAGTATGTTCTTGTTACTTTTTGTAATCCAGTACTGGGTGCCTAGGCTCAGTACTGGGACCTTTATCCAAAACAGGTAAGTAATTACGTTTTCAGATATTATACGATTTTCAAGGAATATTTAAGGTTTGCAGAAATCGACACTTGGAAGAAATTTCACAGAAAAACAGTCAATGATTTCCTATGAAAGAAAATCGGGTTAATGGTAAGTACAGTTGTGAATATTTAATCAGTGCTGGGCACCAAGATCCAGCACTGGGAGCTCACCTAAGAGCAGGTGAGTATTTTCGTTTTCGTTACTCGGCTGATTTTTGGTGAATATTTTACGTCTTGAAAAGTCCACACTTAGAAGAGATTTCAGGACAAACCAGTCAATGTTACCCTATGGAGAAAATGTAGTTATCGGCTTTAAGGCAAGTACTCGACTGGCAGAGTTAAGGTTCTGGGCATAGACTCCGGGGTCTCCCAGGGTCAGGTAGGTACAGTTGTTACACCCTCAGCGGCACAGGGGCAGCCGGGTGCAGAGAGAGTTAGGCCCAATGTTATCCTATGGGAGGCAGAAGGGCCTTGGTTGGTGGCTGCTGACTAGCAGGCCACGCGGCTGTGGGAGCTGGGCTCCTGGTCACTTGCTCAGGGCAAATGGGGAAGTATATAGGAGTAGAGGTTACACTGCCAGGGCCACTTGGGTGGCTGGGTGCAGGGTGCTTTTGAGCCTTCGGGCGCTCAATTGATTTCAATGGGAAAGCTCTGGTTTAGAAAAAGACTGCAAGCTCGGAGACTTAGATTCTTCAGGTGCCATCACCACTTCGAGAAGTAAGTTGGGTAGTTGGAGGATAGGTAGGAACCCCGGAGTTGGGCACAGGGAGCCGCGGGTCGCCGGGTGCAGGGGGTGCCTTTTTGTGTCAGGAAATCTTACCCTCTGTTGATCGCGGTTGGGGTGGGGGAGGGGGCACCTGGTTCTGAGGCTGCAGGCGTCGTCAGGAGCGTCGAGGGAAGTCCTTGGGTGCCGGACTCGGGGTCACAGTCGCCGTGGGGTCGTCCTCGTGGTCTTTGTTCACTCCGGCACAGGCCAGGCTTGGCCGGTGCAGAGTGTGAAGGTTTCGTGGTTCCGGGCTGATGCCAGGGATTAGAAGCAGATTTTGAGTAGAGCCTCTACTCATGGGAGTCCCAGGTGCTTAGAGCCAAAAGGTAGCCAGGTCCTCCAGGGTTTGTGAGGTTGCTGGCCACAAGAGATGACTGGTTGGAGCAGGAGCAGGTTCGAGGGTCAATCAGGTGCCCAGGGCCTGTGTTCCTTCCCTAAAAACTGCCTAAAAGCCAAAACCCAAATTGGCAAACCCTGGCCACATGTCAGCCCCTGGTAAATGGTACCCTAGGTACCCAGGGCCTTGTGACCAGGGTAGGCCTCTAAGGGCTGCAGCACCCATTGTGCCACCCTTAGAGGCCCTGTACCCTTACACACACACACTGCCTTTGCAGGCTGAGTGTCTGGGTGCAGGACAAAAAGAAGAGTCGACATGGCACACATCTCTGTGTGCCATGCCCATCACCTACACTGCCAAGGCATATGTCAGCCACCCCTCTGGCTGGGTGCCTTATGCCCATGGCGTGGGCACAGGAGCAGGAGCCCTGTGCCCCTACAGTACCCAGATCCATTCCCGGGCACTGTAAGTGCAGTGCTGCCATTTAAGAGTACATGGTGCTGAGAGCTCGTCAAACACGAGCTCCACAGCACCATAATGGCAACACTGAAGACTGGGAAGTTTGGTATCAAACTTCTCAGCACATTAAACCCACACTGATGCCAGTGTGGGATTTAATGTACCAAGCACCCCAGAGGGCATCTTAGAGATGCCCCCTTACAACTAACCTACAATCCACGTCTGCTCTGAGGCTGCCCAGGCTGCCACACAGCAGACACGTTGCTGGACCCCTGGGTGGGAGAGCCCCTGCTCTCCCGGGCCTGCAACAATACACATCCTGGGTGAGGTGATAAATCTCCTCCCCCAGGATGAGCAAAAGGGAAGCTTCAAAGGCATGCCGCCTCTAGGCGTTTCCCCAGGCCACTGCAACCCCCCACTCTGGCGGGAAGCTTGGCCGGAAACCCCATACAAGGACAGGGGATGTGCCAGCCTGCCCACCCCACCCCTCAGGGGGGAGAGGCGAGGTGAAGCACATCTCCGGGCTCTCGCCATCTAGAAGATGGGAGGCCCTACCCTATCAGGATTAGGCTACTGCCCCCCTCCCACAGGAGAGAGGCAGGATAGGGGGTGTACCCACCCCAGGACAAGGACCCATTGGTCCCTGGCCTTCACCTACCTGTAACGCCCCTAAATCTAGTATTTAGGGGCACCCTGAACCTTCCTTCCCCAGATACCAGATTCGAAACTACAAGAAGAGCAAGAAGAACAAAGACCTGCCCTGCAGCTGCTGAAAAGAGGAAGACACCAACTGCTTTGGCCCCAGCCCTACCGGCCTGTCGACCCTCGAATCTGCTCCTGCTCCAGCGCGGCATCTCTTGTGGCCAGCAACCTCAGAAACCCCGGAGGACCTGGCTACCTTTGAACTCTGATTCCCTGGGACTCCCATGAGTAGAGGCTCTACTCAGAACCTACCTTTCACCCCTGGCAGCAGCCCGGTACCGCGATCCCAGCCCACTCTGCACCCGCCAAGCCTGGCCGGTGCCGGAGTGAACTAAACCCACGAGGACGACCCCGAGTCCGGCACCCAAGGACCCCCCCTCGACAATCCTGAAGAAGCCTGCAGCCTCAGAACAGAGTACCACCCCAACCGCGATCAACAGAGGGTAAGATTTCCAGACACCAAAAGGCACCCCGGCACCCGGCGCCCCACGGCCCTCTGTGTCCAATCCCTGGGTACCTACCTATCCTCCAACTACCCAACTTACCTCTCGAAGTGGTGGTGGCACCTGAAGAGTCCTCGTCCCAGAGCCTGCAGTCTTTTTCCAAACCGGAGATTTCCCATAGAAATCAATTGAGCGCCCGACGGCTCAAAAGCACCCTGCACCCAGCCGCCCGAGTGGCCCTGGCAGTGAAAACTCTACTCTAACCTACTTCCCCACTTGCCCTGAGTAAGTGACCAGGAGCCCAGCTCCCACAGCCGCGTGGCTTGCCAGACAGCACCCACCAACCAAGGCCCCCCCCCTATCCCTCATAGGATAACATTGGGCCTAACTCTCTCTGCACCCGGCCGCCCTGAAGCCGCTGAGGGTGAACCAACTGTACCTACCTGACACTGGGGGACCCCTGAGTCTATGCCCAGAACCTCAACTCTGCCAGTCGAGTACTTACCCTTAAACCGCAAACTCTATTTTCCTCATAGGGTAACATTGACTGGCTTTTTCCTGAAATTTCTTCTAAGTGTGGACTTTTCAAATCTTCAAATATTCACCAAAAATCAGCCGAGTACCAAAAACGAATTTACTCACCTGCTCTTAGGTGAGCTCCCAGTGCTGGATCTTGTTGCCCAGCGCTGACTCTGAAAAGTACCCACAACTATACTTACCTTTAACTCATTTTTCTTCCATAGGAAACCATTGACTGTTTTTGTCTGTGAAATTGTTGATTTCTGCAATTTCTAAATATTCTTCAAAAATCGTACAACATCTGAAAACGTAATTACTTACCTGTTTTGGATAAAGGTCCCAGTACTGAGTCTAGACACCCAGTACTGGATTACAAAAGTAACGATAACCTACTGTACCTGTAACCTACATTTCCTTCCATAGGGAATCATTGATGGTTTGCTCTGAAATATTTTCTAAGTGCTAACTTTTAAAATAGCTAAATATTAGTTAAAAATCATTACAGTACCAAAGTCGACTTTCAACAACTGATTCTGAGAACTGACCCAAGACTGGATCTAGGATCCAGGCCTGGAATTACAAAAGCAATCTAAAAAGTAATCTATTGCTATAATTTGAATTTATCATTGAGCTCAATGTATTGTGTTTAGAAATAGAGTTGCCTACTGCAACTACTTGTAACTGTTTACTAAAAAGTCTATTGCATATACAAAAGTATTTTTATGAAACATCTCCTGTCGAGAAAGTATATTTTAATTCCAAGTGTTGGTTCTAAAATAAAACAAGCATATATTTTTTATATACAAACCATTGGCCTAGAGTGCAGTTATTGAGTGTGTGGAACTATTTACTGACTGAGTGTGTACAACAAATGCTTTACACTGTCCTCTGGTACTACCTTACTGCTCGACCAAGCCACCACTTTAGAGAGTAAGATTATATCAAACTTTAACCTCTGTTAAACCCTTGGGGTCTGTGGACTCTGTACACCCTGTACCTATTAAGGAACAGTATATACAGAGCCACTTTCTCACATCGACCTTGTCCTCAACATCACCAACAATCAAAGCAAACCACCCACACCCCTCGACTAGAGCCATCACTGTTCTCCTCATGAGCATCCTAGCAACAAACCAAGGCCAACATAAAAAAGAAGACCAACCCTTCTGATCATTCAAAGACTTCTCTGAAAACAACCTCAAATTGCGTACTGTTGCGAACATTGACAAGGACTGGCTGCAGCCCACCACCGTTCAAAGCACTCCAGTATGCAGGCGACCTTGTAGCAGATGTGTGATCCATCCATCGGTATGTCCTTAAGATTGGCTTAGACATCACCCAAAAACAGGTACAACGCTTCCAGGAAGGGATGTCTTTGAATGCTTGAACTTGTATCTCACCCCATCAACTCCAGGTTCCACTGCCAACACTGTTCTAAACGTAAACAATTATTTGAAAACTATGTGAACATCCTCACCCCAACCACAACACACAAGTGCAAGCCCTAGCCTTCAGCACAGCGGTACTCTGATGACCCGTTGATACTGAAGTCCCCCAGTTCATCACATCAGCCAAACCAAAGAACTATACTAACACCATCTGACGCCACTGACAAGCAGAATGCTGTGTAAGACAATCATGCACTGCCTCTACCCGCTGGGGGACCCACTTGTTTCACCACACCACAGAAAAATGTAATGCCATCACCTCTTCTCCAGAGAAAAAATACAGAAGCTCCAACAGTACATCTACAAGACCAAGCCTGCCTCATCTCAAAGCAGCGATTCCGGTAAAATCCCGTAATGCCCATCTCTCCCAGAACTTGATATATTCAGCTCCCTCAGAGCCACGTCTTATTAAGAAGACGTCTTACCCTCACACTTCATTAAAGCTCTCTCTGGAGACACCGTCTTACTTCTACTCACCACTGTCAATGTCTTCCAGACTCGCGGCATCTTCTCAGCTCTCATGACAGGCCAGATCCTCCCACTCCTAAAGAAACCTACACTAAACCCTGATGATCTCACAAACTACCGGCCCATCATCCACCTAGCAATCATTGGAAAAATCATTGAAAAAGCAGTCTATGTTCAACTCAAAGAAGACTTCAATGTGATCTATCCCCTGCTGGACTACCAGCCTGGCTTCAGATCACGCTGCAGCAGAGAGACTGCTTTTTGACACACTGCAGATTACGCCCTTTTGACCACAGATGAAGATGACCCCGCTCTGAATATTGCCAAACATCTCAGCTGCCCGCGACACAGTAGGCCACTCAACCCTTATACGCACCCTGGCGTCTCGAATGAAATTCATTGGCAATGTCCTTCACTGCTTCAGCTCCTACCTTTACAAACAACACCAGTTTGTTCACATGAGCACCTCCATGTCACAAAAGATCCCCATCATCTGTCGAGAACCCCAGGGTTCTTTACTGTCTGCTGTCAGCTTCCACCTTTACATAGAGCCACTTGGTGTCCAACTCACAGATTACAGCAATAGGTTTCCCTACTAGGCCCTTGAAAGACGACTACTTCAAAGTCTCTTCTGCTGCAGACATCCAACCCCTCAAACACTGCTCGCACATCATCCAGACCTGGATGTCCAGCACCGGAAGCTCAACCCAACCGAGAAAGAATGCCTGCTATTTGCCAAGAAAAAACAAACAAGAAACAGTATATGCCTGGCTCAATGATGTGAACCTTCACAGCTTCAAGCCCCAACTTTCACGGAAGACCAAGTGTTTCGGACTCACCCTGGACACCAACATCAGCCTCAAGGAACACATTGCCCACAAAAAAAAAAACCACAAAAAAAAAACAAAGATGGCTTACGACTAATCTCTCTCTTCTAAATTCCCAGTGGCAACAGTGGGGATTTATTACAAGGAGTTGTTTGGTGCCAAACACTGCTTGTTTCAGTGAAGCCATCATGGTGCTGGGGAACTCGGGTTGTTGAATTCCCAGCCCATGTACTCTTCATGGCTTCCCGGCACTTACAATATTTAAGTATTGTAGGGGCATATATACTCAATCAGATATGCTCACACCTGTGGTATAGTGCATGCTGCCTTAGGGCTGTAAGGCCTGCTAGAGAGGGGGCTTACCTGTGCCTTCAGGCAGTGCTGGCATGGCACCCAGCCAGGGTGCCATGTAGACTTTGTAGTTTTTCTCCTCACAGGGCATGCAAGCTGCAAGGGAGTGGTATGGTCCCACTGAGGGGTCCCAAGGGATCCTCTTCAGCTCACAGGCCCTGGGTACTCTGGGTACCATTTACTAGGGACTGACAGGGGGCAGAAGTACCAATTGTGGATTTTTTTTAAAAGAACCAACGGCACAGGGGACCTGGATAGCAGGGGCACTCTGCACTACAGTCATAACTACATCAAAACTAGGCAAAAGGTGGGGGCTAAACATGTCAAAAGAGGCACTTTCTCACAATAACTGTAACCATAACTAACCATAAACAACCAGAACTAACCATAACTAACCATAACTAACCATAAACAACCAGAACTAACCATAAACTTAAAGTAACTGAACACAGGCTGCATCATTCTAACAGCTGAGACAGCTTCTGTTCTCCAACCACACGCCGCGAAAGACAACTGTAGGAAGCTGGCTCTGTATACACTGTACCAAAAGGAGGTATAGTGTGCACAGAGTCCAGTGGATCCCCAGAGGTATATATAGGAAGCTGGCTGTGTATATACTGTACCAAAAGGAGGTATAGTGTGCACAGAGTCCAGTGGATCCGAGAGGTATATATAGGAAGCTGGCTCTGCATATACAGTACCAAAAGGAGGTATAGTGTGCACAGAGTCCAGTGGATCCGAGAGGTATATATAGGAAGCTGGCTGTGTATATACTGTACCAAAAGGAGGTATAGTGTGCACAGAGTCTCGTGGATCCCCAGACGTGTATATATAGGAAGCTGGCTCTGTATATACTGTACCAAAAGGAGGTATAGTGTGCACAGAGTCCAGTGGATCCGAGAGGTATATATAGGAAGCTGGCTCTGCATATACAGTACCAAAAGGAGGTATAGTGTGCACAGAGTCCAGTGGATCCCCAGAGGTATATATAGGAAGCTGGCTCTGTATATACTGTACCAAAAGGAGGTATAGTGTGCACAGAGTCCAGTGGATCCCCAGAGGTATATATAGGAAGCTGGCTCTGCATATACAGTACCAAAAGAAGGTATAGTGTGCACAGAGGCCAGTGGATCCCAGAGGTATATATAGGAAGCTGGCTCAGCATATACAGTACCAAAAGGAGGTATAGTGTGCACAGATTCCAGTGGATCCCCAGAGGTATATATAGGAAGCTGGCTCTGTACATACTGTACCAAAAGAAGGTATAGTGTGCACAGAGGCCAGTGGATCCCAGAGGTGCATATAGGAAGCTGGCTCTGCATATACAGTACCAAAAGAAGGTATAGTGTGCACAGAGGCCAGTGGATCCCAGAGGTATATATAGGAAGCTGGCTCAGCATATACAGTACCAAAAGGAGGTATAGTGTGCACAGAGTCCAGTGGATCCCCAGAGGTATATATAGGAAGCTGGCTCTGTACATACTGTACCAAAAGGAGGTATAGTGTGCACAGAGGCCAGTGGATCCCAGAGGTATATATAGGAACCTGGCTCTGTATATACTGTACCAAAAGGAGGTATAGTGTGCACAGAGGCCAGTGGATCCGAGAGGTATATATAGGAAGCTGGCTCTGCATATACAGTACCAAAAGGAGGTATAGTGTGCACAGAGTCCAGTGGATCCGAGAGGTATATATAGGAAGCTGGCTCTGTATATACTGTACCAATAGGAGGTATAGTGTGCATAGAGTCCAGTGGATCCCAGAGGTATATATAGGAACCTGGCTCTGTATTGAATATGCTACTTACCAGTATGCATCTGTTCTTGGCATGTAGGGCTGCTGACATTCATATCTGTGCATAGATCGCCGCCTAGTGTTGGGTCCGGATGTTTGCACGTTGTTGTCCTGGAAGAGTCTTCGAAGTATCCTTGGATAGGTGACTCCTCCCCTGGACTACAGTGCGCATGGGCATCCTCTCCATCCTCAGATTGTTTTTCGCCATTGTGGCAGTGATGGAGTAGATACAGAAAGTGATGACCATGCTTGCAGTAATTCTGAGAGCTGCAGCTGCGACAGGCGCCGGGGAGGAGGGAGGGCGATATGAATGTCAGCAGCCCTACATGCCAAGAACAGATGCATACTGGTAAGTAGCATATTCAGTTCGAGGCATGTGGGCTGCTGAATTCATATCTGTGCATAGAATACATAGCAGTGCCCTCTATTGGCGGCGGCTACCCGTGCCAGCTGCAGCGGTCTGAAAAAGTGTTTTGAGAACAGCCTGTCCTACAGCTGCCTGCTGTTTTGACTGCACATCTACGCAATAGTGTTTTGTAAATGTGTGTGTAGTGGACCATGTGGCTGCTCTGCATATATCATGCAGGGGAATATTTCCTCGGAAGGCCATGGAAGCCCCCAACTTACGTGTTGAGTGGGCTCGTGGTGGAATAGTTAATGTGCGTTTTGCTTTTTGATAACAGATTTGAATACACTTAACTATCCATCTGGCTATCCCTGCTTTGGAGATGGCGTTACCTTTGTGGTGTGGGGCAAAGGCAACGAACAGTTGTTTTGTCTTCCTGAAG
Source organism: Triturus cristatus (assembly GCF_964204655.1). Lineage (NCBI taxonomy): Eukaryota > Metazoa > Chordata > Amphibia > Caudata > Salamandridae > Triturus > Triturus cristatus. Next base: position 16,439,153 of record NC_140581.1, read on the forward strand.
GGTTTAGTCCTATCGATGTAGTACATGAGGGCCCTCCGGACATCTAGTGTATGTAGTGCCCTTTCTGCAACAGTTTGTGGGTTTTGGAAGAAAACTGGCAGTTCAATAGTCTGATTCATGTGGAACTGCGATATTACTTTGGGCATGAATTTGGGGTTGGTACGTAGTACGACCCTGTTGGTGTGAACCTGTATAAATGGCTCTTGAACGGTTAGTGCCTGGAGTTCACTAACTCTTCTTAGGGAAGTGATCGCTACAAGGAAGGCCACTTTCCAGGTAAGGAATTGAATCTCGCATGAGTGTAGAGGTTCAAAGGGTGGACCCATCAGGCGTGTGAGGACCAAGTTGAGGTTCCACATTGGAGCCGGTGGGTGGCTTGGTGGAATGACTCGTTTGAGTCCTTCCAAGAATGCTTTGATGGCAGGCACTCTGAATAGAGAGAGGTGCTGCCTGGTTTGCAGATAGGCTGAGATTGCGGTCAAATGGACACGTATAGAGGTGTACGCCAGATTGCATCGATATAGGTGTAAGAGATAACAGATGATGTTTTGGATGGATGCGTCCAGCGGGTTGATGTCATTATTACCGCAACAAATGACGAACCTTTTCCATTTGGCTGCATAGCAAGCTCTGGTAGTGGGTCTCCTGGCCTCCTTGATGATGTCCATACAGTCAGGTGGCAGGTTGAGATAGCCAAACTCTAGGACTTCAGGAGCCAGATCGCCAGATTCAGCTGTTGCGGATCTGGGTGCTGAACCTCTCCATGGTTCTGCGTCAAATGCGCGGGTTTGATCCGCAGCCTTTGATGCGGCACCACGGAAAGTTCGAGGAAGGTGGTGTACCACGGCTGGCGTGCCCACGTGGGAGCAACTAGGACGAGTGTCAGGGAGTGTTGTCGGAGTTTGCGAGCCACCAGCGGTATCAATGGCGCTGGGGGAAAAGCGTACGCAAATCTGCCGGACCAGTTCATCCATATCGCATTGCCCTGCGACTGCGGATGTGGGAATCTGGCGGCGAAGCTTTGGCATTTTGCGTTTTCGCTTGTCGCGAATAGGTCTATCTCCGGATGACCCCACTGCTGGAAGTACGGTTGGAGTACTGATGGGTGTAACTCCCACTCGTGCATCTGGTGGCTGTGTCTGCTGAGCAGATCCGCCATCTGGTTGTCCTTGCCAGGGAGGTGTTCCGCCATGAGGAACATGTTCCTTTGAATGGCCCACTTCCACATGCTCTAAGCCAGATGAGACAACTGTGGAGAGTGTGTTCCTCCCTGTTTCTGTATGTAGTACATTGCGGTCATGTTGTCCGTCCGGATCAACACGACCTTGTTGCATAGATGTACTTTGAATGCCTTCATGGCTAGGAAGATTGCCATCAATTCCAAAAGGTTGATGTGCAACTTCTTTTGTTGTGTTGTCCATAGTCCTTGCACTGTGTAGTGGAGTACATGAGCTCCCCATCCCTGGAGAGACGCGTCCGCTGTCAGTACTATCTGTGGGACAGGCTCTTGGAATGGTCGGCCCTTGCAAAGGTTTTGTGGATTCCACCAATGCAGAGAGTTGTATGCCCGACCGCTCACCAACACTAGGTCCTTTAACTGTCCTTGAGCCTGATTCCACTGACGTGCTAGGCACTCCTGAAGTGGGCGCATATGTAATCTCGCGTGCGGGACTATGAAGATGCAGGAGGCCATCATGCCTATCAACTGCATAAACACTCGCGCTGGAAGTGAGTGATTGGGTTTGAACTTGGAGATCAGCAGTTGTATGCTGTTGATCCTCACTAAATTTGGCTGAGCTGTGGCCGCCAGAGTGTCTATAGTCGCACCTAGGTACTGTTGTACGTGTGCGGGCTGGAGATGGGACTTTGGATAATTTAGTGAGAATCCCAGACTGTGAAGAAGGTGAATGGTGCGGGACATGTGGCTTGCACATTGCTGGGCTGACTTCGCTTGAACGAGCCAGTCGTCTAGGTAGGGGTAGACGTGTATATGCTGCCTCCGTAGATGTGCTGCCACCGTAGCTAGGCACTTCGTGAAAACCCTGGGCGCTGTTGTCACGCCGAAGGGAAGGACTTTGAACTGATAGTGCTGCCCCTGATCAGTGAACCTGAGGTATTTTTTGTGTGAGGGGTGGATGGGTATGTGAAAGTACGCATCCTTGAGGTCCAGTGTGGCTAGGAAGTCTCCCTGCTTGAGAAGCGGAAGGACTTGCTGTAGAGTGAGCATGTGAAAGTGCTCTGAAAGAATGTACTGGTTCAGGGGTCTCAGGTCTAATATAGGTCTGAGCGACCCGTCCTTTTTTGGAATTAAGAAGTAGAGGGAGTACACTCCCGCACCCTGCTCGTGGATGGGTACGACCTCTATAGCGCTTTTTAGAAGCATACTTTGCACTTCTTGCTGTAAGAGCGTTAAGTGCTCTGAGGACATAGGACGGCTTCTTGGTGGTATTGTGGGTGGAGTGGAGGTTAACTCCAGACAGTAACCGTATTTTACAATATCTTTGACCCACCTGTCCGTGGTGATGGAATTCCACGTGGACAGGAACCTTTGTAGCCTTCCCCCGACAGGTGTTATGTGGTCGGGAGGAAGGGAGAGGGCGTCACTGCTTGTTCTTGGGGGAGGACCTGGTGTTGCCGTAGCCGCGTCCTCTGCCCTTTGTGCTGGAGCCACGATATCCACCTCGGGTGTTTTTATCATAGGTGGTCTGTGTATTGCCTTTGTTATATGTTTGTTGTGACCCCTGTCCTCTACCTGCTCCCTTGTTTCCGGGGCGACGAAAGGAGCCGCTCCGAAAGGACTGAGTTTGTAGGGCGCCCATGGACTTTGCAGTGTCCGTGTCCTTTTTTATCTTTTCGAGGGTGGTGTCAACCTCTGGCCCGAATAAATAGTCGGGGTTGACGGGCTGGTTCAGTATATTGTTTTGTACCTCAGGCTTGAATCCTGAGATCCGTAGCCAGGCATGTCGTCGCAGCATGACGCTTGTGTTTATGGCTCTGGCAGCCGTGTCTGCAGCATCTAGTGCGCATTTGATGGAAGCGTTCGTTAGTAGCTGTCCTTCTCTGATGAGCATTTCTGCGCCTTCCTTGAACTGGTCAGGGAGATGTTGGAATATTTGCTCCAGTGTGTCATAGTGCGCTCTATCATAGCGAGCAAGGAGCGCTTGAGTGTTGGCTATGCGCCATATGTTGGCAGCTTGGGCGGCAACTCGCTTGCCAGAGGTTTCTAACACCTTGGACTCTTTGTCCGGGGGAGGAGCGTCACCTGTCGTTTGCGAGTGTGCCCTCTTGCGTGCATTCGCTACGACGATGGAGTCGAGTGGTAATTGTCCTCTGATGTAAGTAGGATCCCCAGGTGCTGATCTGTATTTTTTATCAATCCTGGGGTTTATCACTCGTGCCCTGGTGGGTTCTTTGAAAATGTCCTTGGCTGGTTTGAGGACCCCCTTCAACATTGGCAGAGTCTTTACATGTCTTTCTGAGGATGCAAAGGTGTCCATTAGAAAGTCATCTTCGATGGTATCAGAGTGAAGCTGTACCCCATGGTTATTTGCAGCACGTTCGATAAGAGCGTTGAACGCCGCAGTATCCTCCGTAGGAGATGTTTTTGCCCCATAGAGTTGTTGGTCCTGTGCATCGAGAGGTGCACTGGAGTCTGCAGGGTCGCCCCAAGTTTGATCAGGGTCCTGCTGGTCATCAGGGTCCGTGTCTACATGGTAGGGGACTTGGTCATCCATGTAGTCCTCCAATGCATCCGTATCGGAGCGTGTGGGGGAGAACCGGTGTGGATCCTGGTAGGATGAATGGAAGGGTTCATAAAGGAGAGGTTCCGATTCTGCAGGCAACTTCCTTTTTAGTGGGATCCTGAAAGGGTCCAATGGCTGCTCCGAAGTTATCCTTCGGTCGTGGAGAATCATCCTGCCAGTGTCGGCGTCGATGATACGTGCCGGAGACGTCTCAGCAGGTGTGACCGTAGGTTGGGTGACCCGTGTCCTGAGTTGGAACATTTTTGGGATTGTCGACGGAGGCAAGCCGAAGGTAATGTTGGCCGGCACCGAAGAGGCTGCTGGAGCTCCGATCGAACCGGAACCCGACGTGTCCTGGAGGACAGCTGTGGTTTTGCTGCCTTGCGTCGCACCAGGTCGTACTTGGGGCGCCTTCGAGGCTTTGGCACCGGCCAGGCTCGTAGAGGCGGCCGTGGATTTTTTCGGCGCCGGCGGTTCATCGAGTCGAGGTGCAGAGATCACCGTCGAAGTCTTCGATACCTGAGGCTTAGGTGTCGTCGAGGGAGCGATGCGAGACACAGCAGGCGGTACGGCCCTTGGTGTCGTTGGTGCCGGTAGCCGAGCAGGTTTGTCGGTGCCGATGGCTTTTTTCCGTTTGTCGACTCCAACGTCGCCCGCTTCAAGTTCGGCACCGAAGTCCCTCTTGGTGCGGTCGGTGCCGACGCGGTGCGCTGGCGTCGAAGGCCTCGATCCGACCAGCGCCACTTTCAGTTTCGGTTTCGGTGGAACCGGAGCAGCTTTCGGTTTCGGTTTTGTGGTAGGGAAACCAGCCTGTTTATGTAGTAATGGCTGCCGCTGAACGTCCGAGGCCGGGCCCGAGGGCGGAGCCGAAGAACTGCGGGATGGGTCTCGGGTAAGGCCCGAAGGCGATCCCTCGACCGGAGCCATAGGCTGTGGCACTGGTGTTTCAACGGTTTGAACAGGTAGGCCTTGTTCATCATTGGAGCTACTCTCTTCGGCCCCTAAGGCCTCCTCGTCGTCTCCTACCTCGGTGTCGTCTTCACCTCTGTGGAAGAGTGACTCGTCTACCTCGTCCGATCCGGGTTCGTGTTCGGAAACGGGACTGGAGGGCAAGACTTCTAATTCCTCGACGTCTTCGGCCTCGTCGAAGATGTCTGTTGGGGCCGGTGCCGCGTGCTGCGCCTCGAGTCTCGCCGCTCGTCGATTCCGCAGAGTCTTCTTGGAACGGAACCGGGCACAGGCCATGCATGTCGATTCGTCGTGGTCCGGCGAAAGGCATTTGTTGCACACCGGATGGACGTCGATGTGTGGGTACTTCGCATTGCATACCGGACACCTTTTGAATGGCGTCCTCGATTCCATCGTCGAAGTAGTCGATGGACAGGTAAATGCGAAAAAAAGTCGGTGCTGAAAGTTAGTAAACTAACAGGATTGTATCGAAACCCGATCGATAAACAGTACCGACGCAAACTAAAGGCCTTTTGGCCTCGAAAAAATATTTTCCTAACTTGAGCTAAGATAGCACATCCGAACCCAATGGCGGAAAAAAACAATCTGAGGATGGAGAGGATGCCCATGCGCACTGTAGTCCAGGGGAGGAGTCACCTATCCAAGGATACTTCGAAGACTCTTCCAGGACAACAACGTGCAAACATCCGGACCCAACACTAGGCGGCGATCTATGCACAGATATGAATTCAGCAGCCCACATGCCTCGAACATACTGTACCAAAAGGAGGTATAGTGTGCACAGAGTCCAGAGGAACCCCAAAGGTAGGCGGAGGTAAAAGTAGATAGCATCTTACTCTCCTTTGTGGTAGTGTGGGCGAGCAGTAAGGCTTTATCAGAGGGTAGTGTTAAGCATTTGTTGTACACACTCAGGCAAGAAATGATGTCCCACACTCAAAGACTGAACTCAAACCAATTGTTTTGTATAAAAAGTTGTTACCTTGGTTTTTTTATTACTAGAAGCAAGAATCCCTTAGTGCAGGTAATTTATACAGTTTGCAAGACTGCCAATACTTTACAAAAATGCAATTTGACTTTGTTAAATGCAGTTAATACTTAACTGTTTTTAGAAAACTTTGTGAATGCCAATCAATTACAGTTTTTAGAGTTTTGCAAATTTAAAGAGAGGCTATGCAATGTAATGTTTCAGTTCAATGTGTTCCTATGCAGAAAAACAAATTTAGTGACTTACAGGTAAGTACTCTGTTTTGTAGTTCAGTATCGGGCTGGTAGTACCTACACAGGGCAGAGGTCGGGTAGTTAAAGAGTGCACGCTCAGCGGCGGCCGGGTGCATAGGTCAATGAAGAGATGGGTCCCAATGCAGTGTAGTTGGAGGAGGAGACAGGCCGTTATGGCTGGTGTAAGTAACTGGCTCTATATATACTGCACCAAAGTAAGGTACAGTGTGTATAGAGTCCAAGAGTCTCCAGAGGTTTTGGCAGAGGTTAAAGTAAGAAAGAACCTTACTCTCTAAAGTGGTAGCTTGGTCGAGCCGTAAGGCAGTATCAGAGGACAGTGTAAAGCATTTGATGTACACACTCAGTCAGCAAATGGTCTCACACACTCAAGGACTGAACTCTAGGCCAATTGTTTTGTATAAAAAAAATATACTGTTGTTTTATATCTAGAACCAAGAAAGCCTGGTCCAGGTACGCATATAAATACTTTGGAGAAGTACTTGACTTTTTTTAACACAGTTCAGAATTGCAGGTAACTAACTGGTACTGGTTTTGATTACAGGTTTAAGAAAGCAGTTTGCAACACATTGCAGGTGTAGTACATTCAATGGATTTGGCTTTTTAAGAAAAATGCAGTTAGTTACTTTTCAGATTACTTTTCTAACTACAGGACTGGATCCTAGATTCTGCCCTGGGACATTTCCTGAAAACAGGTGAGTAAATGCGTTTAGGTTAAAGGTATGATTTTTAAGGAATATTAATGTATTATTGTATTTCAAAAGTTGACACTTAAAAACTATCACATCGAATCAACAATGTTATCCTGTGGGAGGAAATTCACTTAGCAGGTAAGTCAGGTTAGCGTTACTTTTTCTTACTCAGTGCTGGATCCTGGATTCAGCACTGGGACATTTCCTGAAACCAGTTGAGAAAATGCGTTTTGGTTAATCGGCTGATTTCTAGGGAATATTAGCATTTTTCAAAAGTCAACATTTTGAGAGAAAAAGTGTCAATGTTATCCTCTGAGGAAAAATGAGTTATCGGTTTCAAGGAAAGTAATCGGTCTTTTGAGTTCGGTTTCTGGGGTTAGACGGAGGGGTCTCCCAGGGTCAGTGATGCACTATTGGTGCACCTTCAGTGGCACTCGGGCGGCTGGGTGCAGAGTGTTGAGGCCCAATGTTATCCTAAGGGGGATATGGAGACTCCGGTTGGTGGCTGCTGGCAAGCAGGCCACAGGGTTGTGGGAGCAAAGCTCCTAGGGTTAAGCTCAGGGCACGTTGGGGACCAAGTTAGCACCAAAGGGGCACCCTCAGCTGCGCTAGTGTAGCCGGGTGCAGTTTTGAGGTCGGGTGCCCTGGTGAATTCAATGGAGATTCTCCGGGACAAAGAAACACTGCAGGCTCGGGGATGAAGATCTTCCAGGAGTGACCACCACTTCGAGGGGTAAGTTGGGATGTAGAGGGATGGTTAGGCACCACTGGGTTGGGCACACAAGGCCGTGGGGCATCGGGTGCAGGGGTGCCTTGGGACATCGGATTTTCTAACCCGCTCTGGTCGCGGTAGTGGGGGTCTCCTGGATTGAGGCTGCAGGCGTCGTCTGGAGGCTTGAGGCAGGTCAGGGGTCGCCGGATCTCAGGTCAAGATCGCCGGGGGGACCCTCTTGTGGTGTTTGTTCACTCAAACACAGGCCGGGCTCGGAGGGTGCAGAGTGTGCTGGATTTGCGGTTTCTTGGTGGCACCAGAAGCTGCAGTGTGAACATGTACGGTGTTCACAGGAGAAACAGCTTGGAGAGTGAATGCAGGCAGGTCCTCTGGGGATTTTGAGGTTGGTGTCCGCTGGACACGCCGGGGTTTTGCAGAAGCAGGTTGGAGGGGAGACAGGCCTGTAGGGCTGGGGCCAAGTCAGTGGGCGTCATCTGCTTGTTAGCTCTGCGCGGCTTCTCGTCCTTTTTCTCTTATTTTTCTTGTGGTTGCTGGATCTGAGGAAGGAAGTTTCAGGGTGCCCCTAAATACTAAATTTAGGGGCGTTATAGGTAGATAAAGGACAGGGACCAATGGGTCCCTTCCCTGGGGTGGGTACACCACCTATTCTGCCACTCTACAGGTTGGCTGAGTCCCCCCATCCTCAAGATGGCGGGGACTCGAGGTTGTGCTTCACCTCGCCACCCCCACCTTAGGGGTGGAGTAGGCAGAGGTGGGCACAGCTCTCTTCCTCACTTGTCTTTCCCGCCGGTTCTCCCGCCCAAAGTTGGGGGTAGAACCAGTGGTGACCAGTTGCTGAAAGCAGCAAATTGTCTGGAGAGGCTCACAAAGGCGGCAGACCTTTGAAGTCTCTCCTTCGTGAACACTGCCCGTCCTGGGGGAGGAAGCTTGGCACCTCGTTCCAGGATGTGCATTGTTACAGGCCCCCGAGATCAGCAAGCTCTCGACCCAGGGGTCCAGAAACATGTCTGGTGGTGGCAGCCTGCGCAGCGACTCAGTCAAGTCACTAGCAGCTGGTCGAATTTCTAAGATGCCCTCTGTTGTGCATTTTACATTAAATCCCACACTGGCATCAGTGTGGGTTTAATGTGCTGAGAGGTTCGATACCAAACTTCCCAGTCTTCAGTGTTGCCATCATGGTGCTGTAGAGTTCGTAATGACAAACTCCCAGCACCATATACTCTTAATGGCAGCACTGCACTTGCAGGGCCCAGGAATGGACTTGGGCACTGTAGGGGTACAGGGCTCATGCACCTGTACCCTCACCACTGGCATAGGGCACCCAGCAAGAGGGGTGACTGATGTATGCCACGGCAGTGGTTTGTTGGCATGGCATACAGGGATGTGTGCCATGTTGACTCTTCACCTTGTTCTGCACCAAGGCACTCAGTCTGCAAAGGCAGTGTGTGGGTGTAAAGGTACAGGGCCTCTAAGGGTGGCACAATAAGTGCTGCAGCCCTTAGAGGTCTTCCCTGGTCACAGTGCCCTGGGTACCTGTGGTACCATTTACCAGGGGCTGACATGTGGCCAGAGATGCCAATTTGGTTTGTTTTTGGGGAAAGAACACAGGCCCTGGGGTCCTGATTGGCAAGGACCCGGGGCACACCAAGAAAAAGAGCATCAGTAGTCTGGCAAAAAGTGTGTGGGGGGGGGGGGGGGGGGGGGGGGTTACTGCAACAGAAACCCACTTTCCTACAACCTTCCAGAGGGAGGGGGGCATAGTCCTCTTCCTGATTGGGTGAGTCCTCTCATCTTCAAGATGGGGGGGACTGAGATGTGTGCTTCACTTTGCCTCCCCCACCTGAGGGATGACGTTGGCAAAGGTGGGCACACCTTTTCCCTGCTTAGAACTTTCCCACCGATTCTTCCGCCCTAAATGGGGGTCAAAACTGATGGGGACCAGTTGCTGATAGCAGCAAAAGGCTGGGGGTAGCTAACAAAGGCAGCAGGCCTTTGAAGCTTACCCTTCGTGGAGCGGGCGGGGGCAATGACACCTTTGCCCAGGATGGGCTTTGTTTCAGGACCCAAAGAGCGGACACTCTGAAATCTGTATGGTGGTGGCAGATGGCTGGTAGTCAGGAACCACACCACGGCTGGTCATTTTGCTGGGGGCATCTCTAAGATGCCGCGCTGTGCATTTTACAATAAATCCCACACTGGCATGAGTGTGGGTTAATGTGCTGAGAACTTCAGTACCTAACTTCCCAGTTTCCAGTGGAGCTATCAAGGGGCTCTGGAGTTCGGAATGACAAACTCCCAGCCCCTATGCTCAAAATGGTTTCACTGTGCTTACAATGCCTGTGAATTACACAAACACTGTGGGGGCATATTGGTTGTGCAGATATGCCCTCACCGGTGGTATGGTGCACCCTACCTTTAGGGCTGCAAAGCCTTCTAGAACGGTGACTAACCCATGCCACAGTCAATGTCAGTGGGCATGGCACCAGGGATGGGTGCCATGTCGAATCTTCAGTTTAGTCTGCACCAAAACACGTAGCCTGCACTGCCAGTGTGAGGGAATTGAGGTGAGGGTTCTCAGAGGGTGGCATAATCCAGGCTGCTGCCCTCAAAAGCCTTCTCAGGTCACAAGGCATATTCCGCTAGCATTCTTCAACGTCCAATCAATGCTTCACAGACATGCAGTATCCGCACTCTGTGACATCACATACTCCAGCCAATATGACAATTCATAAGGCAGCCAACGAACACTCACCTCCTGCTCACATACCGTCTCAGTGGAGCACTCTTCAAAATCTATAAGGACGTCAGAAAATGTTCTAAGTATCAATTTTTAAAAGTGAAATGTATTTTTTATTTTAAAATGTACTCCCCTTATTGTGAAGATCTCGGTCTTCAAATAAAACAGAGTATATTTTTCTAAAATTGGTGTGGATCTCCTTTTTTGAGTCGTGTGTCCGTTATTGGTCAGTGCTGTGCAATAAATGTCTTGCACTCCTCTGTGTTAGGCCTGAGGCTGCTTGCCACACTACCTCCAACAGAGCACATTCGGTTTTACATTGAGCCGTGTACACTTTTGGGGAAACCCTGGACTCTGTGCACTGTAGAACCACCTAGTGGCAATATATACAGAGCCAGCTTCCTACACTTCTCCTTCTAATGCCTGCTGGATTCAGGTTTTGAGCACATCCCAGGAGCGTAATCCTGAGAGAGACGAAGTCTCACTAGAGACCAGGCTGAACAGAGAGGGGTTACAATCCAACTAGAAAAAAAAAGTGTGTATTAGAATAGATGGGCGGCAAAGAAAAGTTCTGCACTTACTTTTTGGGAGACACGGAGTCTTCGAGCATGGTGGATTCCTCATCGCCTTCCAGTCCAAAGTGGTCTTTGCTCTTTTTCTATGAAGAAATATACAAATCATTGATATGCATTCAGAACCAAAAACAGACCTCAAATACTTAAGTTGTTGCACAAAGTTGTGCATTAGCAATGGCAGGAGACAGTGAGACAAGCACCGTTGGATTGAAGAGGGCAATTCTTGAAGGATCCCAAGTCGAAGGAACTGCTCATAATCTCTGAAAGGAAAATGCTACTTACCAGTATGCATCTGTTCTTGGCATGTAGAGCTGCAGAGATTCCCCCTCTGTGTACAGGTGACCACCGCTAGGGGAGACACTACTGTACAGTCTATGCACAGTTTGAATTCTGCAGCTCATATGCCTCAAACGGAAAATGCTACTTACCAGTATGCATCTGTTCTTGGCATGTAGAGCTGCAGAGATTCACACGCCCACCCACCTCCCCGGAACCTGTATCTGTTCCAGTGTTATCTTATTCAGATTCATTCACATGGACATCTTTTCTATTACTACAAACTCCATCATTTCCCATCATGGCGAAAAACTATCGGAGGATGGAGTAGATGCCCATGCGCACTATCGTCCAAGGGAGGAGTCACCTATCTCGTCACTACAAAAGGCTTCTTCCAGGACAACAACAAGGTGCAAGCGCAGCACATCTGAGCATGCTATTTATTGTGAGCCGCACGCACGGAGCAAATGATGCTTTTGTAAGCCGCTCGTACAGCTCATCAGTGGCTGCTATTGTGAACTGGTCAGCACATCAGAGGCTGCTATCGTGGACCACTCAACCCAGCACAGTGGAGGCTGCTATTGTGAGCTGCCCCGCCCAACTCGAAGGATGGTATTGTGACCCGCTCAGCACAGCTTATCAAAGTATGCCATCATGAGCTGCTCAATCTAGCTCATCAGCGGCTGCTAATGTAAGTTGCTCAGCCCAGCACAGAGGCTGCTATTGTGAACCGCTCAGCACTGAGGTTGCTATTGAGAACCGCTCAGCACTGAGGTTGCTATTTTGAGTCGAGCTCAGCAAAGAATGCTATTGCGAGCCAGTTGGCCCAGGATATTGGCAGCTATTGTGAGCAACTCAAGCCAAAACATTTAATACTTTTATTGTGAGCTGCTCGGTACAACTCATCAAAGGCTGCTATTGTGAGCCACTCAGTACAGCTCAAAGGCTGCTATTGTGAGCTGCTCAGCACCGCACAGAGGCTGCTATTGTGAGCCGCTGAGTACAGCTCCTCAGAAGCTGCTACTGTGACCTGCTCAGTAGGGCTCAGAGGCTGCTATTGTGACCCGTTCAGTACAGCTCATCAGAGACTGCATCTGTGACCCGCTCAGTAGGGCTCAGAGGCTGCTACTGTGACCCGCTCAGTACAGCTCATCAGAGGCTGCTACTGTGACCCGCTCAGTACAGCTCATCAGAGGCTGCTATTGTGACCCGCTCAGTACAGCTCATCAGAGGCTGCTATTGTGACCCGCTCAGTACAGCTCATCGGAGGCTGCTATTGTGACCCGCTCAGTAGTTTAGAGGCTGCTATTGTGATGTGCTCAGTACAGCTCATCAGAGGCTGCTATTGTGACCCGATCAGTACAGCTCATCAGAGGCTACTACTGTGACCCGCTCAGTACTGCTCATCAGAGGCTGCTATTGTAATCTGCTAAGTACAGCTCATTAGAGGCTGCTATGTGACCCGCTCAGTACAGTTCAGAGGCTACTATTGTGATCTGCTAAGTACAGCTCATCAGAGGCTGTTATTGTGACCCGATCAGTACAGCTCATTAGAAGCTGCTACTGTGACCCGCTCAGTACAGCTCATCAGAGGCTGCTATTGTGACCCGCTCAGTACAGCTCATCAGAGGCTGCTATTGTGACCCGCACAGTAGTTTAGAGGCTGCTATTGTGATGTGCTCAGTACAGCTCATCAGAGGCTGCTATTGTGACCCGCTCAGTACTGCTCATCAGAGGCTGCTACTGTGAACCGCTCAGGACAGCTCATCAGAGGCTGCTAATGTAAGTTGCTAAGCCCAGCACAGAGGCTGCTATTGTGAACCGCTCAGCACTGAGGTTGCTATTTTGAGTCGAGCTCAGCAAAGAATGCTATTGCGAGCCATTTGTCCCAGGATATTGGCAGCTATTGTGAGCAACTCAAGCCAAAACATTTAATACTTTTATTGTGAGCTGCTCTGTACAACTCATCAAAGGGTGCTATTGTGAGCCGCTCAGTGCAGCTCAAAGGCTGCTATTGTGAGGTGCTCAGCACCGCACAGAGGCTGCTATTGTGAGCAGCTGAGTACAGCTCATCAGAAGCTGCTACTGTGACCCGCTCAGTACCGCTCATCATAAGCTGCTACTGTGACCCGCTCAGTACCGCTCATCAGAAGCTGCTACTGTGACCCGCTCAGTACAGCTTATCTGAGACTGCTACTGTGACCCGCTCAGCACAGTTCATCAGAGGCTGCTACTGTGACCGGCTCAGCACAACTCAGAGGCTGCTACTGTGACCCGCTCAGTACAGTTCATCAGAGTCTGTTACTGTGACCCGCTCAGCACAACTCCGATGCAAAAACAATTGATGGACAGAATGCAGAACAATGTCATACATTCATCCCAGTACAGAGATCTGGGCCTAAATCCATAGTTTTTTTGCTCACCGTGCCATTCCAGTTTGAACCCAGCCATATACAGACTCAAGCTATCCTGGCTGATGAGGGGTGAAACCCCAAAACCGGTCCTAGGATGCTTGTAACTGGTCCAGGGAGGACCTGGCCTGGCAGTTCAGGCTGGACTGTTCCCATGAGGCACAGGGTCAAGACTGATTTGCATACGGCTGGGTCTAAACTGGAATGGTGTGGTGTGCAAAAAAACGACGGATTTATCCCAGATCTGTGACTGGGGGTGAATGTTTGATTGGCTCATCATTCCGTCCATCATCTGTTGTTTTTGCGTCAGCACAACTCAGAGGCTGCTTGTGACCTGCTCATTACAGCTCAGAGGCTGCTACTGTGACCAGCTCAGTACAGTTCATCAGAGGCTGCTACTGTGACCCGCTCAGTACAGCTCTGAGGCTGCTAGTGTGACCCGCTTAGTACAGCTCATCCGAGGCTGCTATTGTGACCCGCTCAGTACAGCTCATCCGAGGCTGCTATTGTGACTTGCTCAGCACAATTCAGAGGCTGCTATTGTGACCTGCTCAGTATAGCTCCTCAGAGGCTGCTATTGTGACCCGCTCAGTACAGCTCATCAGAGACTGCATCAGTGACCCGCTCAGTGGGGTTCAGAGGCTGCTATTGTGACCCGTTCAGTATAGCTCAGAGGCTGCTATGTGACCCGCTCAGTACAGTTCAGAGGCTGCTATTGTGATCTGCTCAGTACAGCTCATCAGAGGCTGTTATTGTGACCCGATCAGTACAGCTCATTAGAAGCTGCTACTGTGACCCGCTCAGTACTGCTCATCAGAGGCTGCTACTGTGACCCGCTCAGTACAGCTCATCAGAGGCTGCTATTGTGACTCGCTCAGTACAGCTCATCAGAGGCTGCTATTGTGACCTGCTCAGTAGTTTAGAGGCTGCTATTGTGATCTGCTCAGTACAGCTCATCAGAGGCTGCTATTGTGACCCGATCAGTACTGCTCTGAGGCTGCTATTGTGACCCGCTCAGTACAGCTCATTAGAGGCTACTACTGTGACCCGCTCAGTACTGCTCATCAGTGGCTGCTACTGTGAACCGCTCAGGACAGCTCAGAGGCAGCTACTGTCACCCGCTCAGCACAGTATCAAAGGCTGCTATTGTGACCCGCTCAGTACAGCTCATCCGAGGCTGCTATTGTGACCCGCTCAGTACAGCTCATCAGAGACTGCATCAGTGACCCGCTCAGTGGGGTTCAGAGGCTGCTATTGTGACCCGCTCAGTACAGCTCATCAGCGGCTGCTATTGTGACCTGCTCAGCACAACTCAGAGGCTGCTATTGTGACCCGCTCAGTATAGCTCATCAGCGGCTGCTATTGTGACCTGCTCAGCACAACTCAGAGGCTGCTATTGTGACCCGCTCAGTATAGCTCATCAGAGGGTGCTACTGTGACCCGCTCAGTACAGTTCAGAGGCTGCTATTGTGATCTGCTCAGTACAGCTCATCAGAGGCTGTTATTGTGACCCGATCAGTACAGCTCATTAGAGGCCGCTACTGTGACCCGGTCAGTACCGCTCAGAGGCTGCTACTGTGACCCGCTCAGTACAGCTCATCAGAGGCTGCTATTGTGACCAGCTCAGTACAGCTCATCAGAGGCTGCTATTGTGACCCGCTCAGTACAGTTTAGAGGCTGCTATTGTGATCTGCTCAGTACAGCTCATCAGAGGCTGCTATTGTGACCCGCTCAGTACAGCTTATCTGAGACTGCTACTGTGACCCGCTCAGCACAGTTCATCAGAGGCTGCTACTGTGACCCGCTCAGTACAGTTCATCAGAGTCTGTTACTGTGACCCGCTCAGCACAACTCCGATGCAAAAACAACAATTGATGGACAGAATGCAGAACAATGTCATACATTCATCCCAGTACAGCGATCTGGGCCTAAATCCATAGTTTTTTTGCTCACCATGCCATTCCAGTTTGAACCCAGCCATATACAGACTCAAGCTATCCTGGATGATGAGGGGTGAAACCACAAAACCGGTCCTAGGATGCTTGTAACTGGTCCAGGGAGGACCTGGCCTGGCAGTTCAGGCTGGACTGTTCCCATGAGGCACAGGGTCAAGACTGATTTGCATACGGCTGGGTCTAAACTGGAATGGTGTGGTGTGCAAAAAAACGACGGATTTATCCCAGATCTGTGACTGGGGGTGAATGTTTGATTGGCTCATCATTCCGTCCATCATCTGTTGTTTTTGCGTCAGCACAACTCAGAGGCTGCTTGTGACCTGCTCATTACAGCTCAGAGGCTGCTACTGTGACCAGCTCAGTACAGTTCATCAGAGGCTGCTACTGTGACCCGCTCAGTACAGCTCATCCGAGGCTGCTATTGTGACCCGCTCAGTACAGCTCATCCGAGGCTGCTATTGTGACTTGCTCAGCACAATTCAGAGGCTGCTATTGTGACCTGCTCAGTATAGCTCCTTAGAGGCTGTTATTGTGACCCGCTCAGTACAGCTCATCAGAGACTGCATCTGTGACCCGCTCAGTGGGGTTCAGAGGCTGCTATTGTGACCCGTTCAGTATAGCTCAGAGGCTGCTATGTGACCCGCTCAGTACAGTTCAGAGGCTGCTATTGTGATCTGCTCAGTACAGCTCATCAGAGGCTGTTATTGTGACCCGATCAGTACAGCTCATTAGAAGCCGCTACTGTGACCCGCTCAGTACCGCTCATCAGAAGCTGCTACTGTGACCCGCTCAGTACAGCTCATCAGAGGCTGCTATTGTGACTCGCTCAGTACAGCTCATCAGAGGCTGCTATTGTGACCTGCTCAGTAGTTTAGAGGCTGCTATTGTGATCTGCTCAGTACAGCTCATCAGAGGCTGCTATTGTGACCCGATCAGTACAGCTCTGAGGCTGCTATTGTGACCCGCTCAGTACAGCTCATTAGAGGCTACTACTGTGACCCGCTCAGTACTGCTCATCAGAGGCTGCTACTGTAAACCGCTCAGGACAGCTCAGAGGCAGCTACTGTCACCCGCTCAGCACAGTATCAGAGGCTGCTATTGTGACCCGCTCAGTACAACTCATCCGAGGCTGCTATTGTGACCCGCTCAGTACAGCTCATCAGAGGCTGCATCTGTGACCCCGCTCAGTAGGGTTCAGAGGCTGCTATTGTGACCCGCTCAGTACAGCTCATCAGCGGCTGCTATTGTGACCCGCTCAGTATAGCTCATCAGAGGGTGCTATTGTGACCCGCTCAGTACAGTTCAGAGGCTGCTATTGTGATCTGCTCAGTACAGCTCATCAGAGGCTGTTATTGTGACCCGATCAGTACAGCTCATTAGAGGCCGCTACTGTGACCCGCTCAGTACCGCTCAGAGGCTGCTACTGTGACCCGCTCAGTACAGCTCATCAGAGGCTGCTATTGTGACCAGCTCAGTACAGCTCATCAGAGGCTGCTATTGTGACCCGCTCAGTACAGTTTAGAGGCTGCTATTGTGATCTGCTCAGTACAGCTCATCAGAGGCTGCTATTGTGACCCGATCAGTACAGCTCATTAGCGGCTACTACTGTGACCCGCTCAGTACCGCTCATCAAAGGCTGCTACTATGACCCGCTCAGGACAGCTCATCAGAGGCAGCTACTGTCACCTCCTCAGCACAGTTCATCCGAGGCTGCTATTGTGACCCGCTCGGCAAAGCTCATCAGAGGCTGCTATTGTGACCCGCTCAGTACAGCTCATCAGAGGCTGCTTTTGTGACCCGCTCAGTACAGTTCAGAGGCTGCTATTGTGACCTGCTCAGTAAAGCTCATCAGAGGCTGCTATTGTGACTTGCTCATCACAACTCATCGGAGGCTGCTACTGTGACCCGCTCAGTACAGTTCAGAGGCTGCTACTGTGCCCCGCTCAGTACAGTTCATCAGAGGCTGCTATTGTGACCCGCTCAGTACAGCTCAGAGGCTGCTACTGTGACCCGCTCAGTATAGATCAGAGGCTGCTATTGTGAACCCGCTCAGTACAGCTCGGAGGTTGCTATTATGACCTGCACAGCACATCTCAGCAGCTGCTATTGTGACTTGCTCAGCACAACCCAGAGGCTGCTATTTTGACCCCGCTCAGTACAGTTCATCAGAGGCTGCTACTGTGACCTGCTCAATAGAGCTCTGAGGTTGCTATTGTGACCAGCTCAGTACAGCTCATCAGAGACTGCTATTGTGACCTGCTCAGCACAGAGGCTGTTATTGTGACCCGCTCAGTACACCTCATTGAGGCTACTTTTGTTACTTGCTCAACACAACTCATCGGAGGCTCCTATAGTGACCCGCTCAGTACAGTTCATCAGAGGCTGCTACTGCGACCCGCTCAGTACAGCTCATTAGGGGCTGCTACTGTGACCCGCTCAGTACAGTTCATCAGAGGCTGCTATTGCGACACGCTCAGTACAGCTCTGAGGCTGCTATTGTGACCCGCTCAGTAAAGCTCATCAAAGGCTGCTATTGTGACCCGCTCAGTACAGTTCATCAAGGGGCTGCTATTGTGACCGGCTCCGCACAGAGGCTGTTATTGTGACCCGCTCAGTATGGCTACTTTTGTTACTTGCTCAGCAAAACTCATCGAAGGCTCCTATGGTGACCCGCTCAGTACAGCTAATAAGAGGCTGCTATTGTGACCTGATCAGCACAACTCATCAGAGGCTGCTATTGTGACCCATTCAGTACAGCTCACTAGAGGTTGCTATTGTGACCCGCTCAGTACAGCTCAGAGGCTGCTATTGTGACCCGCTCAGTACAGCTCATCAGAGGCTGCTATTGTGACCGGTTCAGTACGGCTCAGAGGCTGCCATTGTGACCCTCTCAGTACAGCTCATTAGAGGCTGCTATTGTGACCCACTCAGTACAGCTCATCAGAGGCTGCTATTCCGAACCACGCAGCACAGCTCATCAGAGGCTGCTATTGCAAGCCATTCAGCGCAGCTCTTCTAAAGGCTGTTATTATGACTCCCTCAGCGTAGCTCTAGTAGAGGCTGCTATTGTGAGCTACTAAGCCCACCTCAGAGGCTATTGTGAGCTGCTCAGCCCACCTCCGAGGCTTCAAAAGTGTGCTAATCAGCCTTGAGAGGCTCCTTTTAAACGCTGCACAGTCCTTCTCACCAATGGGAAGCTGGCGTTTGTTGGCTGCTGAACCTTGGTCATTGATTAATTGCTGGACTGTCCATCCATTCAGTTCTGAGACGTCCAATGCCCAGATCTCACCTGGGAGGCCGATGTTTTCTGGGGCAGTACTCAGCACGGAGGTCCTAACGCATAGCACACCATGAAGCGTTTAGAGCAGTCCTCTCCCCACATCTGACAGCAGTGTGAACTCAGTGCATGCCATACTGCACCCAGAGCTGCCTTCTGCCCAGACCACATAGCAGTGTGATCAGTTCTGCAATTCTACTCAGCACAACAGCTCTTACACACAACACCATGCAGCACGCAGAGCCACCCTCTACCCAGACCTCACAGTTGCCATGTAATCACCTTTTTGTAGATGTGTAATAACTTGCTGTAGTGTTGACATTTTGAAATGCTGAGTGTGAATGAATTCATTTATAAATCTGAGGTCTAAGATAGGTGTTAGCATAAGGTCTTGCTTTGGTGCCAAGAAGTAAGGTTAATAGATTCCTTTATAATGTTCCATTCTTCCTTGAAAGTTCCAGAGGCTTCCTCCTCTTCTGAGGCGTCTGCATCCTCTTCGTGAGGTTCAGGGGTTGCCGGAGCGTCAAGGGTATCCTCTTCTTCAGTAACTACAGCAGAGGGGGGATTTGCTGGGATTCTCAATTCATTCAGCTCCTCAAACTCCTTCTGTGCCGCCATTTCTGCTTCCAGGCGTCTTTTCCTTTCCTCCACCTCGAGGGCCCTTTCTCTGCCTCTGAGGCCGAGGAGATCTTCTTGGGTGTGGTGGATTCCGCCTCAGACAGTGTGGTTTTCCCCTTCGCGGCCTCACATTGGGCACCTGTTTTCGTGGATTTCGATTATCTTCCCTAGTCAGTATCCCTGGGTGGGATCTGTGGGTTTCTTTTGGTCGTGGCTGACCCCGTCCTCTTTTTCTTATACGTCTGGGCTGCTTTTGGTGCCTTAATTTCGGGGCTCTTGGTTTCCAATGGGAGAGGTTTTTTACCTTGTCAGTCTTCTTCTATACGTCCCTCATTGTCTTTTTCGCTGTAAGCCTCCTCTCTGTCCTCTTCGAGGATCTTGACGGCCAACCCTCCGTGTCTCGATTCTGGGGCCACTTCAGGTTCGTGCTTGTCGCTTGAGAGACCCAAGTCCCTCAGTGATGGTTGTTTCTGACTTTGGAGCATGGCTGCATAATGGTCCTCTCTCTGCTTTTGACATGCCTGGAGTCTTCGCCACGAAAACTGCGCAGGCCTTGCAGTCCTCATCCTTGTGATCCCTTTTGATCCATCTGCGTAGATGCTCTGTCAGGATCTCCCGACAGGGAAAGGTGTCAGGCGGTCTCTCTCCCTCTCTGGTGTCTTTTCAATTGATGAATGATGGTCCTTTCTCACGAATTCCTTGATTCCTTTCGGGGATTTTGTCCAAAACTTCGGAGTGTCTTCCTTTGCTTCCAGACTTAACAGCGGGAAAAAAAAATCTGATGATGGCTACCACAGGGACTTTCGGGGCGCCGTCTGATGTCACACAAGGGATAGACCCAGCACTAAGTGGTGGTCGACGACGTCCACAGAGAGAAAACAAAAAGCACAAAAAAGGATAATGCTACTTACCCAGTATGCATGTGTTCTTGGCATATAGAGCTGTAGAGTCATATGCTTTAGCATAGATCGCCATCTAGTGGTGGGTCTTTGCAGTCACGAGGTAGGTGACTCCTCCTTTAGGTGACAGTGCGCATTGGCATTGACTCCATCCCCAGATTGTTTTGCCGTAAAGGGTGATGGAGTTAGTAAGAGTAGTAACACAAGCATTTGCAATGCAATAGGTCTCGCATTTGCGAAATTTTAACCTATTGGCATTGTAAATGACAATGCCTTTTATTTATCTGTTTTTAAAATCAACACATTGATATAAGCTTTGTCATTTACAAAGCCAGTAGCTGAAAGTTTCGCAAATGCAAGACCTATTGCATTGCAAATGCTTGTCTGCTCGGGGATTGGGTTGGGGTGTGTGAGGCGAAAGCCAAAGAATGAGCTTCTGTCTCGTGTTCAACCACTCCGCTCTGCGAGTTTTAACTGCAATTTCTTTGAGTGACTGGTGAAGCCTCGTCCACGGTCTGAGTCAAAATAAACATCGCCCTTTCACTTTCCTATATTTTATTTTGTTTAAGATGAGCGCCAGTGCACTGTTTGCGTAGAAAATGTGCCTCTTTACGCCACATAATTTGCCTTTTTCTTGCCACACAATATAGTAAATGTGCTGCATAATTTGGTCCCACCCTGCCGCATATTTGCCGCATATTTCCAGTGGCCCTGGCAGTAGGCTCTAATAATTGGTAGCCATGCGAACAGTACTTCTTGCGCCCAACACTTTACAGTTTGCTCAAGCGTGAATGTGGTGATTTGAACCCAAAACTACTGGCTTCGATCCCCGAAGCTGAATCACTAGACAGGATGTACGTCCCCACGAATCCGGACTCCAGCACAGACACGTGAGTGAAGTTTGTGCGTAGTTCGAAGTTTTATCTTTTATACCAAAAACGTAATTCATAAAATGACTACATAAACAAGAAAGTGGGCGGACCAGGCAGTAGTACTCTTGTTGGAATTGTTGCCTGAAGCTGGAGATGGGTGGCGAGGGCTGGACAATGCTGCTGTTGTGCCTGCTTACAGTTGCTGAGACACGCTTTCTGTTATACCACGAGCCCCCCTGCCCGGGGCAGGAGAACGGAAGCAACTTTGGTTGAAAATAAATTAAGACTTCTAGCTGAGTGGAGTACATGATCTCAGAGCACTCGGAAATGGTGAGTGTTCAGGTTTTTATTTTAGCGTAATCATTAAACTTCACCAACCCCAAACACACCGATCCTTATGAAACATGCAAACCCTCAAAGTATTTAACACCGTGCACTAATTTAGCGCCTCAAATAATTAAACACAAAGCATTCAACTTTGACCTAAAATGGGGAGGGGGAGGGGGATTAAGTTGCACCATTCGTGCTGGAATTGTAATGTTATGCTGCCACTGTTCTGTGTCTATACTGGCAAAATCAGAATATAATAAGTATGTAGCGGCTAAACTGCAGTACGCAAAACCAGGAATTAATCCTGGATTCCACTTGACTACCTTGTGTTGTCCTAGGGAACAATTTTTTTCATTGTCTAATTTTCCATCATCATTACACGAGAGCGCCTGGAAATACATCAGGTTAGGGTGTGCGCTACTCAAAAGTAAGAGACTAATGTTTCTCCTTCTATAGGCCACGCATAGGGGTCAAAAGTCAACCCCCGCTCCTCTTTGTGTACTAATAGCATCGTCATCAGCATAAATGCTTCCATGTCTATGATAAGAATGGATCACGTACACCAATTACCACTCTAGCAACTTGAAAGGTGTTGCAATGCTCGCATTATAAAGAAACACACGGTTTTGTCTTAATTGTACCTGTACTGGACTCTCCGGGCCCAGGAACAGCAGTCACCGACACACCCCCTCCTCCTTAAGCCCCGAGGGTTCGCGTGGCGTGTGGAGACACTGTGGGAGTAAGCAACCAACCCAATGCAAAGCCAAATGGTGTAGAATCGAGTGTGGGCTGATGGGCATGGCTCTGATACCATTTGTTTTGCATTTGTTTGAAAAGTACCAAAGCACTGCCGGCAGGTAATGTGGCCAGGCCAGCCCGTCAGCAACAAAACCTGCCCCCACCGTCAGTGAAACCACCCCCCCCTCACACATACCCGCACTTCTATTTTTACGTTTCAAGCACCGCCCCCAAGTTGCCAATGTGACATTCACCGGGTAAAACAAGCCGCCTCATTTTTGGTGGCTGGCCTCACCGCTCATAGCGAGTACTTACTCTTGCGACTTTTCAAGTGATAGTCTTGTATAGCGCCAAGAACTCCGCAGGATGAGCGTGCGCTGTGCAGTAAGCAGTTTCTTTCTCGCTGATTTATTTTTTTTCTTCTTCCTGGTAGGGGTGTGGCTTGAGACAATTACTCTTTGGAGTGGTTCGTAAAGTTATGCTGTCTGGATTGATGGTGAAAATAAGGAGGTGTGCACGAGTGTGCTGGAATACAACGTTTGATGTGCAGCTGTCCTTGCACGGAGACAGATCCGGGTCTTTGTCCAGACTCTGGCCTGGCCGAGCTCAAGCGCGGATCACACGCTGCCCATGAGCGGATGAGGCTGCAGTGTTTGTCCTAGTAACCATAGCAGTGGTAAAGTAAACTACCCTATGAGCAGTTAAGGAATGTGCACGACGGGTGGGAATGAACGAATGATGTCACCTGACCCCCTCCCCCCCTTACGCAGCCCTGATGGGATGCAGTGCTCATGACTTGCCCAGAATCCACACTGCATGGACTCTTGTTTTTAGGTTTGTTTTGACAGCTTAGTGGAGGAGGGAGGGGAGGGGAAAGAGAAGACGCGCGTGACGGGTACGTGCAAAAGCTTGCTGAACTCTGCCTGAACCTTTCCTTAACACACCCCATCAGATAAGAGAAAAGCCATAAAACTGAAGGAAGCCGTAGACTAGGTGTCCCAAGGGCGTGCACAGAAAAGATACAGGGCGATAACCAAAGAGCCTACAGAGCAATTGAAATGCAGGTTTTAAACAAGTATGGACATTCACCAATTGAAAGCATGGGCGGGATCAGAAGTCCTTCTCCAAATATACTTTTACCCCAATAAATCACGCAACACAAGCAGCGCATGTGCGCTGCAATGCTAGGAGAGACCTAATGATGTCCATGTATAGTGTATCTAAGTAAGATAATACTGCAACAGATAAAGGTACCCGGGGAGGCGGGTGGGCGCATATGACTCTACAGATCTATATGTCAAGAACAGACGCATGCTGGGTAAGTAGCATTTTCCATTCGAGGCATATGAGCTGTAGATCATATGCTTTAGCGTAGACTATACAGCAGTTAATTCCCAAGCGGTGGCTAACCTGTAGCTGTTGCAGTGGTTTGAAATAGTGTTCGTAAAACTGCCTGGCCCACAATAGCTTGCTGTCCTACTAACACGTCTACAAAATAGTGCTTTGTGAATGTGTGTAGTGTAGACCATGTTGCAGCCTTGCAGATGTCTTCTAAGGGTATATTCCCTAAGAATGCCATAGAAGCCCCCAGTTTGAGTGTAGAGTGCACCCTAGGGGGAATTGTTAAAGTCCGCTTAGCTTTAATGTAGCATATTTTAATGCACTTAACTATCCACCGTGCAATGCCTGCTTTTGATATGGGATTGCCTTTATGCGGTGGTCCAAAAGCAAAAAAAAGTTGCTTAGTCTTCTTAAAAGGTTTAGTTCTTTTAACATCTAATGTGTGAAGAGCACGCTCTGCCACTGAATCTGGTTGAGGGAAGAACACACGTAAGTCAACAGACTGGTTGATATGCAAGGTAGAAATGACTTTTGGTAAACATTTGGGATTAGTCCTAAAAACCACTTTGTTTTGGTGTATTTGTAAAAATGGTTCTTGTACAGTTAGTGCTTGTAGGTCACCTACTCGTCTGTGATGTGATGGCTAGAAGGAAGGCTACCTTCTGGGTTAACATTTGTGCAATGGTTCAAATGGTGGTCCCATTAGTCTTGTAAGGACTATATTAAGATTCCACACTGGAAAGGGTGGAAGTCTAGGAGGGATGATTCTTTTGAGTCCATTCATAAAAGCTTTGATAGCGGGCACTCGAAAGAAAGAGAAGTGCTGTCTGTGTTGTAGGTAAGGGCCTATAGCAGCAAGGTGTAAGCGTATAGATGTATATGCTAAGTTGGAACGTTGTAGGTGTTATAGATAACAGATGTTTTGTATTGAAGCATCTAGAGGATAGATTGGATTGTTCGTACAGTAAATTACAAATAGTTTCCACTTTGCTGCGTAGCATGCTCTTGCGGGAGGGTGTCTAGCCTCTTCAATGACGTTCATTCAGTCTGGCGGAAGATTAAGGCAGCCAAACTCTAGGATTTCAGGTGCCAGATCGCAAGGTTAAGATGACTGGGATCTGGATGTCTTATTTCTCCATGGTCCTGAGTGAGAAGCTCGGGGGGAGAGGTGAAGTTTTTGGTGAGGAACTACTGATAGTTCCAACAGGGTTGTGAACCATGGTTGTTGACCCCACTTGGGAGCAACTAGGATCAGTGTCAGCGAATGTTGTTTGAGCTTCCGAATCACTAATGGAATTAACCGGAGAGGTGGAAAAGCGTAAGCAAATCTGCCTGATTCATCCGTAGCGCATTGCCTTTGGACAATGGTTGTGGATACCTGGACGCAAAGCTTGGGCATTTTGCGTTGAGGTGTTTGGCGAACAGATCTATTTCTGGGTAGCCCCACGTCTGGAGGAATAGGAGGAGAACTTGAGGATGTAGATCCCATTCGTGGATCTGTTATCTTTGACGACTGAGCAGATCTGCAATCTGGTTGTTGACTCCTGGAAGGTGTTCTGCGAGGAGATATAATTTTTGAGGCATGGCCCATCTCCAGATGTTTTGAGCTAGTTGTGAAAGCTGTATAGAGGGTGTCCCTCCTTGTTTTTGTATGTAGTACATTGCTGTCATGTTGTCTGTATGAACTAAGACAGCTTTGCTTACTAGATGCAATTGAAAGGCTTTCAATGCTAGAAAGATTGCTAGTAGTTCCAGATGGTTTATGTGGAGTTGTTTTTAGTGTACAGTCCACATTCCCTGAATGGTATGTTTTTGAAGATGAGCTCCCCAACCAGTGAGCGATGTGTCTGCTGTCAGCACTATCTGGGGAACTGAGTCGACAAATGGCCGCCTCTTGGAAAGGTTTTGTGTATTCCACCACTGCAGAGAGCGACGAGTGCGGCCGTCTACCACCACTAGATCTGTCAATTGACCTTGAGCCTGGTTCCACTGAGATGCTAAACATTCTAGTAGGGGACGCATTTGAAGTCTTGCATAAGGAACGATTAGGATGCAACAAGCCATCATTTTGATCAATTGCATAAACACTTGGGCTGGTAGTGAGTGTTGAGGCTGAGGTTGTGAGATTATATTTTGCATGTTGTGTATCCTGACTGGGTTGCGGTATGCTAGTGCTTTGCAAGTGTCTATTGTAGCTTCTAGATAACCTTGCGTTTTGGATGGCTGGAGGCGAGACTTGGTGAGGTTAACAGTGAATCCCAAGTCGTAAAGCAGTTGAACTGTCTTGTGAGTGTAGTGTAGGCAGCTGTGTCGCGAATTGGCTTTTACTAGCCAGGTAAGGGAAGACGTGAATGAATTGTCTTCTTAAATGAGCTGCGACTACTGCTAGACACTGGTTTGAAAGATGCTCCTTATCAAAATGCTGATTAAGTATGAAGGACTGCACCTCCTGCTTGAACCCAGAGATTCGAAGCCAAGCGCGTCTATGTAACAGCACACTAGTATTGATGTCACGAGACGCTGCATCTGCTGCGTCTAGTGCACATTTAATGGAAGTGTTAGTGATGGGCTTACCTTCCTGAATGAGGTCATTAGCTTTTGTTTTGTACTCATCTGGTAGATGTTGCAAGAGTTTTTCTAACTCATCATAATGAGCACTATCGTAGTGTGCTAGCAGAGCCTGAGCGTTGGCAATACCCCAATGATTCGCTGTTTGTGAAGTCACACTAGCCTGAGGCATCAACGTGTTTGGACTCCTTGTCAGGAGGGGGGCCTCACCTGTGGTTTGGGAGTAAGCACTCTTGCAGGCATTGGACACTACAAGAGAGTCTAAAGGCAACTGACCTTTTATGTAAGCAGGATCGGTAGGAGCGAGCTTGTTTTTTTTGGCTACTCTAAGTCAGAGTATTCTTGCTCAGACTTGGTCGTTAAATACCTCATCAGTGTGCTTTTACATGCCCTTGAGCATGGGTGAAGTGGGAGTAGACCTTGGTGAGTGAGTTAGTGTCTCAAAGAGAAAATCCTCTTCTAGAGGTTCTTTATGTAGTTCCACCCCGTGATATTGAGCAGCCCTGTTAATAAGCTGTACGTAGCCAATGTTGTCATCAGGTGGGGAGGGTCTGGAGGGACACAGGTCGGATCGTTGTCTTCATCTGGTTCCTTATGATCATTTTCCCATGGGTCAGTGTCCTATGGTATGTCGTGAACCTGTGGAACATCCTGCTGTTCATCGCCATCCCCATCATTTTCATCCTGTGGGTCACGTGAAAGTGGTGGTGAATTTGATGGTGTAATAATCAAGTTAGGAGGAGAGGGAGATGGAATGTAAGGGGGAGAAGGGTTAGTGCCCATGTCCTTTTTCTTGAGAGGAATAGGGCTGTCCTCTGTGACATCCAGCTTCACTTTTTGAGGAAGAGTGACATGGATGTGTCCCGTTTGAGGGATAATGACCAGTTTCTTTTGTTTGGGGTCCAAAAGGTGGTTCATTGGACCGAGGCTCTTTGAATGGAGTGTCCTTTTCTTTAGGTGCCGATTTCGGCGTTGAAGATTTCGGCTCGGAGTATTTAGGCGTTGAATGTTTTGGGTCGGAATGCTTTGTCTTGGCATGTTTCGTCTCTGAACCCTTTGTTGTGGCAGGTTTCGGCTCCAAGCTTTTCGGCGTAGAGGGTTTCGGCTATGATGCTTTAGGTGTGGATGATTCCAGCTCCGAGGTTTTCGGTGTCGAAGGTGCCTTCGGTGTCGGTGGTGTGGAGACCGGCAGATGCTTCGACTTATGTTTCGATGTGAAGGTGTTGGTTTGGCACCGGGAGGGGGGGGCGGTTCGAGCCCAAGCCGGAAGGCTTGTCTTTATGTTTCGTAGCCGGGCTGAAGGGCGGGGCATCTGAAACTTTCTCGGTGCCGACCTGAGCCAGAGAGCGAAGTGGTACCGAGCCTTAGATTTTTGTTGACTGGGCACAGGGGGATCTGTACTCACGGTACGCTGACTCGGAGTGATGGTCTGTTCTTTTTCCATGTCAGAGTCTGCTTCAGAGACGGAGACCAGTTCTTCATCCTGGGCTTCTTCAGCCGGACGATGAAATTCAGAATCTTCGTCGAAGATGTCTGGTACGGAGCCACTGTCGCGTTGCATCTCGTAGCGTCGAGCCCGACGATCATGAAGAGTCTTTTTCGATCAGAACGATCGACAGGCATCACAGTCATTTTCAGTGAGTTCCGGGGATAAGCAAAGGTTGCAGACATCGTGCAAGTCAGTGCGTGGAAATTTAGCACCACACCTGGGACATAGTTTAAATGGAACCCAATCCAGCGACTGCTAGCTTGGTGGGCACGGGTAGATTTTCCCCAATATAAGGTTTTCTCAGTTGAAACGATGTGCGTCGAATAGGGAACCACGATCGATAGACAATACCATTGAGGGTAGAGGACTGCTCGTCGAGGGGGTTCGAAAACGATACCGAACTAGGAGCGCAGCAATACACAGCCGAACCCGATGGTGGAAAAAAACAATCTGGGGATGGAGTCGATGCCCATGCGCACTATCACCTAAAGGAGGAGTCACCTACCTCGAGACTTCAAAGACTTCTTCGAAGGAAAACAAAGTACAAACATTCGGACCCACCACTAGATGGCGATTTATGCTACAGCATATGATCTACAGCTCGCATGCCTCGAACAGACAATTTCGGTCCTAACCACTAGATGGCGGAAAAATTCACAGCATGTGAATCCAGAAAAGGATTTATGCTGCAAAACAGCTCTTAAACACAACAACCATGCAGCACTCCGATCCACCATCTACCAAGACCACACAGCAGTGTGATCGTAGCACTCAGTGCACCCCTTCGAATAGACCTCACAAAATAGTGTGATCAATTCTGCAATGCTACTCAGCACAACAGCTCTGACACACAGAACACCATGCAGCACTAAGAGCCACTGTCTGCCCGGAGCACAGTGTGACCGCATCACGCAAATCAGCCCTCCCCATAGACCTTACAGCACCGTGTAAACAGTTCTACAATGCTACTCAGCACAACACCTCTTACACACAACAACCATGCAGCACTCATATCTACCATCTGTCCAGTCCACACAGCACAGTGTGATCGCAGCACTCAGAGCCCCCCCCCGCAGACATCACAGCACAGTGTGATCAATTATGTGATGCTATCCGGCACAACAGCTCTTACACACACACACAACACCATGCAGCACTCAGAGCCCCACCCTCTGCCCAGACCACACAGCACAGTGTGACCGCAGCACGCAGAGCAGCCCTCTGCCCAGACCACACAGCACAGTGTGATCGTAGCACACAGAGCAGCCCTCTGCCCAGACCTCACAACACAATGTGATCAGTTCCGGGATGCTAGCCGGCACAACAGCTCTTACACACACAACAACATGCAGCACTAAGAACCACCCTCTGCCCAGACTTCACAGCACAGTGTGATCGCAGCACGCAGAGCAGCCCTCTGCCCAGACCTCGCAGCACGCAGAGCAGCCCTCTGCCCAGACCACACAGCACAGTGTGATCACAGCACACACACACAAACTCTCTGCCTAGACTTCACAGCACAGTGTGATCGCAGCACGCAGAGCAGCCATCTGCCCAGACCTCACAGCACAGTGTGATAGCAGCACGCAGAGCAGCCCTCTGCCCAGACCACACAGCACAGTGTGATCGCAGCACGCAGAGCAGTCCTCTGCCCAGACCACACAGCACAGTGTGATCGCAGCACGCAGAGCAGCCCTCTGCCCAGACCTCACAGCACAGTGTGATCGCAGCACACAGAGCAGCCCTCTGCCCAGACCTCACAGCAGTGTGATCGTAGCACACAGAGCAGCCCTCTGCCCAGACCTCACAGCAGTGTGACCGCAGCACGCAGAGCAGCCCTCTGCCCAGACCACACAGCACAGTGTGATCGCAGCACGCAGAGCAGTCCTCTGCCCAGAACTCACAGCACAGTGTGATCGCAGCACACAGAGCAGCCCTCTGCCCAGACCACACAGCACAGTGTGATCACAGCACACACACAAACTCTCTGCCTAGACTTCACAGCACAGTGTGATCGCAGCACGCAGAGCAGCCCTCTGCCCAGACCTCACAGCACAGTGTGATCGCAGCACGCAGAGCAGCCCTCTGCCCAGTTCACACAGCACAGTGTGATCACAGCACACACACAAAGTCTCTGCCTAGACTTCACAGCAGTGTGATCGCAGAGCGCCCTCCACATACACCTCACAGCACAGTGTGATCAGTTCTGCGATGCTCATTACACCTTAGAGGGCACATCAAGGTAGACACACACTAACCTTCTTTAGGATGATGTCAATATAGCCAGCAATAAGCTGAGCAATCTGTTCTCCTTCTGTTGTCTGGACCGAATAGTAACCGTCCTGGTAATCTCCAAAGTCCTACGAGTGGGAAACACGCACAATTAGACACAAGAGAACTTTGAACCCAAGAACTTGCACTGTAAACTCTTAATCTCCCCATCTTGTGCTGTGACACCAGCTTTCATTGTTCCATGATCATTCATGTGAGACTCATAAGCAACAAGGCTGCGCCTGACCCAGCTTGTGTCGCCATCCAGTCTGACCCACGACAGTCTGACCCACGCCAGTCTGACCCACGCCTTCTTCTACATTCCTGCAGGAGGTGCTCTGAGCGAACGCCAACATTGTATGTTTGCTATCTTGGGCTTTGCCATCATTCCCAAATTTAGAAAAAGATTTTAGCGACTATCTGAACCTGGGGTTAATACGCTGGCTTAATCCAGAGTAATGGAAAAGACTAAATGGAAACTATATAGACTACAGTGTTGTCAGAGAGGAAAATTAGCAGACACATGGGTCTGCAGGCCCTTTCATGTAATGAGTTAATTATTGCTGCTTCTGACCTTATAAATGTCTAATAGATGCCCCTCCACCCCCACATGGCTCCTTCACCAGTCAACACCCTCCATCCCATCCTTTGCCAGGATCACGGAAAGGACTGAGATGCTCTGGTTCTTGGGCCGTATTTCTCCTGTACATAGGCCACCCGGATCAACTGTCTATCTTCAATGCCTCAATGGTACGTATTACTTTACCCTTTATTCCATGCGTTGGTGCTGCAGACGGTGACTTAACACTTTCTTAGCTTCCTTCCGGGCCCAGGGTGCTGCCTATTGTGGCTTTCCCCAGTCATTAAGAACCCTTCACCCAATGTTACTGCTGCACAGGCAGTCTCTGACGCAGAACAAGGACGTGAATAGACACAGTCCATCTGAACATGAGCAGCCATCCTCACCAGCGTGAAGCTCTTCGGGGACGCCGCCCAGCGCTTGATGTTGGTGAGATTCCATTCCTGGATCACCTCCTTGGTCTTCTCGTCCACACGCATCACACACTCCTTCGTGATTCCCAGCAGCCGCGGCACCAGCTTGTTCTTCCCCTTCATTTTCTCCTGGAAAACAAAAGCATGAAAGCCTCACTGGCACCAAGTTAGGAAGACCAAGCATGAGATGAGCGCTGCAAAAGAAACGCATCCAAGTTAAGGCATTATACCATGTCTACAGCGCAAGGGCCAGGGATGGCCCCCACCATATTACTGGCCTGATAAAAGCCCATCAGCCTGCTCACTCTCTGAGCTCCAGCAACCTCTCACTGTGCATTGTTCCTAGGATCAAACTGATTTGCATGGGAGGTCGTTCCTTTGCGTACCTCGGCCCCAAGCTCTAGAATGCTTTACCGAACACCTGAGATTCTGTACCTCGCTGACCGCTCTCCGCAGACAAGTAATGAATTGGATCGCGCTATATAGGCATCTTAACATAACTAAGTGATTGGATTAGCCTTCAGTGAGGGCAGGAGAACAGGGAAAGCAGGCGACAACCTGTGCATCCAAAGAAAGGGAAGCCGAAGAGATTGTACGAATGGAGCAAATGACGAAGCCAGACAGATGAACAGAGAGGGGGCTCAAGCATTTTAGAAATGAGCAATAACCAGACCAGCAGAATCAATGACACTGCTCACAGCACCCAGAATAACGCACCTTAACCAGGAAGAAGGACACGCCGTAGGTCTTCAGGGAGCGTGCCAGTTTCACGTATCGTGCTTTGGCTTCAATTTCACTCATGTTTGCGCAGTTCTTGTGAGCCTTAAAATGGAAATGATGATTAGCTTTTGTGCTCAACACTTTCCTATACAATCAGGTTCAAAATGTACAAGTTTGATTGAAAACCTCGTTCAACTCCATGTGAAGTAAATTCTGAGAAGTTTGTTCTTCCACTCGCCGCCTCACCTCCATCAATTACTTGCACATTTGCTAGGATTCAGCCATCCCCACACACATTAACCTGCTCCCTAATCCGTATTTGTATCTCAGGCTAGAAGTTCTTTCATCAGTAATTGAAACTGTCCAATTCACATTATATCTTATTGTTGCTTGTAAAGTACATTCACTACTGTTGGCACAGCTGTGGGATACATAAGGAACATGTTACTTACCAGTATGCATCTGTTCTTGGCATGTAGAGCTGCAGAATTCATACTTGTGCATAGATCACCATCTGGTGTTGGGCTCGGATGTTTGCAGTTTTTTGTTGTCTTGGAAGAAGTCTTTGTAGTCACGAGATAGATGACACCTCCCTTGGATGATAGTGCGCATGGGCATCGGCTCCATCCCCAGATTGTTTTTCGCCATGAAGGGAAATTGAGTTTTTTTAAAAACAGAAAAGATGTCCATGTGAATGTATTTAAGTAAGATAACACTGGAACATATAGAGGCACCAGGGAGGTTGGAGGGCGTATGAATTCTGCAACTCTACATGCCACGAACAGATGCATACTGGTAAGTAGTATTTTCCGTTCGAGGCATATGAGCTGCAGAATACATACGTGTGCGTAGACTGTATAGCAGTCCTCTCCCTTAGTGGTGGTGACCTGTATCTTTTTGCAGTGTTTTGAAAAAGTGTTTTAAGAACAGCTTGGCCCACAGAAACCTGTTGTTTTGCCTGAACATCTACACAATAGTGTTTGGTGAGGGTGTGTGTTGTAGACCATGTCGCTGCCTTACAAATGTCATCTAAGGGAATGTTCCCTAAGAATGCCATGGAAGCCCCTAGTTCTTGTATGGTTAAAGCCTGGATCTCACTTACTCTCCTGAGAGAGGTGATCACGACTAGAAAAGCTACTTTCGATGTAAGGAATTGCAATTCCCATTTGTGTAAAGATTCAAATGGAGGGCCCATGAGCCTAGTAAGGACAATGTTTAAATTCCACTCTGGAGAGGGTAGGATTGTGGGAGGAATTCTTCTTTTAAGTCTTTCCATGAATGCTTTGATAGCAGACCCCTAAACAATGAGAAATGTTGTCTGTTTTGTAGGTAAGCGGCGAGGGCAGCCAGAGGTAGTCTTATGGATGTATATGCTAGATTACATCTTTCTAGATGCAGTAAATAGCAAATAATGTTTTGGATTGTAGCATCTAGTGGGTCAATTTTATTGTTATTGCAGTAAATGACAAATCTGCCTGACCAGTTCATCCATATCGCATTGCCTTTAGACAATGGGTGTGGATTCCTGGCGGCGAAGGTTGGGCATTTTGCATTTGCGGCAAACAGGTCTATGTCTGGGTGGCCCCACATCTGAAAAAATGGATGAAGAACTTGAGGATGAAGTTCCCGTTTGTGTATCTGCTGTGTCTGACGACTGAGCAGATGTGCAATCTGATTGAGCCTGGAAGATGTTCTGCTATAAGGTATATCTTTTGTGGGATGGCCCATCTCCATATGCTTTGCGCTAGTTAAGAAAGCGGCAAAAACGTGTTCCTCCTCGTTTTTTTATATAATACATTGCTGTCATATTGTCTGTGCGGACAAGGACAGTTTTGTTGGTGAGATGTGGCTGGAATGATTTTAATGCGAGAAAGATCGCTGGTAACTCCAGCTGGTTGATGTGGAGCACTTTTTGTTGAGGGGTCCACCTGCCCTGAATGGTGTGGTTTAGGAGATGGGCTCCCCAGCCGGTGAGGGATGAGTCTGCTGTTAGCACCATCTGTGGAGCTGGCTCTAAGAACGACCGCCCCTTGGAAAGGTTTTGTGTGTTCCACCACTGCAGAAGACAACAACAAACTGCAAACATCCGAGCCCAACAGCAGATGGCGATCTATGCTCAAGTATGTATTCTGCAGCTCATATGCCTCGAACATTTTGCTTCCCAACCCATGCTCCTCGTGAGTGACAGCCCGTCCAAACATGGCCATATTCCTATCAAGCTCTTCCGACCACCCTTGTTATCTGGGCCATGTCACATGAACATCACCTTTACATGGGTATTCCGCCCAATAAATCTGGTAACTCTCCACATTGGACCACAGTTTAACCTCTCTAAAAAGGAACACACTAAATATCATGGCCAAGCCCACATAAAAGAATAGACATGCTGTACAAAAAGGCCAGTGTCCTGAGCCTTCTAAATCTGGTCATCATGTGTGTCAGGGTCATGAACGATTCTAAAGCAGGGTAAGTCTCTAGATATGACCCACGTCAGAACTCTTAATATAGCTACCTTCACATAGAGGTCATGTTCTAAGTCTTGTGAGCACAGGCAACCTCTGCATCTGGCCTACACCACTACTGAAGAACGGACATGTCCAATTCCCACGATTCTTAGCATTCTATTCCGAACATCATAGAGGTAACCTTTCTATAGCCCTCAGATTATGCCTTCCCTCCCTCCCCTGCATTAGGGTCATATTCAGCGAGGCCGGTCACAGAACATCCAACTCATTGTTTGAGAACCATATCCCAACCAAACCTCTGGGCGCAACTCAAGGCGCAATTCTCCACCATACCATTGCTACATTCCTAAACAAAGTGATATCAGCCCAGAATATGCTGCCTCATTCTCTAACCAGCTCCTCACAACATACCCCTCTACACCATCATCATATCACGACCAAGCCTTTCAGAGCACAATCCTTTCTACCATGACAAATCCTTCAGCTTGACAGTCTATGAGGGGCTCAACCCCCCCCCCCCCCCCCCCTCCGACGGGCCATGGCCCAGTCTGCCTGGGGCACATCTTCCCACCGAGCTTGACCCAGCCTACATGGAAGGGCCTACCTTTCTGCCGAGCACTTCACTCCAAGGCCCAGTCTACAAAGCGACATACTCCTGCAAGCCCTTCATTGCATGGCCTTGCCATCATGGGGCCCCATACTCCAATCGAGCCCTTCACTTCATGGCCTTCCAACATGGGGACCCATACTCCAATTGAGCCCTCCACTGCAAAGCCCTTTCTACACTGGTACTATACTTCGGCCAAGCACCAGCACAGTCCATATGGAGCTCATCCTCCTGCCTAGCCGTGGCCCATTCTAACTGAGGCTTATCCTCCTGACGAGCCCTTCGACTGACAGCCTATCTACATGGTGCCACCCTCTTGCCGAACCCTTCACTGATTGGCCCAGTCTACATGGAGCCCAGCCAAGCCCTTCACCAAATGACCCGAACTACAAGGTGCCCACACTCATGCAGATCCCTTAACTGCATGAAATAGCCTATATGGGGCCAAATACTCCTCCTGAGCCCTTCACTGCATGGCCCAGTCTACATGAAGGCCCAACTACTTGCCAAACCATGGCCCACCCTATGAGGAGCCCATCTTACTACCAGCTTCCACTTAAACCTCTTATGCATGAATCAACCTCTTCAAAGCATCCGTGTGGGAATCTGGCTCTGTATTTACCATACCAAAAAAAGGTATAGTGTACACAGGAGTCCAGGGAGTCCCCAAAGGAATAGCAGCAGATTAAGTAGCTAATACCTTACTCTCAATTTAGTGGTAGCTGGGCTGAGCAGTTAGACTTATCAGAGGGTAGTGTGAATGAATTTGGTGTACATACTGTAGTAAGCCGGGTTTCTGTTGCAGCAACCCCCCACTTTTTGCCAGATTTCTGATCCACTTTGACTTGATGTGCCCTGGGTCCCTGTCAATCAGCTTCCCAGGGCCTGTGTTGTTTCCCAAAACGGTAATTTGTACACCCAATTAGCACCTCTCTGGCCACATGCAAGTCCCTTGTAAAAGGTAGCATGGGTATCAAGGGTAATGTGACCAGGGAAGGCCTCTAAGGGTTGCAGCACATATTGTGACACCTTTAGAGGTTCTGTACCTTAACTCACATACGACATAGCATAGCCGACATAGCACACACCTGTGTGCCATTCCTGCAACCCACTGCCTATGGTATAGCTAAGTCACCCCTCTAGCTGCGTGCACTGTACCACTGGTGAGGGTACAGTTGCATGAGCAGTGGACACCTACACCAAGTCCATTTTTAGATATTGTAAGTGCACTTAAGACAAAGAGTATTTGTTCCGGGAGTTTGGCATTACAAACTCAACAGCACCATAATGGCTTTCCTGAATTCTGGGAAGTTTGGTAGCAAACGTCTCAGCATAATAAACCCACACTGATGCCAGTGTGGAATTTAATACACCATGCACGCAGAGGGAGTAGGAAAGTGGGTTTCTGTTACAGTAACCCCCCACTCTTTGCCAGCCTACTGATGCTCTTTTTCTTGGTGTGCCCTGGGTCTCTGCCAATCAGGACCCCAGGGCCTGTATTCTTTCCCCAAAACTAAACCCAATTGGCATCTCTGGCCACATGTCAGCCCCTGGTAAATGGTGCCACAGGTACCCAGGGCACTGTGACCAGGGAAGGCCTCTAAGACTGCAGCGCTTATTGTGCCACCCTTAGAGGCCCTGCACCACTACACACACACACGCTGCCTTTGCGGGCTGTGTGTTTTGGTTCAGTACAAAGTGAAGAGTCAACAGGGCACACATCCCTGTGTGCCATACCTACAACCCACTGCCCTGGCATAGACCAGTCACCCCTCTAGTTGGGTGCACTATACCAGTGGTGAGGGTACAGGTGCATGAGCCC
The DNA here is from genome assembly GCF_964204655.1 of Triturus cristatus. Taxonomy (NCBI): domain Eukaryota; kingdom Metazoa; phylum Chordata; class Amphibia; order Caudata; family Salamandridae; genus Triturus; species Triturus cristatus. The sequence goes on from NC_140581.1 coordinate 16,475,490, forward strand.
TGTACCCCTACAGTGTCCAAGTCCAATCTTAGACATTGTAAGTGCAGTGCTGCCATTAAGAGTACATGGTGCTGGGAGTTTGTCATTACGAACTCCACAGCACCATGATGGCTACACTGAAAACGGAGAAGTTTGGTATCAAACTTCTCAGTACATTAAACCCACACTGATGCCAGAGTGGGATTTAATGAAAAATGCACACAGAGAGCATTTCAGAGATGCCCCCTGAAAACGAACCCACCTCTAGTGTCCCGACTGAGTGGCTGCCTAGGCTCCCATCAACAGACATGTTTCTGGACCCCTGGGTCGAGAGCCTGCTGCTCTTGGTGGCCTGAAACAATGCACATCCTGGGACGAGGTGCCAAGCCTCCTCCCCCAGGATGGGCAGGGTTCACGGAGGAGAAGCTTCAAATGCATGCCGCCTTTGTGAGCTTCCCCAGATCACTTGCTGTTTTCAGCAACTGGTCCCCCCCTGGTTCTGCCCCCCACTGTGGGCGGAAGAACCGGCAGGAAAACCAGTGAGGGAAAGAGGTGTGCCCACCTCTGCCAACTCCACCGCTCAGGTGGGGGAGGCGAGGTGAAGCACCACTCTGAGTCCCCGCCATCTTGAGGACGGGGGAACCCAACCAACCAGGCACAGGGTCCTGCCCCCCCTCCCACTGGACGGTGGCACAATAGGGGGTGTACACACCCCAGGGAAGGGACCCATTGGTCCACGCCATTTACCTCCCGGTAACGCCCCTAAATCTAGTATTTAGGGGGCCTCCAGAACCTTGCTTCCTCAGATCCAGAAACGACAAAAAGAAAGGAAGAAGGAGGACCAAGCAGCCGTGCAGCGCTAACAAGAGGAAGACGCCCACTGACCTGGCCCCAGCCCTGCAGGCCTGTCTCCCCTCCAACCTGCTCCTGAGAAATCCCGGTGTATCCTGCAGCCAGCCACCTCGAAACCCCTGGAGGACCTGCCGGCCTTCACTTCAAAAGACTGCTTCTCCCATGAACACCGGATTTGTTCAACTGCAACCTCTGGCAGCAGCCGGAGACCGCGAACCCAGCCCACTCAACACTCTGCAACAGGCCACCCTAGTGCCACTGAGGGTGAAACAAGAGGGCATCACTGATCCTGGGGGACCCCCGAGTCTAACCCCAGAACCTTAACTCCCACAGTCGATGACTTACCTGTGAACCAATAACCTGTTTTTCCTCCATAGGATAATATTGACAATTTTCTTCCGAAAAGTTTTTAAGTATATTAGGTTTTGAAATCTAAAAATATTCTTTAGAAAGCACACGACTAACCAAAACGTATTTACTTACCTGTTTACAAGAAATGTCCCAGTGCTGAATCTAGGTATCCGGCACTGAGTTAGAAAAGGAACGTTAAAAGTAACTTACCTGTAATTTACTGAAAAAGCCTTTTCACTTCAATGTACTGTATTTGCTAAGTGTTGCAACCTACTGCATTCCCTGTAAATCAAACAAAGTACAAGTTCTATTGCATTTTCTAACTGTTCTAAATTGAGCAACTTATTACTGTAAAGTATTTAATGCTTACCTGTACCAGGCTTGCTTGGTTCTAAAAATAAACAGTATATTTTTTTATACAAAAACAATTGGCCTAGAGTTCAGTTCTTGGGTGTGTGAATTCATTTGCTGACTGAGTGTGTACATCAAATGCTTAACACTGTCCTCTGATACTGCCTTACTGCTCGACCAAGCTACCACTTTGGAGAGTAAGGTTATATCTAACTTTAACCTCTGCCTGCCTCTGGGGTTACCTAGATTCTATACACACTATACCTCATCCCTCCTACAGAGGGAATCTTCGAGATTCCCCCTAAAAAACGACTAGCCTCTGGTGGGTTCCCTGACTGGGAAACACTAGCCTGACACCACAAGACATGTTTCTGGAACCCCTGGGGTGGGAGCCTTAGGTCACTGGACCCAGAAGGTCAGGAAGAGCCATCTGTCGCAGGGGAGCTTCAAAGGCCTTGCCGCCTTTGTAACGAGACCCCCAGCCTCTCTTACCATCAGGCCCCCTTCCCATCTCACCCCTTTTTGGCGGGAGGACAGGCAGAAAAAATTAGCACAGCCCACGTGTGTGCCCACCTCTGCCAACCTCACCCCTCAGGTGGAGAGAGAGGTGAAGCCCACTCTTCAGTGCCCGCCACCTTGCAGATGGCAGGCAATCTCCATTCAGTGTTAGGGAGTGAGTACAACGAGGGTGTAGTCACCCAAAGGTCAGTAGGCTACTGACCTCGAAACCCCTACAACGCCTCCTAAATACATTATTTAGGGGGCAACCCTGAACCAAGAAGACAGATTCTCGCAACCTACGAGGAAGGATGAAACAAGACGCCCAGCAGATGAGACTCTTTGGTGCTCCCTCATTTGCCTGGACGCTACGCTGCTAAACGGGGGCAGGCTGCAGACTTCCATACCCACAGGACTGCGAGGACCACAGAGCACAGCGCTCCTTTGATTGTGCTCACCTGGCTCCTCTTCCCGCCTTGGACTCCACCTCGCACGCAGCGCCTCGCGGCCCCCGCTGCGCGGGAGCCGCTCGCCGGCCTCATCTTTATAAATCTCGGCTGGTGTTCACTGTGTGTGCGACTCTTTGGTGCTCCCTCATTTGCCTGGACGCTACGCTGCTAAACGGGGGCAGGCTGCAGACTTCCATACCCACGGGACTGCGAGGACCACGGAGCACTGCGCTCCTTTGATTATGCTCACCTGGCTCCTCTTCCCGCTCACGCCCCCGACTCCGCCCCGAGCTTAAATTTGTTCAGGGCCAAGTGCGCTAGCGGTACGCGCGCGGTACGAAGCTCGGGGCGAAGACCGGGCTAAGAGCGGGCCGTTTGTGGCCGTTCGTGGACGGGCGCGGACGGGGCAGGCCAGTATCCTTATTTGGAGCTACCGCTCATGCAATACAAGTTTTAGTCCTACATTAGATTACCTTTCTCGGAATCGACATCCACAACTTGCTTGCTGAACCCAAGGATGTCGTCTCTGAGGTCAGGCAGGAAGTTAGTGCGGGATAGCACTGGGGGTTGTGTTTCGGGGACCTTGGATAACTTTATTACTAGAGCAGCCCGGGTCCTTGAGCACGAAATAGTTTTAACTGAAAAAAGATTGTCTATGGAATTGTCTGCTAAAAGATCATCTTTGGGCAACCTTATGACAGTTTCATCCCCTGACTATAGGTTACCCCAATCTATTCTTGACCAACCTGACAGCACTGAGCAAGGTTTAGAGGTTTGCTCAGCACCTGGTTTACCGGATAATTCTCCAGTTACTACTAATGGCTCTGCTCTTCTTGGTTTGCCCTCAAATGTTATCGATACCCACCTACAGCCCCCCACTGATTTGACAGGTACTATTAATTCGACACTGGGTGCCAAGCCACGGTCAACCCAGGGGACGAACAAACGTAGGGGAGTGCACTTTAAGGGTAAACGTGTTAAAGATTTCAAAATGTCCAAAACCTCTATCCCCCGTCTTGCCTCCCACCCTCTCACGTCACATAATATCCCTGTTGTTGATGTGAGTCCCGTGTCAATCCCCTCCCCTGCATCTTTGTCCATTTCATCTTCCCCGCCCGCTGATCACGTTGAGTCCTTGGAACAGTTACTTAAGTCCTTTTTTCTACCTCTATATGAGAAAGTCAACCGGCTCTCCCATTTACTTGAAAAATTAGAGGCTATGATGCATACCAACTTGGCTATAATAGAGAAGCACTCTGCGACTCTACCGACTTCCGGGACCACATTAATTCCTGATACAGCGGCAGTGGTCGAGGTCGCCCCCAATGGCACTACTTTAACGATTGGAGCTCTCTCCGATCAACCAGTCCCCAAAGCCCACATTACGAACACCCCTCACCAGCCACCTTGTTCCACTTCTCACCATGCTTTAGACAGTAATGTAAATATCAATAGGAGTAATCCCACCATTAGGCATCCCATCGTTGAGGGTGTTGGTTCTCGACAAAAACTCCCTCGTATCAACCTCCCGCCAGAGTCCTATCCATATACTGTCATCCTGGTGGGTGTTCCAAGTCTTCCGCAGGATAAGACTGAGTCCCATAGTGAGCTAAAAAACAAGGTCATTTACTGGTTAAACCGTAATAGGCCATTGCCAGTCTCATCCTGCGCTGAAATCTTGACTGTTCGCAGGGTGTTTTGGCTGGGTAGCGGGGTCAAGAGAGTGGAAGGGGACTGTGTGCTTGTTAACTTCAGAGACCCCAGGGTGGTGAGTTATTTATGTTCTCATCCCAACACCTCGAGTGCCTCTGGAATTATTGCTACGGATCTGTCATACTTTTACCCCCCCGCTCCACCTTCTCAGTTTAATACCTGGTCATCTGGCTGGGAGAGGGTAACTAGGGGACCCCGCAGAGTGCAGGGTTTGGACTTCCATCTCCCTCTATTTAATTCATACGCCCCACTGAGTAATTTGGATGGGGTTGATTGGCCATTATTCAATCCTCGTCGGGTGGGCCTTGAGTCAAGGGCCCTTGGTGGCCCTGTTCTTCATAGACCCACCGGCCGGGGTGAGTCTGGGAGTAATTACACGGTCTCGGGTCCTTCACCCCCTAGCTTTTCTTGTGTCTCTCAACCTGTCCTTCCTAACAAGCCCCACCTTCCATCCGCAGATTTGGAGAGTTTCCACACACCCTCGCTATGTGCTCCTACCAACACTAGCCCCGTGAGCACTGTGTTGGTTCTTGGTGATGGCGAGTTGCCTACAGTCCCTCCGTCCTCTGCATGTATTGTCCCTTGCACCCCTGTGTTTGAGACTGTGGTTCCTGATAGCGTTGAATCCCTTCCAGTGGCTCTGACCTCTTCTTGTACTCTAACGCCCTTGGTTTCCCCATGTTCCCTTGTCCTTACCTTGGCTTCATGGAACATTGCGGGGCTCCGTAGTAAACTAACCAATGAGGACTGGTCTGCCTGGGTATCATCTCATGATATCCTGGCTTTTCAGGAAACATGGGCTGTCGACCCCATTTACTATCCTGGGTATGTGAATTTTTACAAGGGGGCTATCAGTAACCAGAGGGGCCGCCCCTCCGGAGGTCTCTGCATTTGGGTAAGGCAAACCCTGAAGTATAGTTTAACTGAAACGGCCATTGACAATCCTGATCTTTTGATTATTTCCATGCATTGCACTGACGAACCCCCAACTTTGATAATAAATGTATATAACAGGGGTCTTCCTGGAGGTCGCGGAACAAATACTTTCCTACAACTGGATGAGTTTCTGGAGACCGTTGACCCTAGCACCAATGTCGTAATTATAGGTGATGTCAATTGTTGTTTTGAGCCATTGTACCCCGAATGCGACTCTTTGACCATGGAAGTTGATATTATTTTGAATATTCCTCCCCTTGCCCTTCCACCTATCAAACGATGGAGTGAATCTGCTGTTCAATGGACGAGTCTATGCATGGAACGTGGATTTAGGGCAGCTAATGGACGAACCCCTTCTGATATGTCTGGTAATGTGACATTCTCCGATGGTCGAGGCCGCAGCAGCCGAATCGATTACGCCCTAATAAAAGTGGAGTTTTGGCACACGTTGGGCGATATGATGGTCTGTGAGCGCATAGAGAGTGACCACAACCCTTTGGTTCTGACACTCCTGTTTTCTCCTCAGCTCAGAAGCACTCAATCTGAGATATCGACTGCTAACACCCTCTTAACCAACAATCACTGGAGAGTGCGCTGGGAAAAGGTTGCCCTCGATAGTGCATTACTCTCCGAGATCAGTCTTAAAGTCTCCTCTGCGTTGGTAGATTTACAGTCCCTCTGGCTCGACAACGGTGACGTTGCCGAATCCACAAATATACACTTAAATCTTTTCTCGGATCTAAAGTCCCTTTTTTCTAAACCTCGTAGGGCCACGACATCTAAGATCCCCAAACAAAGCTCCTGGTATAACAAAAATTGCCGAGATTCTTACAACAATCTGAAAGTAGCTATTGTCACCAAGGATCAGGCCTTTATTAGATCTGCGAGAAAACTCTACACCAGGGCCAAAGTCCAGGCGAAGCGTGACTGGGATAACGACCACTGGAGTGACCTATTGGCAGCCAGCAAACTAAGGAATTTAACCTTGTTTTGGCATACCTTGAAGTGGGGTAATACATCTAACTCACAGGTCCCCTCTAATAATGTCTCTCCGGACAACTGGGTATCCCACTATGAATCCCAGTTTTCTGATGCTAACTTGGCTATTATACCTACTCTTCCAACAAGTTGGGACTCAACTACGCCCTCTAACCTCGTGTTTGACATCGAAGAGGTTAAGATGGCATTATCGAAGGTACCTAGTGGTAAGGCACCAGGTATCGATTGTGTCCCTGCGGACCTTTTTAAATCCGATCCTGGTAAATGGGCCCCTTACATCGCCTTCTTGGCTAATGCCATAGTTAAGGGGGCTTCCATCCCTGACTCATGGAAGGGCGCAGAGATCCTGCCCATCTTTAAAAAAGGCGACCGCTCATGCCCGGGCAACTATCGCCCCATTAGCCTTATTGACTCTGTCCAAAAAATTGTCGCAAGAATGATTTTGGCTAGGATCCAGTTATGGGCCGAGCAGGATGATATTATCTCGCCTTTACAGGCAGGTTTTAGATCCTGCACTAGTACCATTGACCAGGCATTTAAATTCCAACTAATTGTCTGGAAAACGGTTTATCTTTGCGGTGGTACAATTTATGCAGCTTTCGTAGACCTTCGGTCTGCATTTGACCTAGTCAATAGGACCAAACTTTGGGGCGAATTAGCGGAGCTTGGGCTGCCCCCGGATCTCTTAAACATCATAATTAGGTTACATGAAAACAATTTCGCCCAAGTCCGATGGGGGAATCAAGGGCAGGTTACTGAAAAATGTAATGTTAACAGAGGTGTCAGACAAGGGGGCGTCCTCGCGCCTACTTTATTTTTATTATTCATCAATAGAGTTGTGCACTACTTCTCCAATAAACCCACGGATGTCCCTATGTTGGGCGGTTCCAAAATACCGCTCCTTATGTTTGCGGATGACACCCTACTCCTTTCACAAACTTTGTCCGGGTTGCAGTCGGCTCTGAATGTATTTTCTACTTTCTGTTCCGACTATGACCTGTCAGTTAACATCTCAAAAACCAAATATATGGTTTTTAACAAAGAGAAACCTGTGAAGGGCCAGGTGTCCATGAACAACGACATTTTGGAACGTACAAATGTTATGACCTATCTGGGGGTTGTATTCGAAAATAAGTTGAACTGGAGGCCTCAAATTGACGTTCTTTCTCTTAAATTTGCCCAACTATCGGGCAGCTTGATCAAGGAACAAAAACAATCCCAGTCGAAAATGATAGGTCCCCCTATCAAAATCTTCGAAGCTAGGATCACATCAGCGATCTTGGATGGCGCTGAACTCTGGGGTTTCGCTGATCTTTCTTCCTTGGTCAAAGCACAAAGCAAATTTTTTAGAAAGTTAACGGGACTTCCCAGTTCAACCCCACTGAAACCGCTTTTGTTAGACCTTGGATGTCATTTCTTTGATGACATCGCTAGGTTTAAACCTCTGGCTTTCTGGAGGAGATTATGGACAGTACCAGAACTAGGTCCTTACGCCAAGGCATTTATGGATGTTCGCTGCATTTTGGGGGCGGGTGACATCCCCTGGTGTAAGCATGTTAGATTATTATTGGAATCTATGGGTTTAGGTATATTGTGGACTGACCCAGTTAACAACTCTTTCCCACCCAAAAAATACTTTAAAAACCTTTATTGGTCATCGATTTCCCAAAATTATATCTCCTCTGTTTCCCCTGAGTCATTGTCTGGCAGGTTCTTTGGACATAAACAAACCCCCGCATTCGAAGAATATTGGGACATGATTACCAGGCCTAGTGATAGGAAACTTTACCACCAATTCAGGGTCGGTTCCCTACCCACCAATTCATTCACAAAAAAATGGAAGGGTGGATCATGCGATACCTGTAGTTGGTGTTCTGATTGTGTCGGCTCAGCTGGACACATATTTTGTTTGCCCGGCGTACGCTGCACCACGGGCCAAATGGCTTAAACCTTTATGTCGTAATATGGGTACCCGGCAGGGTTTTGTTGCCCTTAACATCTTGCGTTTTGACACTAGCGAAAGCGTTGTAATCGCTGTGGCTAAATTTCTAGGCTGGGTCTGGATCATCCGAAATAGGAATTAACAGTTTACTTGAGTGATGTTGTGATTGCCATCTCCACCTTTGTGTTTCAAAGTTTATGTTTTTTTTTCTGTTTTATCTGAATTTGTATTTTTATTATGGTTGTTAAACGTCTTTTATGATGAAATTTTATCGAAATAAAGACTAAATAAATGAAATAAATGACTGCAGAGAAGAACTGACTTGGCCCCGGTCCATCTGCAGTTTCCAGAGATCTTGCGCCAAAAATCACCTAGTCCTGCAGCCAGCGACCTCCAGAATCCCTGGAAGGTATTACTGCCTTCAGCAAAGACAATCTCCTTGGAACAGCAGCTCAGTTCAAAAGAATCTCCAAAGAAAGTCTCCGAGCCAGCTGAGGACAAAGAAACCAGAAGCCTGGAACCACCACTGCACCCAATGCCCACGGCCTGAGTCCGAGTGGCCCACCGGTCCTGGCGAGGTCCCCCAGCGCTCCAGAGTCAGAGTTCACCATGGGTTGTCCCCTCCAGGACCACCCGATGTCACCTGCAGTCTTTGCACAGAGACCCCCCCAACCACAAGTGGCCTGGTAAGGTGAAATCCGACCTCTAAAGGCACCCCTTGCATCTGGCCACCTACATCCCTGAGCCCTCCAACTTTCCTGCTCAGCTGTTGATTCCTCCCAGAAGACTTCCTGGACCGAGCCTGCAGACAAAATTCATAACCGGCAACTCCCATTGAAAAAAAAACAGGGCACCCGATGTCAAATCAGCACTCTGCACCTGGCCGCTCCTGTGCCGCTGTGGGTGCACCTTGTGTGCTAACTGGGATCCCCCTTTGCCCTAGGCTAATCCCCAGGACCTTTCCTCCCACATCCCAGTGGCGTGCCCGTGAGCAGCCACCAATCAAAGGCCCCTTATTCCCATTGGATAACATTGGGCCTCACCACTGCACCCGGCTGCCTAGTGCCGCTGAGTGTGTTCTTTCAGTGCATCTTTGACCCTGGAGGAACCCTGGTTCTAATCCCAGAAACTAATCCCACAACCAAGTACTTACCTTTAAACCGATAACGTAATTTCCTCCTATAGGATTGCATTGACAGCTTTTCTGTGAAAAAAGTTTCAAGTGTAGAGCTGGAAAATTGTATGAGAACATAAACTGTGGTTTGAGAAAAACTGTTTTACTTACCTCCTATGCAGGAAATGTCCCATTGTGATATCTAGGAATATCACACTGAGTAAAAAAGTAATCTGAAAAGTAATCAGAAAAAGTGATCATACAGTACCTGCAAAGTAACGGAAAGGTGATTGCAGCGGTTCCTAAATAATTGGCCTGGCTGTATACAAAACCAGTACATACAATTGGTTTTGAAAAGTTTTATTTCACTGACCTGCACCAGGCCTAGCTTGGTTCTAGAAGGGTAATGTTACTTGCCCAGTACGCAGCTGTTCTTGGCATGTAGAGCTGTAGATTCACATGCTGTGCATACTACTGCCATCTAGTGTTGGGTCTGGATGTTTGCAAGTTGTTTTTCTTTGAAGAAGTATTTTCAGTCACAAGGTAGGTGACTCCTCCTTGCGGTGATAGTGCGCAGGGTCAGCGACTCCATTGTTAGATTGTTTTCCCGCAAGAGGGTGAGAATGGAGTAAGTAAGGAGATATCCATGCATATGAATGTTCAATTTAAAAACTGCAACAAATACAAGTACCCAGGGATGTG